>NC_054699.1:36896947-37157072 GCF_016097555.1 Gigantopelta aegis
AACGTACCCTACCATTTGCTGTTTTTTCTTTGGATTTTTTAAGAGCGAAAAAATACTATAATCCCATTTCGTTCTATTAAAGGCATATTGTCACAGACCACTGACCTATTTAATGGTCTAACAAAGTATTACCTGAACAAAAAATATTTGATTTGTTCCTAAATATACCTTATTCAACCATCTTCATAACCACCATACTCCATTTATTAATGATATTTTGTAAAAATAATTGAATTATGGCAATGGTCCATAATTCAAAAACTAAAATTCCCGAGAGGGTTGACATAGATTTCATTCCATCATGGTTCAGTTAAGGTGATGCGATAGCTAGATTTGATTCCCAACAATTAATAAATTTTTATTTATTATCCATTTTTAGAGAAATACGGTCTTTAAATCCGTGACAGTATGCCTTTAATGCAAAATTGAAATATATTTAGTTGAATAGTTTATTATATTATTAATTCATTTATATTGTTTTACAAGTCAGGTTGATAAAAGCTAAACGTCTTGTCGTAAATGACTGCTTTTGTTCACACTGTGCGTACTGGAGTTGGTCGGAGCTGACGTCACTTCGCCCCAAGCTACAATACCGGACGCACCGGAAACAAAAGAAAATGGCTGCCCCCAGTTAGAAAGAATAATCACGGTTATTTATTAACTTTAAAATTACGTGTTTTTCATTTCTTAAAGTGTCAGTATGTGTTGGTCGTCCGGGTATGCATCTTTCCAACACATCAGGCTCATATTTGAGTTGACCCTTCCTTTAACTGTGTACTACTAACTATTATATAATGTTAGCCCGAGTACCTTCCGCCTGTTACTGGCTACAGTTGGACTGCTGGTGCTCCCTTGCACCTGCCAGTGCAGGCGGTCCCTCCTTCACCCACCCAACCCTTTCCTGTCCTGGACGGAAGAACCGGCTGAGGCCGGTACTTGTGCTCAGGACAGGCGTGCGCTACAACAGCTTGCTTTGAATGTGCACGTTAAACAATTTCCCATTTCCATTTCCCATTCCCACTCTGCTGTTCGAGAGCTAGACGGACATCTCGACGATTATCATAACCGCATAGGTGTACAGGCGTATCATTTTTGCCCGAATTTTGAGGTTTTACTCCACCACTGGGTGGGGGGGGGGTGGGGGCAGCTACCCCCTGCCTCGTACACTCATGCATAACCGTCCAAACATCTGTCTAGCTCTCGAACGGCAGAGTACTCGGTTTAATAACATGTGTGCAATAAATTCATTTGAATGTATTTATTACATAGCCATTCAGATCTAAATATAACGAACTATGACGCTTGCAACTTTTGCCAATGCACATTTTATATAAACCCATTTCTGCATGAGATGTGTACTCAGAGTTCGCTGTTTACATATATTCATAATATGTAAACATACATAAATCAGAGTTCGCTGTTTACATAATATTCATAATATGTAAACATACATAAATCAGAGTTCGCTGTTTACATATATTTATAATATGTAAACATACATAAATCAACAGTAAATAACTTGCTATATTCCCACTTTGCTTCCCCTTATGTTTAAGCAATTATGTATATATATAAATCACCCCTAGAGACAAGACTCCGCGATTCTGTTCTGCAAAACATGCAATCACCACAATTCAAATGTCCATTTCCAATTGGAATCGGTATAGATAGAAACTTTATACCACGTTAGGGTTTAAAACAAGTTTGGTAAACATTTATTAATTCTTTGATGACTGTTAGAATCATGCACCATATTGTAGATATGACAGGTGGTATGATAAACGGACAGTTAATACAATTGCATTGTGCATTCAGACAAGAATAACGGTTATTACTGGTTTATGGTTTTAGAATAGTAAACACAATATAATACATACTGTAATATGAAAGAATGAATTCCTATGAACATGAACACAAATTTCGGACTTCATTATTACGTAAATAAATGAAATTTTCAATAATTTGTTTCCTTCAATCATCGCGATTTCAATACTGGACTCATATGCTGAAGTAATCGTGATCCTGTAGTATTTACATTCAATTATACGTTCATTTTAATTGCACCTCAAACATATTGTAGACATTTTCTGGAGATGAAAGTCGATAAGCTCAGACTAAGATCCATTAGCATTGACAGTGAAGTCGAGATACAATATGACAATTCTGGATCGTTGAAACAATGCATATTTTGTGACTATATATCAAAGTATACGTGTAATGGAAATCGCCATCTGAGTACGCGCGATGATTCGCTTAAATTCAAATGTCACAATTGTGCAACAACGTTCAGTGAGAACACATGAAGGTGTGACTTACTGCATTTATTTATCTGTTTCCCAGTACAATCAGATCCTATCAAAAGGCAAACAATATATTTGTAGACCACTTGTTATGATAATCGGTTGGTCGAGGTATCAAAGTAGTACTCGTTTCTTTTTTTTTCAACCATTCAACTTTTGATTTTGCTTACTGAATACTTAGCCAGTATTTAAGTTTGTTGTAATTGCTAACCAACAAAATTGTTTTTTATTTATGTTTTTAATTTAGGCTTCTATAAAACTGTACGTAGATACTAACACTTAGTTTATTGATTAGGTTTGCAAGTCGAGCACGAACAGACTCGGACCCACACGTTCTCGTTCGCGCTCGCGCTTGTGTGTTGTGTTGATGATACACATGGAAAACTTAAATTCAACCGTACGACATCAGTCAGTTATACATGCATCGAACAGGCGGACCTTGGCAATATTAGTGCAATAAAAGATTATTTGACTTCAGATCGACAGGCGAGGCACCGCAGAATTGGGTAGATTATTTATTTCTAGTATGAAATTTAAAAAAAATTGGTGGAGTGTTTTCGGTTTTCTCTGAACTTCTTTTTCTTCTGAGGTGCACTCTTTGTCCGTGTCGGAAACAGGTACTGTTTTTAACAGAGAGCCTAATAAATCCGCAGCTTTTGACAGGTTTGAACTGGATACTGAGGGTGGGCAAGATGATCATTCAGAGAAAACCGAAAACACTCCACCAAATTTTTCAAAATGATGAAAACTTAGGGGGTCCTGGGGTGACTTTGACTTGATCGAAGGGCGTACTGAACAAACCCAGCTCAGCCACATGGTCATTGATGTTAACGGCCGTGTGCCTAAGACCCATGAGGTAGTTTTCATTATGGAGTATTTTGGAAATTGCAAACTTTCACTAGATCAAAAATATGCTGATGCCAATTTTTCTTTTAATTGGAAAAACAGCGTCTTTCAGATTTGGGGGTCAAAACAGAATCTCTTCAACCTGGGTAAATCCATGTGGATCATAAACAGGCAGACTGCTGGCCAAGGGTTGCACATTTCCTTCCATGCTCCTGGTATTAAACTGCCACATGATTTAACGCAAAACACATATGAAAAGGGAGATAATGTAGGATCGAAAAATAAAACCGGGGAGGTGAATACCAAAAAAGGTGCTTGCGCAAACGAACTTACCTACCAGGGCCAAATGAGAGATGGGTCACCTAACACAACGGATCAGTTTGACAATGGTGTTGGGAGTCAGAATGGGGGACCTTGGCAACTATGGATCACCCAAAAGGCCAGAAAGAAAACTGATCTGATGAACATAGAGCCCCTTGTCGATCCCTTTAGGATTATTGTCAAAACTGATGAAATAAAACTGGATCTCAGAGATCTCAAATATCACCTTGTTATAGAAAACCCCGGGCTTAATGTGAAAAGGGTGGAATACTGGAACAATGGGAATGTTAATATTTTTTTAATGGAAACCACTGAGCTTAAACGGGTTCTTGTGGAGGGGTGTAGCTACGCAGTTAGTCCATTTACAGAAAAACCCAACAAATGTTCGCATTGTCAGATATGGGGACACACGAAGCATACTTGAAGAAAGAATGTAGGGTTTACCATCCGGCGTGGGGGCAAACACAACCCACCAATTAGAGAAAACCCATGTAGTAGGGCAATTAAATGTGCAAACTGTGGGGGAGCTCACATGTCACACTTTACTGGATGTAAACAGTACCAATTGGCCCTTTAGAAAACCATCAAACGTTCTAGACAGGCTGGCACTTCAAGTAATAATACTAAAGGGAGTTGGTTTTCAAAAACGTGGCAAATATTTGGCCGGAAATGACATATGCTAAACTAAAAGTGGTGAAAGGAACCCCAAGATTTAAAAATAACAATTCTGTTAGGGAAATCTCGGTATCCACAATAGAAAGAAACACAGATAATGTTCTGGATACCAAAATAGATGTCAGGTTACTGATTCAAATCCTAACCGGTCTTTTATTGAAAAAGGTTGAAAATTCAGATGGAGGTAAAACATTATGCGAAAGTTACCCATTTAAACATGGAGAAAGCTGAGCTAACATATTACCTATGTCTGAGTGAAGAAAATGGGTCATCTTTATGTTAATTAAATATAATTGATCAGATCTAAGAATATTAATATATTGATTATGGGAGACGAGTCTCCTCTTAGTCTCCTCTTATGATCGTGAAACTACCGGGAAAAGGAGACCTTACTCTTTACAGCAACTGGAGAGGTATCACACGTTTGTTTGTCACTAGCAAAGTCTACAGCAGGGTCATCCTGGACAGAATCTCAGTAGCCATCGACCCACTGTTGGGCAAAGAACAGGCGGGGTTTTGGAAAGGAAGATCATGTGGGGACCACATCTTTATTTTAAGGCAGATCCTGGAGCAGTGCCAGGAATGGAACACGCCAGTCTACGCAAACTTCGTCGATTTTGAGAAGGCGTTTGACAGCATCCACAGAGACTCTCTCTGGCGTATACTCCGGCACTATGGAATCCCACCCAAGATCATGAATGTAATCAAACTGCTCTACAATGATTTCAGGTCACAGGTCATTTGCGGTCAACACCTCACAGAAGATTTTGAAATCAAGACTGGAGTGAAGCAAGGATGTACACTATCTCCCTTCCTCTTCTGCCTTGGTATATGAAAGAAACAGTACAAGGTGAGAACAGCGGCATCAAATGGACCTCCACGGAGATACTTGAAGATCTAGACTTCGCTGATGACATAGCTCTGCTGTCACATCGCTACAGAGACATCCAAAGAGAAGGTGAGGAACTTGCCAAAACGCCGGATCAATTGGATTAATGATCAACACCAACAAGACCAAGGCACTACGAAACAACAACCAAACAGCAGTCCCCATCACGACTGGAGGAAATGACATTGAAGAGGTGACTGGGTTCACGTGACCTACCTTGGGGCCAAGGTAACAACAGAAGGAAACTATATCTGAGTTCAAGGCAAGGATCAGCAAGGCAAGAGGGGCTTTTGCGGCACTGAAGAACATCTGGAAGACCAACAAGATCAGCAAAAGAACCAAGATTCGCCTGTTCAAGAGCAACGTCCTGAGTGTGCTGCTGTATGCAGCGGAATCATGGAAGGTCACCAAAGGCATCTGTCAGATGCTGGAAGTTTTTCAGAACAAGTGCTTCAGAGGGATTCTGCGCATCTACTGGCCAAACAAAATCACCAACAAGGAACTCCAAGAAAGGACAGGCATGCAGCCCATCTCTCTCGAGGTTAAACGCCGCAGATGGAAATGGATTGGACACGTCTGCAGAATGCCATTGACATCCATCCCAACAGTGGCCATGCGCTGGACCTCTGGTGGCAAGAGAATGAGAGGGAGACCCAATGAGACCTGGAAAAGATCGGTGGAGCGGGAGATGAAGGCTCTTGCGTGGAGTTGGGGTCAGGTGACAAAGCTTGCAACGGACAGAAAACATTGGCGTACTTTGGTGTTGGCCTTATGTGTGACCGCACACGAAGATGATTAAGTAAAGTAAGTAAGTAATTGCAATGTATTTGCTACTTTTAACAATTACAATTATAGTTATATTCACGCGGATTTCTAGTGATGTTTAATTCTCCACATGTATCAGTATTTAAAATTTAATAAAAATATGCCTCCCCTTCCGCCTAAAAAACCTAACAAAGTCCGTACCTCACATAGACCTTTATCACAGCTATATGTTCACCTTATTAAAAAAGACAGTCATATAACTACTAATCAATGCTACATGTCTTATCTACTAATTATTTATTTATTTATTTATTTTATTTACTTTTCACTATCATTTATATCAGACACATACAACTTCATTTGAAATATCTGGTATTTACAAAGTTTAAAAATAGTATTTATTTATCTTATTTTTATTTATTTATTTATTTATTTATTTTCTTTCTTTCTTTTATTTACTCTTCACTATAATTTATATCGGACACACACAACTTCATTTGAAATATCTGGTATTTACGAAGTTTTAAATATATTTATTTATTTATTTTGTTTTATTTTATTTTATTTTATTTTTACTTTTTATGTTTTTCTTGTATTTACTTTTCACTATCATTAATATGAGACACATACAACTTCAAGTCTGCCGAGCATAATACATTATGTTTATTCCTAATCTATGATACTGACGATACCGACACACACGAAGATAATAATATCTTTATCATATAATCTCAAACTTAATACAACGTATTTTTGTAAACTGTATAGGCCTATATACCAGTTAACCAGCGATAGATATATTCAAATGACGTATGGATATGTGATGCGGTGTCGTTTTGAATGGGAACGACGTCGGATATCCTTACATAAAAATAAACTAGCGCATGGCGGCTTTTTTGTTTGTTTTTTTGTTTTCTGGACGCTGGACAACTTTTAAAGTAAAGCTGCTATTGACTTGTTTTTTTTTGACGACTGTTGATGCATACGTCAATTCTGGAGTGTCACCGTAGTACGTTTGCTTAAATGTCAATAAACGTAGCGCCGATACCTTGATTAATTCACAGTTATCAATTTCTGAAAGTATGTGATCTGAAAAATATTTATTTATTTATTTATTTATTTTATTGGCGTAATTCTTCTTTTGCTTTCACCGTTTTAATTATTTCGGCTTAAATGCAGGCTTGTCCGTCGTCCGAGGCATAATACTTCATATGTTTGCTTCCAACATTCAAACGAAGTACCTTTTGACTGTGCATAATAAACTGTTGAGTTGATAATCAAGGGACCATCCTGAGTTTGTAGCCATATTATCAAGTTGTCGGCTAGTTTAATCTCTTATAAATAAACTTTACATGTTTCTTAGGCTACATATTCTTGCTTCAAATATAAATGTCTGTATATGCAATACAATTACATTTCTGGCAATTCTCAGGTTGGTAGCAACCGAGAGGCCGGGGCGGGAGACTGTACCCCCACTTTTAACTACTTTATATAAATCCGATTTAAAACATTTATTATTTCAGCCCATAGGCCTATCCGATATGTATTGTGTACGAATCCGAACCGATGGTTTCTCGGGCGTTAACAACAAACTATTTTTTTATTTCGTGATAAATAATAAGACACAAACGTCACCAATATGTATTTGTTGGATGTTTACAGAAGTTTTGGGTTACTATTGATAAAATATTTAATAATAGAGCTAATTCACATTTCTATTGTGTGGCCTTCCATTGTCAATGCCCCCCCCCCCCCCCCCAATTTGTAAACAGGGCTATTTTACGAGATCTCGCGTGAATTCACGGTTAGCGTCTACGAATTTCCCCGCTACGCGCACATGCGCAGTGGAATGCGAAAGAGGTATATTGTTCCTTCCTTTAAAATACAACAACACAGAGAGAGAGAGACAGACAGACAGACAGAAAGAAAGAGTAGAAAAGGTAGAGCGAGAGGAGAGAGGGAAAGATAAGCGACAGAGAGAAGAGAGGGAAAGATAAGAGAGAGAGAGAGAGAGAGAGAGAGAGAGAGAGAGAGAGAGAGAGAGAGAGAGAGAGAGAGAGAGAGAGACGCGACAGACACATCCACACACACACACACACACATACACACACATCCACACAATTTTACTTCCACTTATTATTATTATTATTTTATTTATTTTATGATTATTTTACCTCGTTACTTTCAGCAAAATTTAAAAAATATGAACATAAATAATGACAAAGTTTACACCAAATCATACATGTATAGTGTGAAACCCAACCGTTTTCAAGAAGCGTTACGCTTAACGCGTGACTTATTGCCAGTTCAAAGACGCCATTTTGGTACGAAAGGAAAGGTTTGTTTCTTATTTACATCCAGTAATAGTTTATGTCTCCTTGATTTTTATACGTACGTGGCTAATAATATTTAACTTGCTATATGCATTAACCAGTAAAGTTAATGAATGCGTCAAACAATATCGCTTACAGTCGTAAGGAAATTATTCGAGAAACAAAAATTTCATTTTCACCTTCACATTTTCTTATTTTTAAAAATAATTTTAATTCAAATTTCACAGTGTTCATCATGTCTGCGGCCCAAAATATGCTCTTTTTTTATTGTTTTGAATGCATTTTGTGGTTGTTTTTTGTTTTTTAAATGAATAAAATGCGAAAACGGTCAACTTGCGACTTTGCGCCAAAACCCATAAGATAAGGCCAAGTAAAAAAAGAATATTTGGTTCCTGTTACATGCCAAAAACAAATAGGGTAGGTAGTTAGGGAAAACTTTTTTATTTTTTATTTTTTATTTTCCACCCATTTTCGAGCTAATATTTCCTGAATAGTATAGCAGATTAATATATTAAAAGCTCTTTCTTGTGTTACAGTGCAACTGACAATACATACTCTAATGAGAATCATTAATTATTTTCTATACAAAAAACCCCATGTCGAAACCTAGTCCAACCACAATCGGTATTAATGTAAACACCACCAAGTCTAATACTACACGGTAAGGTTATAAACTACGATAACACTAAAATAACACTATAATTTGTTCATTGGAAAAAAGTTTTAATATCAAAGGTCTGATCCACAACATGGGTACACCCCCTCACAACTACAGCAACAACACTGATCTTCCCGGCCTATTTCATTGCCAGTATTGCAGTAACAAAATGTACATCATGAACACAACGAAGATGTCAATAAAATTAACAAAATAAGTTAACAAAAAGATCTCCATACTAACTATACTCATAGCAGAGATATCAAAAGAAAACAACTATTTTCAGGAAAACAGTTTCCCTTTTGGTCGTCCATAACGACACTGCACAGTATCTTTGCACTGTTGACAAAGAGGTAAAATAGGTTTGTATTTTTGCTTTTAAAGGTCTGATCCACAACATGGTTACACCCCTCACAACTACAGCACTGCAGACGCTATTAAATGTGAAAAGAGTTGTCATTTCTTAAGGTTTTGGGTACCAGTTCATTTCAAATGCCATGGATATCATCATATTTAATAATAAATAAAGGGCAAAGGCACAAGGCAGTACTGCAAATGCTGTGGAGCCGTCGTGAATTTCGAAGCCTGCTAGGGTACGAAATGACTTTTTGCAATGGTACGAAATGACCAGGGTACAAAACGACCAAATTACGTACGAAATGACCATGGTACGAAGTGACTAGCAACCACTGAGATATGAGGGGTGAATTCGGTAATAATAAAGAGAATATTTGTATATTGTGGATAATACTCAATAAAATATATACGTGTATAGAGTTGGTCCGGGTAATCTTGTACACCTTTGGTTAGGAACGTTCGTACAGCTCTGGCATGACGCAAAATGCATCACTAAAAGCCTAAATAAAAGTGCTCTCCCTTTTTCAAAGTGAAATAATTCGCGATTTCCACCAATAGGCTGATTCACATTGTTCAGCAATGGGTTTACTGCAATATGTTGAAGGTGGCTAATATCATACATCGTCGGTTAATTCCGTATGCGATGTCGCCTAATTTCGTACAGTGTAATATAGGATAATTAATAAGCGTATATGTGTGTGTGTGTGCGTGCCAGCGTGTGTGTGTGTGTGTATTAATACATATTGCAAAATTAGCTATCGGTTATATTCACGACTCAAAGGGTCAAATACAGATTTGTCAAGAGGGCAAAGCCACTGGGTTGTGTGGGGAGGGAACACAATTACAGTGATATTATTTTCACATGCTGCCTCAAGAAACCCTAACGTTTCATGTGAAGAATGCGATCTAGCATTATTATTTGTGGACGATTATCGCCACAGTGTCATAAAAAATGATTTTTGAACCAAATTTCACCCGCTTCCATCCACACTCACTGCTGGTATTAGTATATATACAGCCCCAGGAACGCCATCTTTTGTATTATATGCATGTAGACTTGTATGTTTTACCTTTCACGATTATCATTGGTGGTACATGTGTATCTCTCCCCCTTTGGCATTTATACAGGCTAGCACAGACACGTTATCCCTACTATTTCCCCACCCTCCCTGGAATGTTTTTAATTCCCTTCTCTGCTATTATTTTCGCAGGCTTATGCCACAGTGGCACACTGGTCTCATCTATATTCCAAATGTGCACGGGGATATTTCTAATCCCGAGCAAAACTAGGGTATTGTTTAACTCCAGAAAGTACTTTTCAGTAACTATAGGATTAAGCATCCTAGCGCAGACAGTTGACAGTGCTGTGGGGGACCTTATACTTAGATCTGGGTGTCTTTTTAAGAACCCCGAAATCAATCTTTCCCAGGAATACCATTTCTAAATGGCGTTTTTAATTGAAAACGTTTGAAAAGCCTAGCCACACGAATAGCCAGCATTCTTCTCGTCAAACCAAATCCCTGCAAAGCGGCTGTTTTCACTTTGCTGACAAGCAGGTCTTCTACTTCAGCTGGTATTACGGTGGGTCCTCAGGGGCTGGCTGTGTCGTCAATTTGGCCACTCACTCTATTTTGTATGGTCATCACTGGCACCCCGAAATGTGATGCCGCTTTCCTCAGTGATAATGTCTTGATTCTAACTGCATTCAAGGCATCAAGAACATTTTTTTGGGTATATAAAAAAAGTGTTAAATGTCTGTGAAAAAAGTAACACTGACAATGTCGAAAATCAAACAGATATATTTTATTTACATAGATTTTATATACTCTATTAGGTTCATTATAGTGGTGCAGATGACATTGTTTTCTGCCTTTTCGCCTAAACATCTTATTACAGAGGAAGCTATACAAATTAATACACGTTCGTATTCAGCATAATTCACTTTGCTGAATGCACACATCATTGCATATATGTTGCATCTTTTTCAATTACTGGGTCTGCAAGTAGATCTGAGAGCAGATTTTGGATAATAAATGGTTCATTATCGAAAAATGGCTCTGAATAAATAGCTTTGTTAAGTTCTTGTTCAAGTATGACTTTTTCCAGATCCGTCTTACATCCCAATTCTTGTTTTCTTAATGTCATTACAATATTTTCCATATCTGTATGTACAAAACACAACATAAAATAATTTTATTTTAGAATTTTTTTTTAGAAAACAAATGGCAATGCAGGTGTACATAAATTTTGAAATCAGTCAGTGTGTACGGAATTTGCCTCTGTTACGTAATAACGCACTCACTGAGTGAGGCTAATTTCGTACACTATTTCATTATTAAATTTAATTGTTTTATTAAAAAAAAATCAAGCATGCATGTATTTTTATTTAATTTAAATGATAATTAATTTACATTATGAAATCTATTTTATATATATATATTTTAAGAGTGAAAAGGGTAATTATGTATACTAAACAATAACGCTGAGATTTTTTGCTGGTGCTTTCTTGTCAAGGATGTGATATTCAGGCTTGCCGCGGGAAGAATTTTTAACCAATCAGCTCACAACGCGAAATATAGATAAAAATAGCTGGAATCTCACAGGAACTAAGTTTGGGACCATAAAATTGAATGCTGGGTAATGAAAACACAACAACATTAAATAGATTTTTCGTGTGTATGGAGTTACCCTACCATACGACATTACCCGGACCGACTCTGTGTATAACGTGTGCGTGTGTGAGTATTAAAAAAAAAAAATATAGTGATGACAGCTTTGTACAGGACGTTCCTACACAGGGAGGTCTAGTATTTTATATACTTAGATATGGTGGAAAACACATTAACAGTAAAGAAAATAAATATATATTTTGTATATAAAGAAATATATCTTTGTCTACCTGAAGATAGGCAGCAATTTTGTGTTTTTGCTATAAGAGTTATCTCTGGCCGAGAGAGCAATTATAACCATCCAAATGTACGTCTAGTTCTTGAACGGCAGACTACTTGGGCTAAGGATTCAGTTACTGAGTTAGGTTTATCCATAAATAAAGATGTGTTGAGTGCATCATTAAATAAAATATTTTAAAATCATTTTTCATGTATATGTATGTATGTCTAGCATTTACCTGCTGAGTGTGGTGTTGGTTTTTATAGTAGATTATTATTTATTTATTTAGGAAAAATGAATTTGATTTCCCACTTTTAATGTGGGTTTTTTGTTTGTTTTTTTACATCTGACTTTTCCTTGGAACTTTTTCAGAAATCATCAAAATGGTGGAGCAAGATCGACCTGGTAAAATGTTTGTGGGAGGGCTGTCACCAGATGTGGATGAAAAGACGCTGGAAAATGCATTTTCCAAATATGGACGTCTGACAGAGAGTAAGTTAGTTTTTATAAATCTAAAGAGTAGTATCTAGTACTTGAAGCCACCGATTCACTTACGACTGCCGGGTTGAAAGGAATAGCCACTGTTGATCATATCTGCAAACATTTTGTTTTTAAAATTTGATAATCAGGCATCGAAATAAGCAGTGTGTCTGGTAACCAATTTACAAGTTACCACAAAATATAGCCTGGTAACCTATAAGTTACTACAACTATATGAAAGTTAGAATTGAATTCCTGTTACTACTACTAATTTTAATGCTAAAACGTAGATGTTCTGAAATTGTATTGGTGCGCGCGAACATTGTTACTAGAAACGAAATCCAGAAGTAAATTTATCTAGTGGACGCTGCTTAAACGCGGAATGACTATAATTGCTTGCAATTGCACAAGTGCACGCGAACATCAATGCAATTCCTTACGAAAAAAAATGAAACACGGAAGTCCGGAATGCATTGCCTGGTTTATGTTCGGAAACAAAACTACCATTACATTGAAATTTTTGTCGAGAATGAAACACCGTTCTTGACGTTTCTTACATGTGGTAACCTCCTGGTAACCTGAACGACTGTTCTCGACTTATTTCGATGCCTGAATAATTAATGATATTTCTAGTCAAATGATTTTCTTTACTAGTTTCAGATACTGTTTATGAAAAGGTTAATGGATAACGATAATCAAATGAAAATCTAAGATGAGCAATATCGTAGCTTTTCTCCATCAAATTTCCTATCATCAATATGAAAATATACTTTTTGTGTGCTAGGCCAGATGAAAGTAAAAATTAAGGTTGTTCTAACCCGACTGACCCACAAAAGTCGACCATGTCAATTTTTTTTTTCGTCTTTTGGGGAAGAATTACTATACTTAAAAAATTCTTTTTTTAACCAATTTCAATATAGGCTTAAAATAGTATAGTACCGTATATCGCTGTGTATTAGCCGACTTTTTGATACAAAAATTATCAAGTCAAAGGCTGGGTTCGGCTTATCTAAGGAGTCAACATTTTATTAGAAATGTAAAGTTAGAATAGTGACGTCACGGCTCGACTCGATCTATTGTCATTATTGTGCTCTGCATTTCCGCTTTCATAAAGGTTTAATATTGCATTTTAACACAAGCTATTACAAATAAAAGATATTAAAATTGTATATATATGTTCATCTTTAATAAATGTTGGTGTTTAAAAGTTATTTAGTAATATTTATCTGTTTAAACAACAATAAATGGTGACCGATCAAAACAATTTCGGAAAACTTTGCAGGTCACGTGTCATTACAAAACTGCTTACTAAACCGGTGAACACGTTAATTGTTCCAGCTTCATTTGTTTTGTTTGTCGGCTTGGGATTAATCGACACGGGTGGTTGGGTATGGTAGGGTATAGCCGACTAGTAATGAAAAGACCGATTAGCACAATCAACAATGCAAACAGTCACTGTGTTTTTAACGTGTGGCTGCAATCAAGAATGTAAGAGAATAAAACAAATGACTGAAAGGTAAGTGCTTAATACTAACTGCAATAACAACAGTAATAAATTTGAAAGTCGTTTCATGTTAAAGGGTCGCATGCTATCAAAATATAATCAAAAGATTAAAAATGAGTTCACATAAAAAAAAAAGCATTAAAACCCCAGCCGTCAAATAAATATTTACTACGACCAACAAATTGCATACGAGTACAACATGAGTTCCAAGAGAAAACGATGTGCATACAATGCTAGCTTCAAATTACGTGTAATTGAGTTTGCTGAAAATTCGAATAATTGTGCAGCAGCAAGACAGTTTGATGTTAATGAGCGACAAGTTCGTAATTGGAGAAAGGAGAAAAACCGTTCTTGCCGATATGCCAAAAACAAAGAAGGCCAGACGACATTCGGTGTCCCCAAACTTAACACTAGAGGAACTGTTGGAGCCCTGGGTTTCGGAGCAACGTCAGGCTGGCCACATCGTGACACGAGTTATGATTCGTCAACGCGCGTTATACCTTTGCAAGATGAGGAAAGATTTGGGAATAGAATCAACATTCAAGGCGACTGCAAACTGGTGTTCAGGTTTTATGGAAAGGAACAATCTTGTTCTACGCCAGCGTACCCACATCGCACAAAAACTACCTGATGATTTAGATAAGAAAATCCTGTCATTTCAACAGTTTGTTTTGAAGGAAAGAAAACGATTCGAGTTTCCAGTTGCACAGATTGGCAATATGGACGAAACACCGATGAATTTCGACATGCCAGGAAACCGAACGATCGACACGAAGGGCACACACTCGGTACAAGTGAAAACCTGTGGAGCAGAGAAACAACACTTCACGGTAGTACTGGCCTGTATGGCGGATGGGACAAAATTAAAGCCCATGGTGATCTTCAAGAGAAAGACATTTCCAAAGGATAAATTTCCTAAAGGCGTTATTATTGCGGTACAGGAAAAAGGGTGGATGAACGAGTCACTGGTGTTACAGTGGTTAGATGACGTGTGGATGGCCCGGTCCGGAGGTGCACGAGGTTGTCAGTCATTCCTGGTGTGGGATATGTTCCGTGCACACTTGTGCGAAGCCGTGAAAAAGAAATTGAAGGAGTTGAAAGTGGGGCAATGTGTCATTCCTGGAGGCTGTACATCCTTGTTACAGCCACTTGACGTTAGCCTGAACAAGCCATTCAAAGCAAACGTGAGGAAGGAATGGAATGACTGGATGGTTAACGGCGAGCAGAGTTACACCAAAAACGGAAGCAGACGGCGAGCACCTTTACCGGTTGTGGTTCAGTGGGTAAAAGATGCGTGGGAAAAGATCCCTAGCGACATGATCATCAGGAGCTTTCTAAAGACAGGAATCGCCAACAGCATGGACGGCACCGAAGACGACAGTTTATTCAACGACATGTGCGCAGACACCACTGTACGATCACTCCCAGAAGCAGAAGTGATCGAGAATGTTCGAGAGAATCAGCTGAATGATTTTTACGATGACACTGCAGACCAGGCTGTGTGGGACATTATCGAGGCCGATGATTCTGACAACGAGTTCAGCGGATTCACTGCTGACGATCTTCCCGAGTGAATGAACAGTGAATAAACCGTGTGGATTGTGCTACTTTGTAACATTAAATGAATTAGAAATGGACATAAAGTTTTAAAATTTAACCTATAAATGTTTACTGACATAAAGTATGTAAAAAAAAAATCCCTGGTTGTTGTTATTACTACTACTATTATTATTATTATTTCTGTTTAGGTATATTTCGCTATCTTGGTACGTATAATTATTTTACGAGAAATAAATTAACCGGACACCGTTTCTATAAATAGAAATCGGCTACTGCTTCCGGATAAGTTTGCTGTGGCAAATGACGTTTGAAAGCAGATGTACTTTGTCATTTTGTAGACCACACAGACATCTGACTTGGTTAGTTTTATATAGGGGGGTCGGCTTATATACAAGGTCTATAATTTTAAAGCCGATTTGGAGGGTGAAACTAGGGGGTCGGCTAATGCATGGAGTCGGCTAATACACAGCGATATACGGTAATTAGTATTGATCTCTATATGATATTTGTCAAACATTTTAAAACCTCGATATATAATTTAACCAAAATTAATTAACGTCAGTTTCGAGCCATTGGAAATTAGAAATTCTGTAAAATGCTATTCATAGCAGGCAGGGTTTCTGCCAGAGGGTAAAACGGGTCTTGCACCATACCCAAATTTTTGGCAGATTTTAATTTTTTAAGTTAACTTTTTGACAAAATGAATTGCTCTTATCATTACTGTATGATTTGTTTAAATAACACTAACCCTAAATTTAACCCATTTTCTTTCTGGGGAGACACCCCCCCCCCCCCCCCCCCCCCCCCCCCCCCCCCCCATACTGCCTGTTGACTGTGGTTGAATTCAGTTCCATGGTGCCATACCCAAACATTTATTTCTGGCACAAACACTGGCAGGGGAGGGGGTAAGACCTCTTTTGCTGGTCTTGGACCAATTTTTTATCTCTGACACTGAATTTTTTTTTTTTTTAAATGTGTGTTTGCTGTTCCACTTTTGTCTGCAAAATATTGGACTCGAGGGTCAAACTCAATCCGGACCCACGTTCCCAACACTAACACAAGATAATAATGAAACTATAAGAATAAAGTAAAATAGCATTGTGCATCTCCATTCCAGCGCTGAACCAGAATGCCAAATCATGCCATTGTATTGCATTTAGGAAGCGGTTGGTATGTTCGGTATTGTGACGGACGGCCAAATGAAAAAGAGAAACTAGTGACGGACGGCCAGATGAAAAAGAGAAACTAGTGCATGATCATATAGGTCTAATTAGTGTGTAACTTGTATTGCTGATTAGTTACTGCTGAAGTTAATGTCCTACATTGTCTCACTTGTACGGGTACTCGAGTCTTGTGCACGGACTCTAGTCATGTTAGACTCGGCCCATGCCTGAGTACCCGATTACTCGTGGAGACCCTACAGTCCGATGCACCAGTCCATTTCTATTATTGAAGCAGAAGTAGTTAGTATTTTCAGGCCATGGATTTTAAATTTCACAGGAAACACTTTTTCGATTCCGTGCCTTTGTGATCATGGGAACCTATCAAAAACTGTTTTAAAAAAATATTTTTATATATATTTGTTGAATAGACACAGTAGCGGCAATCTAATTAAAATGAGCTCAACTGGTTAATTACTATTACCTGTGGATCTAACAGCACCCCGTTGGAGCTCTTGTCCAGTTGACCTTTCATCCGACCAATCAAAACCTTACTTGCAAAATCATGCCAGTGATTTTAAAAGAATTAAAAAAATTCTGGATTATGCCGAAGGTATACGAAATGATTCGTTTGCCAGAAACTAATTTCAATATAAAATTTCTTTCAAGACACAGAATAGCTATAAAATCTGTTTATACTAGTATACAATCCAGAGTTTATTACTGCACTTTCACCCCTGTTTTTTAATGTTGAAATAGTTCGCCGATTGCATAAATAGTCTCGCCTTGTATTTTTAGAATTTGTATGCTCCCGAATAACGCTATAAAAGGCGAAGTGTAAATGGTCGATATTTAAATTGTTATTTATAGATGAAATGTCACCTGGACATGGGAGTTCACGCAATGCTGTTAGATCTACTGGTAGACCAGTAGAGCTAATTTTAATCAGATTGCGGTAGTGGAACGGATAATTTCCGTGAAATCCATAGGCCTATATTTTATATCAAAATGTTAGATTTGAATCAAGTGTATAAATAATCTTCTTTTTTTTCAAATGAATGCGGAACATAACGAAACATTACAAAAGGTGATCAGGTTCATGAAATAAAATTGCAAAACCAATGCATGAATAAAATGGATGATTTTGCAGTTTGTAAACCTTGTATTACAGTCCTAGTTTGTTAGTTTTAGTCATACGATATGAAGTCTCGAGAATACGGCTTTTATTACAGTTGGAGGTTTTTTTTTATTCAGTTTTAGTCATATTTGACAGGGTCACTGCGAAATCTCGAGAATACGGCTTTTATTACAGTTGAAGGTTGGTTTTTTTCTTCAGTTTAGTGATATGTGATGAGGACACTGCGAAGTCTCGAGGATACGGCTTTTATTACAGTTGGAGGTTGGGTTTTTTTCCAGTTTTATTCATACGTGACGGGCTCACTGTGAAGTCTCGAGGATACGGCTTTTATTACAGTTGGAGGTTGGGTTTTTTCCAGTTTTATTCATACGTGACGGGCTCACTGCAAAGTCTCGAGGATACAGCTTTTATTACAGTTGGAGGTTGGGTTTTTTCCAGTTTTAGTCATACATGTGACAAAATCACCGCAAAGTCTCGAGGATACAGCTTTTATTACAGTTGGGTTGTTTTTTGTTTTTTTCAGTTTTAGTCATACGAGACAAAATCACTGCAAAGTCCCGAGGATACGGCTTCGTTACATTTGAGAATCCACTTGATGCTGAGGATGCTGCCAAAGGCATGGAAGGAACAGTAAGCTCGTTTCTGCAGTTTACAGGCTGTGGCAAAATAGAAAGTCGCAGAAATATTCACCAAATTGTCTGTTAAACTTCAAAAATTGAGAAACGGTTATTTTCCAACAAATATCAATAGTTACTTGAAATTATTTCACCAGATACAAATAAAATTTTCCAATTGTGTTTTAACATTCACAATTGACAAGGAGCAGAGCTAGGTGTGAGTCGGTCAAGTTACAAGGAGGTTACTGCAGGTGAATAAAGTTTGTTTTGTTTAACGACACCACTAGAGCACATTGATTTATTAATCATCAGATACTGGATTTCAAACATTTGGTAATTTTGATTTGTAGTCTGAGAGAGAAAACTTGCTACATTTTTCCATTAGTAGCGACGGATCTTTTATATGCACCATCCGACAGACAGGATAGCAGATATACCATGGTCTTTGATATATATGGTGGACTGGCTGGAACGAGAAATAACCCAATGTGCGTACTGATAGGGATCAATCCAGACTGACCATGCATCATGGAGTGCTTTACCTCTGGGCTACGACCAGTCCCTTCTCCAAATGTGGATTAATTAATGTGCTCTAGTGGTGGTGTTAAACAAAACAAAATTTGTCCAAACATTAATAAAGTCGAGAATCAATTTTTTATGAAAACGTTGAGCTGATAAGATAAACATGAAGTTACGGTGTCTTGTGATTTTGGCCTCTGACCTGCATGTCTGTACTTGTGTCTTTACTGTTTGTTACAGGAAATCAACGGGAAACCCATCCACACGGAGCAGGCAGTTCGCAGCATAGGGATGGACCGAGGGATGCGGGGGCGGGGTGGCGGTCGACGAGGCTCTTCACGGGGTGGTTACCTTGATCGCCCTCGTCACCTGTCCGGCGGTCGCAGGTCCCCACCACCTAGACGGGGAGGATTCTCAATGAGGGGAGGCAGAGGAGGACCCCCCAGGTACAGTTGCAATATTAACATGCAAAAAATAATTTCCCAGTGTATTTTTTTTTTTCAGTCCCTTGCTCATCCAACGGAAGTGGACTACAGGTGTCGTCTCTGTCCCACATAGTTTTCCAGATCTGTTTTTTACAATGCCCCAAGATATTGAGCTGAAATATTGTGTATGGCTTTATTATGTACTGTTAAATATGAAGTTTGACTTTCATGCCAATTCACCCATTATATTGTCCTTGAGCTTAGGAGATGCGAACATCTGTTGGGCCTCGTACGGGAATTGGTAGCTGATTGTGACAGCTGATTTGATAATAAATTTGACCCTTTTACCAACAACGTAAATCAGGAAATATCAGGATATGAATCATAGATTGTTTCTAGAGAAAAATGTGGTGATTAAATACAGTAAAAGGGAATAATGGCCAAAAATGCGCCTAAGTAAATGCGACTATTGATTTGTTGCATAATTTTTAACATGATCTAAAATGTCATTAAAATGAATAAACCTACAGAAATAATACCCTTTCACAAATGAACATTATTTGATTTATTTTTAAAATTCTATAGTGAAAATATGTGTGTAAAAGTTAAAAACCTGTAACCCTCAATGTGGTTTTTGATGAAAATTAATCCAGTAGTCAGGAAGTTAATAGATTGGGAATAATGAAATGTTATTTCACTTAGAATATAAATTTTGATCGTGAGTGTATTTCAATCCTGAAACCCTGAGCAGGAAACGTTTTGTTGAGTATCGTATTGTAATTCTCTACACAAGTTTCAGAGATCACTACATAATTTTAAAACATTAAACAGTAATTGCTAATCAGTCGAGATTTTAAAAAGAAAATGTTCCCTGTTGAGGTGGTTGTTATTCTCTTCTAAATCTTATAGTTCATTCCATGGTGGCAGAAGTCTTATGGGCAATGGCCGGAGGGACTATTCCCCACCCAGGAAAGGACCACTCATTGCTGATGTCCCCAGAAACAGCTTCGCCGGACCCCCACGGAGGGACTTCGATGGTCCACCAAGAAGAATGTCTCGTGGTAAAAACACTTATTCATATTTTTTATGTTTTGTTGATAAATACGGCATTCATTTAAACTCAGTCAGCTTAGTATAGTATGTGATACCATTTAATTATGTAGTCAGTGTTCAACAAATGTTTGAGAAAGTCACTAGCCCTCACAGACGTTTTGGCTGGTGCCCTATGTATTATTGTAATATAATTGGTTTTGTCCACTAGCCCGGACCAGAGGGCTCCCTATGTATTATTGTAATATAATTGGTTTTGTCCACTAGCCCAGACCAAACATTCACTGGCCGGACCAGAGGGCTCCCTATGTATTATTGTAATATAATTGGTTTTGTCCACTAGCCCAGACCAAACATTCACTGGCCGGACCAGAGGGCTCCCTATGTATTATTGTAATATAATTGGTTTTGTCCACTAGCCCAGACCAAACATTCACTGGCCGGACCAGAGGGCTCCCTATGTATTATTGTAATATAATTGGTTTTGTCCACTAGCCCAGACCAAACATTCACTGGCCGGACCAGAGGGCTAGTGAATGTGTCGAACCCTGTATGTAACCTTCAAACTAGTTCAGCTTCCATTTTCTCTACAGTTTATCTCTTACTTCAAAAACGGAAAGGGAACTTGACATTTTATGTGTGTATGTGTGTGTGTGTGTGTGTGTATGTGTGTGTGTATATATATATATATATATATATATATATATATATACAGTCAACTCCACTTATTTGCACATCGGTTTATAGCATAATTCGGTTAATCGACTATTTTCACCCAACACGGAACCATTTGCCCTTATAACACTACAAAACATCCGGTTAATTGCACAGACTACAGGCTATATATCGGTTATTTGCACATATAAATAACGATTTATTTTTTGTGTGTGCTAAATTAATGTCACAAATGACTGAGAAAGTCTATCAAATTTTGGCAAAAAAACTCAAATAAATTACTGATTAATCTGTTTTGTTTGAGCTCACTGTGTGGCAAGCCGACTGTAATCGCTGTTTACAGAGTCGACGTGTGGCATGCAAATGAGATGGTGTGCACGTTACTACTGGTGAATCACAATACCCGACTACAAGATTTAAGAATGACATAATTAAGTTGAATAAACCTAAGACCTAATGTTTTGTTTGCAATATATTGCTGTTAATCAGAGGCCATCTCAATAACAGGTAACTCTCCGACTATTATTTGTGCTTGTGCTTGTGCTTGTACGCATGCGCACTCGACTATTGAGGCCCTATTCGATTGACGTGTTCAGGGCAATCATTGTTCTGTATCAATTACATTATGTTGAGAAGCCTTGTTAGTAATTAAAAGATTACTGATCAATCGTCCTAGGCGGTTATGTTTTTAATAAATGTGACCGAGAAAGGGTTGTTGTTCACTTATTTATTAGATGCAGTGTACGCTATATCTGTTAAACGCAAAAGAAACGATTTATCACTTGCTTCCCGGAAAATGTAGCGGAAAAAAAATGACTGGTGGGGGAGGTCGTCAAAAAACAAACATAACAAAGACCGTTATTTATGGATCGTCCCTAAGTTTCTGCTATATTGTTAGACACCAATCAGTCGGACCGCACCATGAAGGTCAGTCAATTGTGTTAGACCGGTCATGCATGCAATGCAGACTGCTGGAACTGATAACGACTCACTAGCCGAGCTTAACTTTAATTGCTTAACAATAGCAAAGTCATTATTTGGGGATCACAAATAATACCAAAGCTTGCCATATCTTTTGGGATGGAAACACCATACCAGCAAATTCATACAAGTTCACGTAATTCTATGGTAAGGCGCATTCGGTCAATCAACAGCCCGGTAATTCCGGAAATTGACGTCATTTTGTAAACACGTGCACCGATGAAACATGAACTTTTTGATGGTTCTGTTGTTTCAAGTTTATCTCATTAACTAAATGGCTAATACACTTTGTTTACACTAGTGGATGGTCAGTGTGGGTTTTTTTTAATGCACCAAGTTTGTGTTTTTAGAAAACGGACGTTGTTGGTTTTTCGTTTTTTAAAAATGATTTCTGGATTAAAACAAAAACGTCATGCTAATTATATGTATATCGATAGATATATATTTTTACATTGATATATATCCAACTGCATGTGACATGTGTTAACTGTAATAGTTCCGGTATGAAGTACCGCATTATGCTAGACTGTCTCCATGCCACTTTGTAGTTGGATGGCTGTTACAAAGTGAAAGTCGGTACTCTATCGGTTAATCGACTAACCCGGTTAATTGCACATAATCGAGCAGCACCGAGGGTATGCAAATAAGCGGGTTTTACTGTATATATATATATATATATATACACAGTGGACTCTGTCTAAACCGGATTCTGTGTAATCTGGATCTCTGCATAAACCGGTCCATTTCTAAAGCCCTGTGCAGCTACTGTTTATCTCTTAAATAAATCTCTGCCTAATCCATATTCTGTCTACTCCGGACTCTGGATCAAAAATCAAGAACGAAAGAACTGTTCATGCATTAATTACTTCTGTCTACACTGGACTGGAATTTGACTGAACGACGGGCTGCGTAATTAGTTGAACAATGATCGTCAATTGCCGAGTAATCAGGACGCCGTCGCAAGATCAAATACAAAATATAATCACACTCGTGTGAAGTTTTTTGTTATTGCGGTAGGTCGTTAGATCTGGATTTTGTATTCAAATAATTTTGTATGTATGAATAAATAATGTTTTAGGAAATACAATGAAATTTAACCTAGTACAAATATTAGAACGACCAGAAACACGTTTAATATGCAGCCACTAATATTTTATGCAGAAAAATATATTTGATATGTAGTTACAATCGTTAAAAAGTCTGTTAGTGGATAACATCTTAAAAATTGCAGCGAACTCAGGAATGTCCCTTTAAGTATATTTTTTTATGTCTGTGAAATAATCTATTGCAAGTCTGGCTTGTATGACTGTGTTTCCCAACCATCCATGGGTTCAAATGCCATTGTTGATCGCGAGTTGTCGATCATTCAAGAACCATAACTCTGTCTAAACCGGTCCTCTATGTAAACCGGACTATTTCGATGGTACGAAGTGAGTCCGGTTTAGACAACAGAGTCCACTATATATATATATATATATATATATATATATATATATATATATATATATATATATATATATATATATACCCTCTTCCATAGACAGGGCAGTACATACCACATGTACCAGTTGTGGCTCTTGCTAAGATGGGGGAAAAATACTCGATATTGAGATACAATGAGTAACTTTTTGCTATTATACAGATTATTTTATTTGATCAGATAGTGAAAATAGGATTTCATTAAATAAAACTGATTATGGAAGGGACAAAAAAAATGTATGTGTATTTTGAATTAAATGTGAATGTATTGATGTACATGGCAATCACAAATTTTGTACCAAAAATATATAAATTCAATATAAGTGACAAACAATTCTTACAAGTCATTGGGGGTGTTGTTGCTATGGTAACAAGTTGATGTGTATGTGGGGGGTTTTAAGGCAAATTGTTGAAATATTGTTGCTTTGGTAACAGTATATTGATGTGTGTGTGTGTGTTTTACAGGTGATCGGCGAGACGACAGGAACGGTTACCGTGACAGGAGTTACTCCCCCCGTCCACGGGATCTGTACCCACCGTCCCCCCCATTGAGAGACACGGGACGTGGCCTCCTTGATGGGTGAGAAACGTTAGGATGTTCATTAAACATACAGCAGGTGGTGTGGGCACTGAGTTTATATAGAATGCTTTCCATATCACTTGCTGATTATTGTATACATCCGTGCATTATACTACGTGCTAGAAATAATGCATGTGGTTGAAGGAACTGTTTTAGTGAAAAGTCCTTTTCAGTAAAAGGACACCGCTAGAGCACATTGATTTATAACCATTGGTTATTGGATGTCAAACATGTATAAATTTTGAGAAATAGTCTTAGAGAGGAAACCAGCTACATTTTTCCATTAGTAAAAAGGGGTCTTTTATATGCACCATCCCACAGACAGGATATCACATGCCATGGCCTTTGATACACAAGTTAGTCCTTTTCAGTAAGGAAGTAACTGTTTCTTAGTGTTTTACACAATTTAGGGGCCATTGAAAATTACAGACTTTTTCACAAAGTGTACAAAACCTTTCTAGAACGTAACATTTGAATGTCTAGTTCATCTAATGTCAAAGTCAGTGTTATCCCCATCACCCATGCTTTGTTGTTGGCTGTGGTTATTTATTGTGGATGTTGAGCTTGTCCATGTTATGTGATGTAAGACGCTGTGCTCGTGATGTCAAAGTCAGTGTTATCCCCATCACCCATGCTTTGTTGTTGGCTGTGGTTATTTATTGTGGATGTTGAGCTTGTCCATGTTATGTGATGTAAGACGCTGTGCTCGTGATGTCAAAGTCAGTGTTATCCCCATCACCCATGCTTTGTTGTTGGCTGTGGTTATTTATTGTGGATGTTGAGCTTGTCCATGTTATGTGATGTAAGACGCTGTGCTCGTGATGTCAAAGTCAGTGTTATCCCCATCACCCATGCTTTGTTGTTGGCTGTGGTTATTTATTGTGGATGTTGAGCTTGTCCATGTTATGTGATGTAAGACGCTGTGCTCGTGATGTCAAAGTCAGTGTTATCCCCATCACCCATGCTTTGTTGTTGGCTGTGGTTATTTATTGTGGATGTTGAGCTTGTCCATGTTATGTGATGTAAGACGCTGTGCTCGTGATGTCAAAGTCAGTGTTATCCTCATCACCCATGCTTTGTTGTTGGCTGTGGTTATTTATTGTGGATGTTGAGGTTGTCCATGTTATGTGATGTAAGACGCTGTGCTCGTGATGTCAAAGTCAGTGTTATCCTCATCACCCATGCTTTGTTGTTGGCTGTGGTTATTTATTGTGGATGTTGAGGTTGTCCATGTTATGTGATGTAAGACACTGTGCTCGTGATGTCAAAGTCAGTGTTATCCCCATCACCCATGCTTTGTTGTTGGCTGTGGTTATTTATTGTGGATGTTGAGGTTGTCCATGTTATGTGATGTAAGACGCTGTGCTCGTGATGTCAAAGTCCGTGTTATCCCCATCACCCATGCTTTGTTGTTGGCTGTGGTTATTTATTGTGGATGTTGAGCTTGTCCATGTTATGTGATGTAAGACGCTGTGCTCGTGATGTCAAAGTCAGTGTTATCCCCATCACCCATGCTTTGTTGTTGGCTGTGGTTATTTATTGTGGATGTTGAGGTTGTCCATGTTATGTGATGTAAGACGCTGTGCTCGTGATGTCAAAGTCAGTGTTATCCCCATCACCCATGCTTTGTTGTTGGCTGTGGTTATTTATTGTGGATGTTGAGGTTGTCCATGTTATGTGATGTAAGACGCTGTGCTCGTGATGTCAAAGTCAGTGTTATCCCCATCACCCATGCTTTGTTGTTGGCTGTGGTTATTTATTGTGGATGTTGAGCTTGTCCATGTTATGTGATGTAAGACGCTGTGCTCGTGATGTCAAAGTCAGTGTTATCCCCATCACCCATGCTTTGTTGTTGGCTGTGGTTATTTATTGTGGATGTTGAGGGTGTCCATGTTATGTGATGTAAGACGCTGTGCTCGTGATGTCAAAGTCAGTGTTATCCCCATCACCCATGCTTTGTTGTTGGCTGTGGTTATTTATTGTGGATGTTGAGGTTGTCCATGTTATGTGATGTAAGACGCTGTGCTCGTGATATCAAAGTCAGTGTTATCCCCATCACCCATGCTTTGTTGTTGGCTGTGGTTATTTATTGTGGATGTTGAGGTTGTCCATGTTATGTGATGTAAGACGCTGTGCTCGTGATGTCTGTGATGTGATACCATTGACAGTCTGTGATGTGATAACCTCAGCTGTATATGGGTCAGTCCATCTCAAATCAACCAATTTTTAATGTCGCCCGCACTAATTCACTTGAAATTTGTATAAAATATTACTTGGTCATCCACATGAATAAATCCAAAATTTGTATTGAAAGTAGTTTTTGAGAAATTGTAAAACGTACCTCGAAAATGGCATTCTAATTTTTGTGCTATGTTTCAAGTCCCTTTATCTCAGGAACTAATATATACAGGGACATGAAATTTTCTCTGAGCACTGAAGATTATGAAGGTCTGATAGTCAGGTCAGACTAGTAGTTTGCTGAATGCCTAGAGAAAACTAAAACAAATTTTTAAATTCCATGTTATCTTATGAGCGGCCATTTTTCAGACATTAAAACACTGTTACATTCATTACACACATTTAACTCCCCCCTCCCCTCTTTTTTTTGTGTCAAGTCCACATTATTTGCTGTATAAATCTTAAATATTACACCTATATAGTGATACATTATGGAACAACATCCTTCTGAAATTGGAAAACAGTTGTTTTGTGGTCATTTTCAGTTTAAAAAACGTCATTGTGGGTATTCTTTAAAAATCCTTAAAAATGGTCTCATTTTATAACTAATGGTATGTAGTTTATGTGTATCAAATTTCATTATCCTTATAAAGTCCTCGGAAAATTTATTTTTTGAATTATGCATGCTTTTACCATTCACAGCTTTCAGTATGACAACAGGAAACTACCAGTCTGCTATATATCAGACCTTTATAACCTTTTTAGTGCCCATACAAAATTTCATGTCTCTGTATAGTATTTCCTGAGATAACTGGACTTGAAATATTGCACCAAAATTATAATGGCCATTTTCTCAAAAAATACTTTGAATACAGAGCCCATTTTTCAGATTTAAGGTATATTTGGTTAAGTGAATCTGAAACCAAAGTGCATGGGGCATTTGTTGATTTGAATAGAATGACCCTTTGTGATACTCGTGACAGTCTGATGTGATAACATCAGCTGTATTTTATACTCGTGACAGTCTGTGATGTGATAACCTCAGCTGTATGTGATACTCGTGACAGTCTGTGATGTGATAACCTTAGCTGTGTATGTGATACCCATGACAGTCTGTGAGTTGATAACCTCAGCAGGGGTGTAGAAATTGAAAATATATATATATACTGTTACACCTTTTGTTACAACTTAAAGTTTCACGCTATATTTAATTATAAAAACATTACGGATACTTGGTAAGTTATCAACACCACGTGGCAAACGAACGAAATCAAACCCCAAACCTTGATTGACAAATCAATACATGTTGAAATATTCTGATCAAGACTACGTTATTCACATTTCTGTCATATAGATATACAAAATTCAAGTGACATTCCGCAAGTGTTTAATAGAAGAATCTATTCAAAACACACCAGCAACATACTTTCATCATAAACAAATAATTTTTAGGAACTATTGACCGTTAACAGGTGCTTTTTCCTGGGAATTAGGCTAAATCAGAACCACTATCAAAACAGAACCATTTTTGTTGGTGAAAACGAAACCCGATTTAACTATAATGGCACCTCAGAGTAATGGCGAAAATGATACCCTTTCTGGGTTTTTTCTCTTTTTTTTAAAATTGTAACAGCACTTCAGTGTATTGGTGAAATTGATTGCATTTCACCGACTTCTAGCTAGCTGCTAATACTTCTTTCTATCTCCCCTATATAGACATAAAAAAAAAAAAATTAATATAGCTGTTGTTTAATTGAAGATATCATCACTCCCAACTTGTAATAATACCATTTTTAGTCATACATGTTTTTAATTTATAGTTCCATTTTAACCATATAGCCATAGATTGTGGTGCCGTTTCAGCCAATGCATGGTTCTGTTTTGTCCAATTTGGTTCCATTTTCTTTTGGGGCTTTTCGGCATGGTTCCGTTTTCACTATAGACCATTTCTGGAATGTCTTATTTGCACTGTTCGGAACTCAGTGCATGTATTGTGTATTTCGACACCTTCTGAACCGTTTGTTTGGATGTTTTGGAATTCTTGCATGGGTGATGCGGAGTCACGGATTCAATGCAAAAAAAATTATATAATAATAATAAAATTATAATACATCAGAATAAGATAGATAGATCCCCCATTGGACTGGTAGTTGCATTTTTTAACTCGTCCATCAGAATTTTTACTCTCATTTGGCAAGCAGGTACATACTTTCTGCACCCCTGCTCAGCTGTGTATGTGATAATCATGATGGTCTGTTATGTGATAACCTCAGCTGTGTATGTGATACCCATGACTCGTTACGGTCTGTGATGTGATAACCTCAGCTGTGTATGTGATACTCATGACAGTCTATGATGTCATAACCATGACAGTCTGTGATGTCATAACTTTGTTTGTGTATGTGATACCCATGATGGTCTGTGATGTCATAAACTCAGCTGTGTATGTGATGCCCATGACAGTCTGTGTATGTGATAACCTCAGCTGTGTATGTGATGCCCATGACAGTCTGTGTTGTGATAACCTCAGCTGTGTATGTGATACCCATAACAGTCTGTGATGTTGTAGAGTAGCTGCTGATTGATACCGCTGCTTGTACGTTAACCATGCAGCTTGTTGCCATGGCGCTTGTTTCTGTGCTGCATGACGAGTGTTGTTTTTGTTTCAGTCGCGGTCCCACGTCACGCTCCAGAGATTATGGCTCGCATGATTTCCGTGATCAGAGCCGCGATTATTCTTTTACAAGAGACTATAGTCCGGAGCCGGCCCGATCAAGGTTGGTTCTCCCTTTCAGTGTGGTTTTAGTGACACTCCAGAAACAGGGCTCGAAGTTAACCACCGGCACTGACGGCAATTGCCGTTGAGATATAAATTGACGTAGGTAGAGAACATCACCGATGGCACAAAAGTAAAGCTCCTAAATAATGGCACAATGTATACACCTGGTATACATTATCTGCCAATATTTAACATTTGCACATTTGAAATATGTTTACATACAGCAAAATAGTTTTACAGTCATGTTTATTTGCTGCAAATGTTACTTCAAAACAAATTGCCATAGGCAGGCTCAAAATTGCTGTCGGTGGGCTGTTTAACCCATGGCAATTCATTTAAAAATTGCCGTGGGAGACAACTTCTTAAGTTCAAGCCCTGGAGAAGCAAAGCTTTTTAAATGTTTTGTTTAACAGAAGATCATTAGAATTTGAAGGGATTTATTTTCATGTAATTTGTTTCAAGTTGAAATGGTGAAGTTAAAACATTTATAAGATATATTGTAATAGAAAAAATTATTAATTCAATAAACGTGACAGATAAGACTGGCATTTTGTCCGAAACACCTTCTATTTAGTTGTAGGTTTTCCCCACAAATTATTACATGGGTGGTGGTATGGGAAGCAACCCAGTTATTTGTTATTAAAATAAATATATATATATATATATATAGATTGTGTTAATGCATGGTGGGTTTTGAAAGATTTATTTTTGTTTTATGCATGATGAGTTTTGTTTGATATATTTGTATTTGTATTATGCATGATATCTTTTGATAGACTTATTTTTGTATAATCCATGGTATGTTCTGCTACTATTAATGTTGCGTTAAAAATATGTTGGTGTGCTTTATATGAAGACTGAAAGTACCCTATGACATAGATTTACAAAAGGTTTCACAATACAATTTGCTAAGCTTGCAGAGCTTCCAGAATTTTTATAAAATCCACTAGCCATGGGATCATTGATGTACTAATACTAGCAACAATTAAAAATTAATTTGCCCTACTTTATTTTCTACGTCAATACAATTTTACTAATAGTAATAATCAGATATGTCACATAAAGAGGGATATAGAGTTTAAAAACACTAAGATTGTGGGGTGTGGGTGGGGTCAGGATATTCATATTTACAAAATAGACTTAAATGCAGCATTTGACAACTCTTTTTTTTCTTCACTAGCCTTCTGGCATGGCAATATTAGTTATTTACTAGCCCAACATTGAATATCACTAGCCATGGGAGTGGAGCTACTATAATCTAGAAGTCTGGCTTGTTTAACTAGTACCTTAGTAGTAACATGTTTTTCTTACTTGCTTTGTATTGAATCTGTTGGAGTTTACTGTTATTTTTGTGACTAAATGTTTTCGACCTTTGAATTAACGACTACAGAATGTCTTATTTTTTTATATTTTACCAGTTTGTCCCTGTATGCATCGTGTGCTTTTGGGATTACACTATATTAATATGTGATGTTTTATTTCAGAGATTACAGTATAATAAGAGTTGATGTTTTATATCAGGGATTACAGTATGATAATAGTTGCTATTTTAGTTTAGGCATTACGGTTTGATAAGCATTGCTATCTTATTCCGGGGATTACAGTATGATGAGTTATTATTTCAGGGATTACAGCCTGATAAGAGTTTTGTTATTTCAGGGATTACGGTGTGATAAAGAGTTGTTTTATTTCAGGGATTACTGTCTCATAAGAGTTGTTTTATTTCAGGGATTACGGTCTCATAAGAGTTGTGTTATTTCAGGGATTACTGTCTCATAAGAGTTGTGTTATTTCAGGGATTACGGTCTCATAAGAGTTGTGTTATTTCAGGGATTACTGTCTCATAAGAGTTGTTTTATTTTAGGGATATCGGTCTCATAAGAGTTGGTTTTATTTCAGGGATTACGGTGTGATAAGAGTTGATGTTTTATTTCAGGGATTACTGTCTCATAAGAGTTGATGTTTTATTTCAGGGATTACTGTCTCATAAGAGTTGATGTTTCACTTCAGGGATTACTGTCTCATAAGAGTTGATGTTTAATTTCAGGGATTAGTATCATAAGAGTTGTTTTATTTTGGGGATTACGGTCTGATAAGAGTTGACGTTTTATTTCAGGGATTACGGTCTGATAAGAGTTGACGTTTTATTTCAGGGATTACGGTCTGATAAGAATTGATGTTTTATTTCAGGGATTACGGTATGATAAGAGTTGATGTTTTATTTCAGGGATTACGGTCTGATAAGAGTTGATGTTTTATTTCAGGGATTACGGTATGATACGAGATGACCGAGGCCGGGACTCATTCTCGCGTTCTGGGGGAGACTACATCCCAACAAGGGGAAGCGACCTGGGAGGATCGCGAGACATAGGCCGAGACTACCCGTCTTCACGGGACTACGGTCCCCCAACACGGGACTATCTCCGAGAAAGAGAACCGATTCCACGAGAATATTCCTCCAGGTGAGAAGACGTCTCAGGTTAAAAGGGTGGGATGTAACCCAGTGGTGAAGTACTCGATGTGTTGTTGGTCTAGGATCGATCCCTGTCAATGGGCTCATTTGGCTATTTCTTGTTCCAGCCAGTACACTACAACTGGTATACTAAAGGCTGTGGTATGTGCTATTCTGTCTGTGGGATGGTGCATATAAAAGATCCCTTGCTACTAATAGAAAAATGTAGTGGGTTTCCTTTCTAAGACAATATGTCAGAATTACCAAATGTTTGACATCCAGTAACTGATGATTAATAAATCAATGTGCTCTAGTGGTGTCATTAAACAAAACAAACTTCAGCTTTTAACTTTGGTGGCTGTGTTTATTCATTGTTAGTAAGTCAGCCCATAGGATTTGAAAGTTCATGGGAAACACTTTTACAGTTCCGTGCCATGTGATCATGAGAACCCATCGGAAACTGATTTTAGGTTCCGTGAAAACAAGTCATGTGAACCCATTTTTAATACCATTGATTTCAGAGCCACAAATATTCTTTTTATGACCATATCCAACTATTGTGACAGATGTGCGATCCACAGTTGTGCATATGTATTCAAAAAGCCAGCAGTAATCTTTATTGTTCACTTTATTGGTAAATACTTCGATCTCTATCACTGTGTCACTGACAGATTGCACATCAGTTTTTGAAAATCATAGAGACAGTCGAGTCTGCTGTTGCTACCCGATTATGCACTGCAAAAATCTGTGCAAAGAGAAACATTTTCAAAAACAATATAAAGTTGATTTTTGACATACCCTCTCCATTATAGTATAATTTATGCGCATGCTGTTGTGATTTTGACAGCTAAATAAAAATAATAGTTTAGGCCTATGTCATTTCCTTCCATAATGAAACCACAGGAAATAGTGGGGCCTATTTGATTGTCACCTTCAGTACTCTAGCACATACTGTGACTTCAGTGACAGTAGTCACAAGGTTAAATATTTTCTACAAAATTTTATTTGAATTTAAATAATATTTCTTGTCCCCTATATTTAATAAATACACTACAAATAATTAGTGTCAGTGATTTTGGTTCAAATGTGTAATTTACATATGAATTTATAAATATACGTATACGAGTCGGCCTTCATGTGGAAGTGGGGATGGGCTTGTATGCAGAGTGCGTTTGCATGTGTACAATGGGAAGGGCTGATGCGGTTGCCATCAGGCTATTCCTGGGTTGCGTTTGATTTAAGCATATGTTGGAACTCTGATTTGGGTTTACCTGAACCGGAACACTCAGAAGTTTGGTTAACAAAACTATCCCGAATCGGGTCTTGTGATTGTGTTGAACACTCTCCAGTAGTGTAATATCAGAAAGATAAACAAATTTAAATAATTATATATATATATATATGTATATGTATGTGTATGTGTATGTGTATGTGTATGTGTATGTGTATGTGTATGTGTATGTGTATGTGTATGTGTATGTGTATGTATATATACAGTCGAGACTGGTCTAATGGCTTCCTGTATGTAACGGTCACCTGCTCATAACGGCCACCTTAAATCCCACCCACAGTATTTCCTTCTTTATTTTTTCTGTATATAATAGCCACCTCTTCAATGCAGCCAGCTGCCACTATTGTTTTTACCAGACTGAATGGTTGAACCTGCTATAAACGGCCACAAAAATACAATAACCACTATTGTTTGTCCAAAATGGACAGTTGTACTTGCCATAATGGTCACAAGTTATATATACTACTCAAAAGAATTTAAGGGTCAGACGATATTTTCGACATTATTTTCTGAATGTCAATTATATTAGCTAGACCATAATGTCACGCATGGTATTGTTCCATTTTGACGAAAGTGGGTCTAAGCAACCCATAAATGAATTAAAATCCACTGTCATTGACACTGTCGACTAGTTCTAATGGCGAAAACATGCTTACATTTGCACGTAAATTAGGGCGAAAGCGAAAGGTCTGCTAAGTGCCCATAACTTGCTTTTTCACAAAGCGCTTCATTTGCACGCTTTGCATGTGTATTCCATGTTCCCAATGCTGAATTTCTGTATAATTGGAGCTTGCGTTCGTGTACGGTGCACACTCCAAATTCGACAATGGTACGACGTCAACTGACTATCGAAGATCGAGGAAGGGCTATTGCTTGGCTTCAGGATGGCAATACGCAAAGAAATGTTGCTCTAAGACTTGGTGTCAGTCAGAGTGTCGTTGGCCGACTGTGGCAACGGTACCAAGCAACGAATTCTGTTCGAAATCGTCCACGTTCGGGAAGACACCGAAGCACTACAAATAGAGAGGACCGCTACATCACCAATATGGCTCTACGTCAACGCACAACCACTGCACGCTGATTACGTGACAATCTGCGGACTGCGACTGGAACTCGAGTGTCTGATCAAACCATACGCAATCGTCTGAGAGCCAATAATCTACGCTGCCGTCGCCAGGCTGTTCGACCACCACTCCTACCACGTCACAGAACGGCCAGACGTCACTGGTGCACGCTTCATCTGCGGTGGCAACGTGTTCAGTGGGGTCGAGTGATGTTCACTGATGAGTCCAGGTTTAGTCTCCAGTTCAACGACGGTCGGGTTCGTGTCTACAGACGTCCTGGGGAGCGCTTCACTGACGTTAACGTTAGACAACGTCACCGGTTCGGTGGTGGCAGCGTCATGGTGTGGGGCGGCATCTCTATCCACCACAGGACCCCCCTCTATGTGGTGGATGGCAATCTGAATGGAATCCGCTATCTGAATGAGATTATCCGGCCGTTGGTTCTCCCAGGGGCCGTTGGTTCTCCCAGGCCTTCAGCAGATTGGCGGCGGGGCAGTTCTGCAGGATGACAATGCCAGACCCCACCGCGCCAGGGTGGTAACGGACTTTCTCAGACAACAAGGTATCGCCAGGATGGATTGGCCAGCATATTCGCCTGATTTGGCCCCAATAGAGAACGCCTGGGACGAATTAGGCAGAAGAGTTCGGGATAACCATGCCCCTCCGGCCAACCTTCATGATCTGGGTCAACTTCTTATGGCAGAGTAGCAGGCCATTCCCCAAGAGTTCTTCAGACGTCTGATCAACAGCTTGAGGCAACGATGTGTCGAGTGTATTCGCGCCAGGGGTGGATTCACACACTATTAAACGAATGTTCTAATGTGTAAAATCCATGTTTAACAACCTTCAACTTTGACAGCATGTCATGTGACTTTCTTGTATACAGTGACGTTTATTTGTGGTTTTTGTAAATATGGAACAATAAAAAAAATTTTTGGTGTAGTTTACATCATCAATCTAATACACTCTGATTTTTTACCTTTAAATTCTTTTGAGTAGTATACATATATTGACCTGTTCCAGACAAAATATAAAGTTATTGTTTTGCTTAAGTTGAAACAATGCGTCATTAATCATATTTGCATCTTATATCGGTATGATATGGTCGGTAATATAATTTGCAAGGCGACTTCTCATTTGTTGAAGTAAGGCTTGCATTGAACTTAAATATGTATATTCTCACCTATTGACTCTGATATGTAGTGTATTGCAAGGTGTGTGATTTCTGCTAGTTAGACAGGCAATTGCGACAGTATGCAAGGGTGTTTGTTCAGCCATTACACAATGACAAACTGACCCTTTTGTTATGTAGAATGATTTCTTACCTGCAACCTTCTGCGTTATCGTGCACTAATTTAAGAGGTAACAGAATGCAATGGAAAGCAATCAACGGTAAATTACTTTTCCCAAAAAGTGTGTTAAGTGTCTTTTAACAAAACATTAAATATTTGCTTTGTATAACATTTTCTTTGAATAACATTTTTATGTAATAAAAAATGTTTTTCTCTAAATATTTTTGTGACGACTGTTGATACTTTATGCACCAGTTTAGTAATGTGGTTTTTTTATATATAGTAATTTATTTTGTATGTATTTTCCTTTACCTGTCCATAATGGCCACTTTTGCCAGATCCCATGAGTGTCCGTTATATACAGGTTCGACTGTGTGTGTGTGTGTGTGTGTGTGTGTGTGTGTGCTGTGCTGTGCTGTGGTGTGTGTGTGTGTGTGCTGTGCTGTGGCTGTGCTGTGGTGTGTTTGTGTGTGTGGTGTGTGTCTGTGTGTGTGTGTGTGTGTGTGTGTGTCATTGCCTGTTGCTTTCTTCTGCCTTTTTCTTTCGGCCAGAACACCAGTTTTCCTTTTTAAAATAGAATTAATCTGAGAACGTCCTACACCAAAATGATCGGCGATCTTTCGCGCACTTAAATTACTTTTCTCAGATTTGTTAATAATGTCGATTTTCTGTTCTGGCGTTAAAGCAGTACGATTTTTCAGTGGCATTTTGCATGCAAACCTATTCGTTAATACATTTCGCAAACATTGATATTGACTTGCAGAAGATATTTTGTTTAGTTGAACGTTATTACCCATGTGGCATGTTTAACTCATTTGTTTGTTTCATGTCACTGCAAATCCTTCAATTGAGTATACTGTTGATTACAGCTGAATAAGATCATGAGTCATTAAATAATCCTAACACGGGGTATCTTTAATGACCGCCGCCTTCAGCAGTTCATGTTTATTTACCAATCATGTCTGGCTAGAAACAATCAGATACCTCATTTGTTTTGTTTCACGAGACTCAACAGAGTGATCATACATACAGGTGACATTATGTACAGCCAATTGGAAGTCGTCTACTGTTCAATGAGGATGCTGAGAACCAATCGAATTACACCACCAGTAACTGCGTGTCACGGAAGTTATTGAGTGCCCGTTTGTTTTTCAGTTATAATCAGAGAATTACAATGGAACTTTACTTTGACGAAAAATAAACCCAAAGCTACAGACATGGCCACATAAACACATTTAATTTATAATTTTTAAGATGATTGAAAAAGTAAAGACATAACCAGGGAAAAAAATAACCCCAAAAACGTCTTCACGACGATCATCTTGTGACCGTTAAGCAGGTTCAACCTGTGATTTTGGGTGAAAAATAGTGACCGCTGACCATTATGGTCAGGTGACAGTTATGTACAGGTCAAATAAGGAAGGAAATGCATTGTGGGGATTTATAGTGGCCGTTATAGGCAGGTGACCGTTATGTACAGGTGACCATTAGACCAGGTTCGACTGTATATATATTAATTTCCTTGAATAGTCATACCCGATATAATAATTATAGGATATTAATTAAATGAGCTTTCATTTCGTATCGATGTTTATGTCCTGAGTGAAATCATTTTCAATTGTCATAGGCTTTAGCAAGTGACAATAAAAACTATTTCACGAGGAACATAAACATGGTATGACATGGTAGTGAGTTTAATATTTACTGTTTATTATCCATAATGGATTTTAATTTATACATCACTGAACTTGTCCTCTATCCTGTCCTCTCTACCAAGTGTCAAAATAACCATATGTTAGACACCAAATAGCCGCTGTTTAAGATGTGTTGAGGTGTCGTTAATGTTAGCCAAACATTCCTGTCCTCTCTACCAAGTGTCAAAATAACCATATGTTAGACACCAAATAGCCGCTGTTTAAGATGTGTTGAGGTGTCGTTAATGTTAGCCAAACATTCCTGTCCTCTCTACCAAGTGTCAAAATAACCATATGTTAGACACCAAATAGCCGCTGTTTAAGATGTGTTGAGGTGTCGTTAACCAAACATTTGTTTTCTGTCCAGAAGCATGGGGAGAGGAGGCAGTGGAGGAGTGAGGTATTCCGGCCGCGATGAGATGGACAGTCGCGGTCCTCCCAGAGAATACAGCACACGCAGTTATGAAGGTGACCAGTTCTCTTTTACACCATTCATCTAAATAATGTCATCAATGCACCACATTTTTCACTATACTTGTGTATGTAAAGGTTTTTGTTGTCAAATATTGTAATCTGATGTTTATTAGTTCTCTACCAGTCCGGTCCAAGCAGAGGGGACTATAGGTTTCATCTCTATTTGTATGTCTGTCTGTCTGACTGTCTGTCCCACATAGTTTTCCAGATGTATTTTTTAACAATGGCTTGAGATATTGATCTGCAATTTTGTGTATAGCTTTAACATGTACTGTTACAGATCAAGTTTGACTTTCATGGCGACTTACTAATTTTTGAGTTATGGCCCTCAAACTTAGGACTTTTTTCTCCTTTGTTTTTGCAATGCCTGAAGATACTGAGATGAAATTTTGTGTATAGCTTTATCATGTACTGTTACAGATTAAGTTTACTCATTTTTCACAGAGTTATGGCTCTTGAATTTATGAGAAATGACCATTTGTTGGGCCCGGAAGTGGACATGTATTGCTCTAGCCATACTCGCAGAATGCTTGTTTTCACTATATTGCTTTATGTATAGTTTTTCATGGTAAAGTAACATGGTCTGATGTTCTGTTGATGCAATTACACACAGGCTCTGTGCTTGCACTTTTTCTACAATTGCATTATAATAGTTTGATTCCATTGTTTCGATCTACACTATATCATCATTTTGATCTACATTTCACTATTATTTTGGTCTAAAATTTATTGTTTTATCAGCACTGTACTGTTTGATCCGCAAGCTAAACTATCATTATTTTGATCTACACGTTCCATTCTTTTAATCTACACTTTACCATCATTTTAATCAGAAGTTTACTACATGTATTAGTCCCCTACTGGTCCAACCAGAGGGGACTATAGCTTTCATCTCCATCCGTCTCTCCATCCATCCATCTGTCCCACATATAGTTTTTAGGAAAAAAAATTCATAATGCCTCTATCTATTGAGCTTTATCATGTACTGTTAGAAATCAAGTTTGACGTTCATGGCAATTTACCTATTTTTCACAGTTACGGCCCTTGAATTTAGGAGATATGAAAATTTGTTTTCCAAACTTTTTTGCAATGCCTGAAGATATTGAGATGCAATTTTTGTTTTCAGCTTTATTATGTACTGTTACAGTTCAAGTTTTTCTATCATGGCGATTTACCCATTTTTATACGCCCATCTGTGGGTCGTATTATGGTATGGCGTCCATCTGTCCGTCCGTCTGTTAACGTTTTCTTGTCCAGACCATATCTTGCATACACATGCATACAGGACCATCAAACCTCACATGTAGGAACAACTCTGGATAGCGGTGTATCACATACTATTTCTAGGTCACTGTGACCTATTTTTCAGTCTACTGCACATAACAGTAAATACTTGTCCGGACCATATCTTGCATACAGGACCATCAAACCTCACACTTAACATCAACTTCGGATGGTGGTGTGTCAAATACTATTACTAGGTCACTGTGACCTACTTTTTACGGTTTACTGCACATGACAGTAATTCCTTGTCCGGACCATATCTTGCATACAGATGCATACAGGACCATCAAACCTCACATGTAGAAACAACATGGGATGGTGGTGTGTTGTGTACTATTACTAGGTCACTGTGACCTACTTTTCACAGTTTACTGAGCACACATAACAGTAATTCCTTGTCTGGACCATATCTTGCATACAGGACCATCAAATCTCACATGTAAGAACAACTTGGGATGGCGGTGTGTCACATATTGTTACTGGGGATGGTGGTTGGTCCAAAATAAACTGTTCATCCATCCCATTGCAATTTCACATAATTACAGTTGAATCATATCCATAACATTTTCATTAATATAGATATGGTTTTTTTTATCAAACTCCTGATGGGCGTATTATGTACTTCACCGGTACTGTTGTTCACGGAGTTATAGCCCTTGAAGTTAAGAGATGAACATTTGTTGTGCTTGGTAAGGGACATGCATTGATTTAGCAGTACTCTCAGAATGCTTGGTTTTTATTTACATTACCTTTATTTTGATCTAGTTGAGATGTGTACTGTATCCTCATTTTGATATTCAATGCTATCGTTTCAATGTACACTGTACTGTCATTTCGATCTACACTTTACCATCATTTCAATCTACACTGTACCGTCATTTTAATCTACACTGTACCGTCATTTCAATCTACACTGTGCCGTCATTTCAATCGACACATTACCTTCATTTCGATTTACACTGTATCGTCAGTTTGATTTTGATCTAACTGTACCATTTTGTTTTTTACAACACTTGTAATAATTGTGTTTTACACTATTCCTCCGTCTTGATGCACTGTCCCAGTTTTAATTAGTTTTGTGTATTAATTTAAGTAATTGTTTTGTAAATTGCAGGTTCTGGCCCTTCCAGAAGAAGTGTTAGTGGTCCTGGTAAGTTAGTCCATTGTAAACATTTGTCATAACATGCTTTATTTGCAGACTTAATGAACGAAATTGGCTACGTATTTATAAACTCAAAACAAGAATAGAACTGGAAACAACAATATTTTTCTTGGTTTCAAGCTTCATTGAAATTGTTATGTATGCTATACAGATTGTGAAAAGCAGTATGTCATCGAACTGTGTGGTCCGATAAATGGACAAAAGGGCTATCTGACCTGTGTTACTCTCAGTCAGCTGCTCGTCAGCTAGCCATGAAAACAGAATCTACTTGTGAGAGAGCCATCATGTGACCTATGCTATTCAGTCGATTGTCATGTATGTAGGCGATGAAAACAGACTCTTACAAACTGCTGAATGAGTTTAATGCTTTTACCTAGCCTCCTAATCTTTGAACTCCCTTCTTAAGTTGTGGGGGTGGGGGACCCAGCTCGAATGAACTACAACTACTACTTCTTCGAATGCTCAGACAGGGACCTGAGTAGCATAAAACAATTACTGTTGGGCTCTCAGCAAGTTCTCTGTTGAAAGAACAGAACAACCACCAAACAATTACTGTTGGTCTCTCAGCAAGTTCTCTGTTGAAAGAACAGAACGACCACCAAACAATTACTGTTGGGCTCTCAGCAAGTTCTCTGTTGGAAGAACAGAACGACCACCAAACAATTACTATTGGTCTCTCAGCAAGTTCTCTGTTGAAAAAATCGACCACCAAACAATTACTGTTGGTCTCTCAGCAAGTTCTCTGTTGGAACAAATCGACCACCAAACAATTACTGTTGGTCTCTCAGCAAGTTCTCTGTTGGAAGAACAAAACGACCACCAAACAATCATTGCTGGGTTCTCAGCAAGTTCTCTGTTGAAAGAACAAAACGACCACCAAACAATTACTGTTTGTCTCTCAGCAAGTTCTCTGTTGGAACAAATCGACCACCAAACAATTACTGTTGGTCTCTCAGCAAGTTCTCTTTTGGAACAAAATGACCACCAAACAATTACTGTTGGTCTCTCAGCAAGTTCTCTGTTGGAAGAACAAAACGACCACTGGAAATCATTACCCTTCACTTTCATCAACGGTGAAATTAAAACTATTGATGATAAGTCTTTTAAATTAAAGATGAAAAACCTCACAGATTTTATTATCACCCTATCCTGTCCTTGTCCTTTTGAACTGAGGGGATTTGAACCACAAACCCTCAGTACACGGCTCTACCAAATGGAAAATTACTAATAACTACTGCCAGTGGGAGGAGTACTTTATTCCATTACAATATTAACGTCAGGAGAGAAATTCTACTAACAGCTGCTGCCAGTGGGAGCATTTTATCCAATTGCAGGACTTGCCAAGCAGCATTACCCTCAAAATAATCTCCGGTTTGGCTATCAAATATTTTCAGCAGAATTTCACAGCTCATCCAACTGATAGAAACAGTGAAATGAGTCCAATAAACTGATAGAAACAGTGAAATGAGTCCAATAAACTGGCTAAATTGAGATATGATTCCTTCCTATTCAAGTCACAGACCCTGGTTTGAGCCCGTGAAAATAAACGCTAAGTTTGGTTAATCCGAAAACCTGCAACACGGTGGATAGTTTCAATAGAGTAAAATGGAGAAATGCCCTCTAAAAATAGAATAGAGTTCGTCTCCATAACCTTTATGCACAGAGGTAGTGTATCTTCAGAATTGTGAAAAATGTATTTCGAGGCATTACAAATATCAGGATGGCCATAAACACTTCAGATGTATGGAAAAGGATATTTTAAACAACAAAATCTAAGTAATGTCTGATTACAGATATCAAAAATGGCTCTAATAATGAAAAATATGCCATAGCGTTCAAAAACTAGGGTCTGTCACTTTCAGCAGCATTGCACTGAAGAGAACTCTTGTATGGATTGTCAGCCGTTTCACTGCACTGAAGAGAACTCTTGTATGGATTGTCAGCCGTTTCACTGTACTGAAGAGAACTCTTGTATGGATTGTCGGCCGTTTCACTGTACTCTACATCTCTTCAAACTGTCACTTTCAGCAGCATTGCACTGAAGAGAACTCTTGTATGGATTGTCAGCCGTTTCACTACTGAAGAGAACTCTTGTATGGATTGTCAGCCGTTTCACTGTACTTTACATCTCTTCAAACTGTCACTTTCAGCAGCATTGCACTGAAGAGAACTCTGGTATGGATTGTCAGCCGTTTCACTGTACTTTACATCTCTTCAAACTCATTTAGTTGAAATGTAATCTTGTTTCACAACTCATGATCGGATGAAATCAAAATATAACTCTTAATATCTTATAAGCAGCATTACACTTATATAAATCTTGTGTGGAATATGAGATATTTTCAAGTGTACTCCATAGCTCTTCAGATTGGCATAAACGTCAGTGATACATCATACGAATCAAACAGGAATCAGGATGAACTGAAATATGATTCCTTGTATAACAGAATCGGCTTCAACTCATCAAAAGCTGAACTAAGGCCAGTTTATCCTAATGTTTCCAGTTGTTTGCTGCATGTTTTCAGTGGTGAGATCTCCCATTTATTTTCAGCCTAGCCTGACCTGGTAAGAATAAGATCTCCAGTTTTGTTGGGTCATTTTTGACATGCTTCCATCAGAGAACTAACTGTTCAAGCACACCTTTTGTGGATACAACTTCAGAGTTCGCCTGAAAATTCTGTCCAAGACCAGTTATCTCTATTTAAAAAAAAAAAATCATACTTGATAGCAAGAAAACAGTGTGTTCAGGCCATCCTCCTTTCGAAAAACAAATCTTCATGGTTGGTCTTGCTTGTGAAAAACCATCATTATAATTTAATTTTACAGACAACGCTGCTGCTGCTGCTACTTTTTCGCTAACTGAAGTTAGAACACATTTTCACTTTCTCTTGCTTTGTATACAGAATTAAGATCAACTCCTTAAGATATTTTGCATGCAAAAAAAAAAAAAAAGGAGAAGAAATTTTATCTTTAGACAGAATTAATAACAGTTGCAAATCACCAAGAAATTTTGTTGCTGCTTTTTCTTGGGCCAAAGTACAGTGCATTTCCACTCTTCTCTAGCTTTGTATGCCGAGTAAAGATCAACTTCTCACATGATACATTGTATCTTGTATATCAAAACAAAAAGAGCTTCGGGTCATCTATCTATCTTTTGGAAAACTTAGCTTCAAAGCTTGTCTCGCACATAATTAAGATTACATTTTACAAACTCACAAAGTTTGCAAATGTCAATCTGACTTTAGTCTTAAAAACTAAGGAATGGATGGATTTTTTTAACGACAATGTTCAGCATTGACATCGTTTTCAAGCAGTATTATATGGCGTCTTGATTATTTAAACCCAGTTATAATTAGTGTATACATTTGTTCTGTTGAATCGCATATGTGAGAGACAAATGAATGTGAACTTTGTTTTATTTATTAAATACACGTGCCAGGGTGTACAGCACTGTTATGGTGAGCTTCAGCTGATTTATATTATGGCCGTCCTCCGCTTGGCAATCGTGAGTTAGATTGCCTATTGCACCATTGCTTGGTGGTCATACGTCATGTGATGAAGCCCTGGATTCCAATGTAATATTCTGAAATCAATAAATGTCTTCATCATGTAAGGGTCTTGTGATGGCCCAAATTACGCTGTGTCCCCCAATCAATGCTATCGCAGGTCACACAGACGTTTTGTTTCCAAGTGATTATTGGTAAGTGGAGGAAGGCGATTACATATTTAATTAACATGACTTTAGTGCAAATTGGACTTGTTGAAATGTGTGCAGTAGGCTAGTGTGTCTCATCAGCCAGGTAAGCCCAGTCAGTAGTCAAGTGATTTTACAGACATCAGCAACAACAGATGTAGTTTTACAGATGTCAAAAACAAACAGCATTTTACAGACATCAGCAACAACAGATGTAGTTTTACAGATGTCAAAAACAAACAGCATTTTACAGACATCAGCAACAACAGATGTAGTTTTATAGATGTCAAAAACAAACAGCATTTTACAGACATCAGCAACAACAGATGTAGATTTACAGATGTCAAAAACAAACAGCATTTTACAGACATCGGCAACAACAGATGTCTTTTTACAGATGTCAAAAACAAATAGCATTTTACAGACATCGGCAACAACAGATGTCGTTTTACAGATGTCAAAAACAAACAGCATTTTACAGACATCAGCAACAACAGATGTAGTTTTAGCAACAAAGTGTTAGAATTTCTCTTGCATCAGTCTTCTATCTTAACAAAATCTAGGCAAGCTGTAGATCACTCACCTGAAATGGTGCTAGGTGAGTAATGAGGTGAAGTTTCAAATCCAATGTATTAAACATTTACTGAAAGCTGATCAGTTTGCCTCTCCTAAACTGTTCCAGACGACAGTGGACAGGAAATAGAGTGATCGCTCGTCTTCCAGACGACAGTGGACAGGAGCTAGAGTGATCACTCGTCTTTCCTGGCAAATACTGCAGCAAGAAAACGAATTCCATTTCATCTTGACATGCAAGTTTCAAATGGAATGAATGAATTAATGGGAGCTTCACCAAGCCTGTTCTCAGATGAACATACAACCTGATTCAAATCAGCAATAGTAAAGTGAAACTTCGCTAGATGTCCATGGTAAATCAGATTCCCCACAGTTTCAGTTCTATCAATGAATTCTGAAATGGGATGCATTTTTATACCTTAACATTGATTTCTTATCTTGGGGAATGATGCAGCTTATGTTCTGTAGGTGTTTGATTTTAGTTAGTAATTACTATTTGCACCAGACAGGTAGGCCAGATGAAGCAGGGAATAGCCTTAGAAATAGAAACAAGACATAGCCAACAGAAAACAAACAAAAAAGTCAACCGCCGTTCTCAAGGATTGTCTGTTAATTTTATTATCTTCCAACGGGTATGAATAAAAAAATTACGCGCAAACTGTGATGATTGTTTGTTCACACTCAAATGAACATAATAGAAATAACAGACAATCCTTATAATTAAATATGAAACATACTTACTATAAATAACACTGATATATAAGCTGAGATATCACATTGAAGGAGAATTTCACCCTTGGAATCTCCTTAAAACAGTGTATGACATGCGCGCGCACACATACAACGTACATGTACTTAATCTGCTAAATGTCCAACAGCAAAGGAATACACCCAAATCATCTTCATCTGAACTGAAGCCCAAGATTGAATCGGGTACATTTCTTTAAAGCATGTTAGAATGGTTACCTTGGAGACAGTAAGTTGATCAAAGGGCTGGACTGGACTGAACTGAATTATAAGGAGCTGAAATAAGGTAACATCAAGGTCAAGAAATGAAATCAAGTGAACAAACAAATTGGCATTTCGTGGATAAAGTATCCCCCACCCCTTTTAAAAAAAAAAACCCGATGCTGCCTTATGGAATGATGTTTTACGTTTTCTTAAAACTTTTTATAATCATTTCCCCCAATCTTTTGACTGCAGTAGATTTTAGAAGTTCATCACAGCCAAGATACAGGTATCTTCCACCTTCTTGGGTTGAGTGGATGAAATATACAAAAATGCAACCATATGAATGAATTCAGTCAACGATGTTAGTTTCCTTGATGTTTCTGATCTGTCTATAATTATTATTTCAATATTTTTCTGGATGATGGCCATCACAGCCAAGAGGTGTTCTACCCTGGAATCTCCTCGGTAGGTTGACTGGATGAAATATACAACATGCAGCCATGTGGAACGAATCGACCATGTTACGGTTGCTTGATTTGTCTAATTGCTATATAAATTATCTTAAAGTGGTAGACCCTAGTTTGAACAACCTGTGAAGATGGACGCTGAGTTTGGCTAATCTACAAGTTACAATTTAATGAAACAAGAGTCTGTGACGTTAACACAGGGAAATACCCGTAAAAAGTACACTAGAGATCGTCTCCATAACCATTATTTCTCGGAAGCATGTGCATTTTTAAAATACGAAAAATGCATTTTGTGGTATTAGAAACAGCAGGATGACCAGAAACAATAAAGATGTACAGGAATGGATAATCTAATCTTAATTCCAACAATATAAAAAACGGCTGTATTAGTGAAAAATATGCCGTAGTGTTTGAAAACTAGGGTCTGTCACTTTAATATTTTTCAAAATGCCAGCGATCTCAGCCAAGCGATGTTTTCAGGACTCGTCTTCATGGGCCGAGTGGATAAAATAGACAAAAATGCAGCCATGTGGAATGATGTTACTGTTTCTTTTTCTAATCGGTGTATAATTAATCTTTTTGACAACTCACTAGGTTCCAGAGGTCCGCCTTCACAGTCAAGAGGTCCTCCACCTAGGGGACCCCCCTCCATAGGATCGTCTCGCGGCCGAGGTGGTGGCGGGATGAGTGATCGACGGATGGACAGACCTAGCTTCAGCGGATCAAGCAGCCGGCGGCCTGGCCCGTCCCCTTCTAGAGGACCTCCTCCAATGAAACGGTCAAGACTCGACGGACCACCTCCCAGCAGACGCTGATCTCAAATATTTAATTTCAAATCACGAATATTAATATCACATCACAAATATTAATTCCACATCAGAAGAACACCAGTAGTGTCATTTGATAAGAAGGGACAAGGAGTGGTGTGTAATGGTGGACAAATTGTGCAATCGTTAAGCTGGAAGTAGTAGTAAACGCGCTGTTGTGCACCAATGGGGAAATGTTTCAGCTTCTCGTCGAGTGTCGTCAAATTGTAAATGTTTGTTGGTCATGGACAGTGTCATCGTGTGTTGGTAATACACCAAAACGTCGCCACATTTTTTTTTTTTTTTTAAACTGATTTTAGTTGTAATGTACAGTGTTCCATTTCATTAGTTTCTATCATTGTATCATTACCAAGCATTCAGAGGTGCCCGGACGCTTGTACACACCTTTTTATTTGTATTAAAAGTCCTACATGTTATACAACAAAACATTTTATTATTATTATTATCGTAAACTAGCAGAGAAAGAAACCACCAGGCTGGTACTAATTGAAAGTAATTTGTAGACAGTCTTGTCAAAATGGTAGATGTAGATAATTGTTTGATGGTCATCTTACCAAGATTTTTTTATAGTGTAATCTTATAAATTGAGATGTAAACATATTGAACTAACAACACAGATGACCTGAAGAAAATTGTCAATACTGGTTACTAAAAGCTATGCTCTTCACACAAAAATTGTAGTTAAGAGAATTGTAGTAGAATTGTGGCTTTCCTACTCATGCTGCTGCTGCCATTAAAACAGACTGTCAACAAATCGTGCTTTTCGTCCAAATGAATCTGTTAATATCAGGGACTGCAAGAGATGTGTGTTGAAGTAACCAACAAGATGATATAAATCAGTACATCAGATGCAATCCTCACTTTAATAGAGGTTAACATAACTGAGAAAGAGCAAAAAGGTTGTTGATTGCTGCCAATAGGAATTGTAAACTGCGAGCAAGGCATGTCTGCTGTCTTGTCCATGTAGCTCATCAGCTAAAACACCTGAGAGCAGAATCAACTGAATCACAATCACAACAAGCCAGTATGGTTCTCTATTGTTTACCACATCAGTTGAAACAGAATCACAACAAGCCAGTATGGGTCTCTATTGTTTACCTCATCAGTTGAAACAGAATCACAACAAGCCAGTATGGGTCTCTATTTGTTACCACATCGGTTGAAACAGAATCACAACAAACCAGTATGGGGGTCTATTGGTTACCCCATCAGTTGAAACAGAATCACAACAAGTCAGTATGGGTCTCTATTGTTTACCACATCGGTTGAAACAGAATCACAAGAAGCCAGTATGGGTCTTTATTGTTTACCACATCGGTTGAAACAGAATCACAAGAAGCCAGTATGGGTCTCTATTGTTGACCACATCAGTTGAAACAGAATCACAACAAGCCAGTATGGGTCTCTATTGTTGACCACATCGGTTGAAACAGAATCACAACAAGCCAGTATGGGTCTCTATTGTTTACCCCATCAGTTGAAACATAATCACAACAAGCCAGTATGGGTCTCTATTGTTTACCCCATCAGTTGAAACATAATCACAACAAGCCAGTATGGGTCTCTATTTGTTACCACATCGGTTGAAACAGAATCACAAGCCTGTATGGGTCTCTATTGTTTACCACATCGGTTGAAACAGAATCACAAGCCAGTATGGGTCTCTATTGTTTACCACATCGGTTGAAACAGAATCACAAGCCAGTATGGGTCTCTATTGTTTACCACATCGGTTGAAACAGAATCACAAGCCAGTATGGGTCTCTATTGTTTACCACATCGGTTGAAACAGAATCACAACAAGCCAGTATGGGTCTCTATTGTTTACCCCATCGGTTGAAACAGAATCACAACAAGCCAGTATGGGTCTCTATTGTTTACCCCATCGGTTGAAAAAGAATCACAACAAGCCAGTATGGGTCTCTATTGTTTACCCCATCGGTTGAAAAAGAATCACAACAAGCCAGTATGGGTCTCTATTGTTTACCCCATCGGTTGAAACAGAATCACAACAAGCCAGTATGGGTCTCTATTGTTTACCACATCGGTTGAAACAGAATCACAACAAGCCAGTATGGGTCTCTATTGTTTACCACATCGGTTGAAACAGAATCACAAGCCAGTATGGGTCTCTATTGTTTACCCCATCGGTTGAAACAGAATCACAACAAGCCAGTATGGGTCTCTATTGTTTACCACATCGGTTGAAACAGAATCACAACAAGCCTGTATGGGAACCTATTGTTTACCACACCCGTTGAAACTAAATCACAACAAGCCAGTATGGATCTCTGTTGTTTACCACATCGGTTGAAACAGAATCACAAGCCAGTATGGGTCTCTATTGTTTACCACATCGGTTGAAACAGAATCACAAGCCAGTATGGGTCTCTATTGTTTACCACATCGGTTGAAACAGAATCACAAGCCAGTATGGGTCTCTATTGTTTACCACATCGGTTGAAACAGAATCACAAGCCAGTATGGGTCTCTATTGTTTACCACATCGGTTGAAACAGAATCACAACAAGCCAGTATGGGTCTCTATTGTTTACCCCATCGGTTGAAACAGAATCACAACAAGCCAGTATGGGTCTCTATTGTTTACCCCATCGGTTGAAAAAGAATCACAACAAGCCAGTATGGGTCTCTATTGTTTACCCCATCGGTTGAAAAAGAATCACAACAAGCCAGTATGGGTCTCTATTGTTTACCCCATCGGTTGAAAAAGAATCACAACAAGCCAGTATGGGTCTCTATTGTTTACCACATCGGTTGAAACAGAATCACAACAAGCCTGTATGGGAACCTATTGTTTACCACACCCGTTGAAACTAAATCACAACAAGCCAGTATGGATCTCTGTTGTTTACCACATCGGTTGAAACAGAATCACAAGCCAGTATGGGTCTCTATTGTTTACCACATCGGTTGAAACAGAATCACAACAAGCCGGTATGGGTCTCTATTGGTTACCACATCAATTGAATCGGAATCACAACAAGCCGGTATGGGTCTGATGTTACCACATAAGTTGAAACAAAATCACAAGCCTGTATGGTTCTCTAATGTTTACCCCATCAATTGAAACAAAATCAGAACACGTCAATATGCAGGCCTTGTGTTTTAAGGTGGATAATTGCTCTCACCTGCCATAGCTCACGTAAAGTGACTACCAGGTGGGCTACAAACAGCTCGCCTAGCCCAAAATAATGTTGAAAAATTGCCCACCTATAGGCGTACTATTCAGTTTTCAGATGATCCATCCTGAACTCCCAACTAAGTGCAATATTAATTTGTGGAAAAAGACTAACAAAACACAGAAAGTTGAGACAACATACTTTTTAAGAGGCCCACCCAAAATGAACCGGTTAGTCGGTGAAAAAGCCTGCCTGGAAGCTAAAAAGCTGATTTAGGTGGGCTGGGTGTTTTGCCTGTGTGCATATTTTATGTAACAAGGCCTGAATATGGATGTTTGCCGTCTCTCTCCCATATGAACTCGTGCCTAGATTTTACTAGTTTAAAACTTCTGTAAAAAAACATGCTCATTACTGCCAATACGAATTATAAAAGATGTGTCCTATCTTTTTCAAACTGGAGGCTGGGAACAGAATGGATAACCACAAGTTAAGGCTGGGATGATTAATTCCCAACTCCAAGAATAGGCAAAACCAACAGTAGTATCAGGCCAGATGGATGTCTACAGATTTGATACTTAAGATTACGAACAAAGAACATTCGACTACAAAAGTAGAAAAATCCATACGCCCAAATGAAATTAATGTTTAACAAAGCTGCAACACAAAAATATATACCGTCTTTTGGGTGTCAAAGGTAAATCAATGAAAACTGGCGATCAAAATACTTGTTTTTGAACATTTAAAATAGTTATTAAAAAGCTAACGTAAACTGCTGTGAAATGAATGTTAATGAAAGACCCAATGACCTACACTTACATAAAATAATAAAAGTATTTTTTTTCTTCAAAAACCCAAAATGACCATTGAAACAGTGTATGGAGACAAGATAAAACAATATATGAGTAAACTACATAAAAAAACCAACACTGAACTGTCAGTGCAATTGATCATACACAAAACATTTTTAACATGAAAAGCATATTATATAGACTTGAAAATATGATCACAGATGCATATATAGAATTGATTTTCAAATTTACCTCTCATGGAAAACCTTAACTCTGTTGAGGAACAGCACACATAAGAGAGTCCAAATGGCTTAAAACTTTGTGCCTGCCCCCATTAAAATAACCAGAACTTTAATGCTTACACAAGCTTCAAGTTGTTCACTAGTATTGAACAATAAAAAAAAGTTTATTTTGTTTAACAACATCACTAGAGCACATTGATATATTAATCATCGACTATTGGATGTCAAACACATGGTAATTTTGAGCGAGGGATCTTTTATAAGCACCATCCCACACAGACAGGATAGAACATACTACAGCCTTTGATATGCCAGTTGTGCACTGGCTGGAACGAAAACTAGCTCAAAGGGCCCACCAACGGATAAAGAGGTGACTTTCATGTAATAGCATTTTTCAGCATGAGCAAAATAACCGAGGTGAGCTGAAAATCACTCTCCTAAAACAGTGCTAGGTGAGCAATCACACAAAGTTTCCAGTCGAATTGTGGAGGGGAGCACGAGTGATGACATTTCCTCATGAAGACTAATAGTGTGTGGTGGGGGAGGGGTAGATATATATATATATGGGCAACACAAAACCCCTGCAGTATAAGGGAACAGACTCATCAATTGACTTGAGTTTGCTTCTATCTCAATGCATCTGTGCTAATGATCTCCTACAATAACTGAAACAACAAACAACAGAAGCAACAGACAACTAGACTTATGCAACATTGACTACCAGGAGCAAAAATGTTAAAGAGCTGTTTAGTACCTCATCAAGCTATCCTGTCTGGGGGGGGTGGTGCATATAACAGATCCTTTGCTGCTAATTGAAAAGAGTAGCCCATGAAGTGGCGACAGCGGGTTTCTTCTCTCATATCTGTGTGGTCCTTAACCATATATCCAATGCCATATAACCGTAAATAAAATGAGTTTAATAAAACATTTCCTTCCTGTCTTCTACCTCATCAACTAAAATATGGTTCTGTGATATTGTCTACGACAACTGAAGGGGAAAAAAGAAACCGAAAGCAAATTTCACACAGAATCCTAATAAGCCAGTTGAAATAGTCAAGCACAGAATCGTAGCAAGTCAAGGTGAGAGTGCCATAGTCTGTACAGTAGTCGACTACATCAAGTTAAACATCTGAAAGCAGAATCATGACAAGCGAATGCGGGTCTCCATTTTCTACAACCACAGCTAAATCATCGAAGAGAAAAATCATTACAAGCCAATGTGGGTTTATTCGGATTTCTACCACATCAGCCGACAGAACGATAAAACTGAAGCTATGCTCTTTTCTGCAACCACAGCCGACAGAACGATAAAACTGAAGCTATGCTCTTTTCTACAACCACAGCCGACAGAACGATAAAACTGAAGCTATGCTCTTTTCTGCAACCACAGCCGACAGAACGATAAAACTGAAGCTATGCTCTTTTCTGCAACCACAGCCGACAGAACCATAAAACTGAAGCTATGCTCTTTTCTACATCAACTAAAACAAAGCTGTGAGGCTGTGCTGTTAGACTGAAACATAAAGCTGGGGGTATTCTGTTTTCTACACCAACTGAAACATAAAGCTGTGGGGCTGTGCTGTTTTCTACATCAACTGAAACATAAAGCTGGGGGGCTGTGCTGTTTTCTACACTAACTGAAACATAAAGCTGTGAAGCAGTGCTGTTTTCTACACCAAGTGAAACATAAAGCTGTGGGGCTGTGCTGTTTTCTACACCAACTAAAACAAAGCTGTGGGGCTGTGCTGTTCGACTAAAACAAAGCTGTGAGGCTGTGCTGTTTTCTACACCAACTGAAACATAAAGCTGTGGGGCTGTGCTGTTTTCTACACCAACTAAAACAAAGCGGTTGGTCTGTGCTGTTTTCTACACCAACTAAAACAAAGCTGTGGGCTGTGCTGTTTTCTACACCAACTAAAACAAAGCTGTGGGGCTGTGCTGTTTTCTACACCAACTAAAACAAAGCTGTGGGGCTGTGCTGTTCGACTGAAACATAAAGCTGTGGGGCCGTGCTGTTTTCTACACCAACTGAAACATAGCTGTGTGGCTGTGCTGTTTTCTACACCAACTAAAACAAAGCTGTGGGGCTGTGCTATTTTCTACACCAACTGAAACAAAGCTGTGGGGCTGTGCTGTTCGACTGAAACATAAAGCTGTGGGGCTGTGCTGTTTCTACACCAACTGAAACAGAATCATAACAAGTAATATCTGCTGTATTCTGCCACATGGGACAGATGGATGGCTGGACAGACAGACGGACGGAAACAAAACTTGTATTTCCCTCCAGTTGGACCAGTAGGGAACTGAAAAAAGCAGAATGATGAACAGATTAAGAATGACAGTGGTCTACAAACAACATGTAGCAACAGAAAACTAATAGACATACATGTATGTATATATACTCACATTATTCTCTATCCAGCTCTTAACTAAAAAATACAAGAATAACTAGCCCGTTGATACTGAACTCCATAATTAAGACCATAAAGATCAGTGTTGGATAAATTTTGATGGATGTGTTGAATGGAAAATGATAGTAAAAAAAACAATCACTGTTGAAGCTCAAAATCACAAAAGAGTCATTGAGAGACTGAGAGAGCACAAAAGAAACAGATTTATGTGTATTTTGAACTAAATAATATATTGTAGCATTTGTAATTATGTCTTAGAATGGTTTGTAATTATTTGTGTAAATTTACTGATGTATAGCTAATAAATTTAGTATATTTTATACAAATTGTAACTTATACATCAGTACATTCACAAATAAACACATGCAACCAAAATTTAAAAAAAAAAAAAAAATCCTATACAAACTAGAGAAAAAACAATATTCACAGCTGTGTTTGGGCAGTTTTCTTGCACAGCAACCACATCATTTCCATTTAAAGCACTAATATATATTTGCATTAAATTTATTAATTACCCAAAACTTAAAAAAACAACCAAAAAAACTCATCTTCCACAAAAAATAAACAAAATAACCCTACTTTTCCAGGCACTCATACAGTCCAATTTGTTCCACCCTACAGATATATTTGGACAATTTAGTGACACTGTTAGCCAACACCTCCATCACAACAACGGACACATCTAAAGTCTGTGTTTGTTGTATGAAAACAAGGTGGAATCTACCATGCAATAACTGACAGGAGGACAAGTTGCAGTTGTAAGTTTGAAGCAAACAGTGTCTCACAATCCTACCTTTTTAATAGAAAACTTTTGACTGCATTCAATTTCCATCTTGTTGGCCATACAGGATCAAACGGAGGAAATTGAATAAGACAAAGAACCTGCCAATATTAGAAGATCACCAAGAGTACTAAAGCATGTTACATATTTTTTCACTACGTTTTAACTTTTGAAACACTACATGTTTTGTTTTTAAGTGGGGTAGACAAAAATTATCCTGAAAGAGAAAAAATATAAAGAAGTACAACGTTTACAAGATGGCTGATGCAATGGCATAGAGCTTGTTTTAACACGATGATAAAAGAAGTCAAAATTCCTACTACAGTAAAGAAGCTAAGGATGTGGAATCTCTGTGGTAAAGACAAAGATAGTTTCAGGTATTGTACTCAGGTAAGCAGTTTGCATTGGACATCTGAAAGTTGCCAATGTTTTATTGTTAAATGTCCTACACTGGAATATTGACACAATTTGGTGACAAAAATAATGATGAATTCTCGAACAAGAAATGTGTCATCTGAACCAACCTCATGTTCTTTAATACACTGCTGAGGAAATCGGTTGTTGCATCTGTAGCAATTTCTTCACTTAAGGTCTATGAAATACACCACTCCACCAATGCAAACCAGTGGTTGGGTAACTTAATCACAGGTGCACTCTTTTTGTAACATGTAATACATTGCTAGTTTCTAGTCCATCACAGAATTTCATCTGAATTGCATAAGTAAAACTGACGATCCAACTGCACTTGGAATTCCAAATAAGCAAAGGCAAACAAAAATTGAATCTAAAACACCTCAATAGGTTGGATCTTTTGCAAGAAAATATTTTAGTTAAATTCAATTGAATTTTTTTTTTTAAATTGCACATGATGAAATTGGATGCTTGAATAAAAAAAACCTGGCTTCTTTTCATGAGCACTTTCTTCACGGCTATATAGAGGATTTCACAAATGAGCAAAGCAAATCAAACTGAAAATAAAATGCCTCAATAGGTTGGATGTTTTAGAAGTTTAAAAATGAACAAGTCAATTTTTGCACAATATGAAATCTGGTATTTGAATAAAAACTGCTTTATGTTAATAAGCATTTTCTTCACTAGCCGATGATCTTCAGTACACGGTAAAGCTGTATCTGGGAACCACACGGCAAACTGATACTAGAAAACACAAGGTAAAGCTGTATCAGGGAACCACACGACAAACTGATACTAGAGAAGAATACTGCAGCTTGCTATAACTGTCCATCCAAGGAACTAACGCTGTCAAGCAGGGAATCACAGAATCAGAATTGACGTATATCGAACTATAGCCATGTGAATACCGATTTACTGTTGCATTGTACCATCATTATAGTAGTTCTCAAAATGTTTGACAGGCCTCTCCATTAAAGGTGAACTCGCCTCGTAACTCTCCCACTGATGGCAAGTGGTGCTTTTACACTCTCCTTCCATCATTTTGATTAAACATTTGTTAAATTTTTCCCAACTGCACTTATTTGAAATTTCTTAACAACTTATTTTCAGAAGATTAGTCCATTGTTCTGCCATTTCCAAATGGAGAGGCCCGTTTTGTGGAGTTTTTTATTTATTATTATTATTATTTTAATCTTTCTGTCTTGCCTAGAGATACATACAATGTCATGTAGAACTTTAGAATCATGTTGTTGGGTTTTTTATAGTTTTAATATATGAATTTGTTGGGGGTTTTGGATACCGAGAGACATAAGAAGACACTTGGTATTGTAGACTGAATTTCAGTACTATTAGTGTCATAATGTCTGTATAAGTACAGAGATGTAATGTGACATTAATTGTCAGTAAGACAGTTAACTTCCTAACACTATGGATGAAAGTTATCGGTACAGTCACTCTTTCATGTTGATTTCTTTCTATCAGTCTAATATACACGTATAGTCAAATTACTGTCTTTTTAATACATACAAATTATTTTTATTTTTCTCAATGTGTCTTTATCTTCTTTTTCAGATGAGCGAATTCTTGGAGAAACGAGAGAAGTCGTAAATGGAGCCGACAAGTGTGCTGTAACTATAACAGTTACATTAATGTGGACTGACATTCCAACCACTTATTTAACAGACCAGTTACCAAAGCTTTTTCCAACCGAGTATGTAGGTATGTTCATGTGGCTTCAGGGACAAACACATTCCACAGTCAGCTGCTGTAGAGAGACTCAAACACAAAGCAGGAGTGGGATTGTGAATGAAGAATATTCCACAGTCAACTGTTGTACAGAGACTCGAACACAAAACAGGAGAGGGATTGTGAATGAAGAATATTCCACAGTCAGCTGCTGTAGAGAGACTCAAACACCAAACAGGAGTGGAATTGTGAAGGAAGAATATTCCACCGTCAGCTGCTGTAGAGAGACTCAAACACAAAACAGGAGTGGGATTGTGAATGAAGAATATTCCACCGTCAGCTGCTGTAGAGAGACTCAAACACAAAACAGGAGAGGGATTGTGAATGAAGAATATTCCACAGTCAGCTGCTGTAGAGAGACTCAAACACAAAACAGGAGTGGAATTGTGAATGAAGAATATTCCACCGTCAGCTGCTGTAGAGAGACTCAAACACAAAACAGGAGTGGGATTGTGAATGAAGAATATTCCACCGTCAGCTGCTGTAGAGAGACTCAAACACAAAACAGGAGAGGGATTGTGAATGAAGAATATTCCACAGTCAGCTGCTGTAGAGAGACTGAAACACAAAACAGGAGTCCGATTGTGAATGAAGAAATCTGTAGGTCAGAAGAAAAAACTGGCATCTGAGAAAAACTACGAATCTGTAGATCAACAAAGTGATGGACTCATGAAGACTGTCCACTTGAAATGGGTGCCACCAGCATCGTGTGTGGGTTTGTGTGGGTGCCAAGAAGTGTACAATGCTGTTTTGTGTGGGTGCCAAGAAGTGTACAATGCTGTTTTTGTGCACATATCCTAGAATTGGTCTACATCAACTAGGTCTCGGAATGAACACAAAACAGAAAAACATCAGTTAATTAATAAAACAATTAATATACTACTCAAAAGAATTTAAGGGTCAGACGATATTTTCGACATTATTTTCTGAATGTCAATTATATTAGCTAGACCATAATGTCACGCATGGTATTGTTCCATTTTGACGAAAGTGGGTCTAAGCAACCCATAAATGAATTAAAATCCACTGTCATTGACACTGTCGACTAGTTCTAATGGCAAAAACATGCTTACATTTGCACGTAAATTAGGGCGAAAGCGAAAGGTCTGCTAAGTGCCCATAACTTGCTTTTTCACAAAGCGCTTCATTTTCACGCTTTGCATGTGTATTCCATGTTCCCAATGCTGAATTTCTGTATAATTGGAGCTTGCGTTCGTGTACGGTGCACACTCCAAATTCGACAATGGTACGACGTCAACTGACTATCGAAGATCGAGGAAGGGCTATTGCTTGGCTTCAGGATGGCAATACGCAAAGAAATGTTGCTCTAAGACTTGGTGTCAGTTAGTGTCGTTGGCCGACTGTGGCAACGGTACCAAGCAACGAATTCTGTTCGAAATCGTCCATGTTCGGGAAGACCCCGAAGCACTACAAATAGAGAGGACCACTACATCACCAATATGGCTCTACGTCGACGCACAACCACTGCACGCCGATTACGTGACAATCTGCAGACTGCGACTGGAACTCGAGTGTCTGATCAAACCATACGCAATCTTCTGAGAGACAATAATCTACGCTGCCATCGCCAGGCTGTTCAACCACCACTCCTACCACGTCACAGAACGGCCAGACGTCACTGGTGCACACTTCATCTGCGGTGGCAACGTGTTCAGTGGGGTCGAGTGATGTTCACTGATGAGTCCAGGTTTAGTCTCCAGTTCAACGACGGTCGGGTTCGTGTCTACAGACGTCCTGGGGAGCGCTTCGCTGACGTTAACGTTAGACAACGTCACCGGTTCGGTGGTGGCAGCGTCATGGTGTGGGGCGGCATCTCTATCCATCACAGGACCCCCCTCTATGTGGTGGATGGCAATCTGAATGGAATCCGCTATCTGAATGAGATTATCCGGCCGTTGGTTCTCCCAGGCCTTCAGCAGATTGGCGGCGGGGGAGTTCTGCAGGATGACAATGCCAGACCCCACCAGTGCCAGGGTGGTAACGGACTTTCTCAGACAACAAGGTATCACCAGGATGGATTGGCCAGCATATTCGCCTGACTTGGCCCCAATAGAGACGCCTGGGACGAATTAGGCAGGAGAGTTCGGGATAACCATGCCCCTCCGGCCAACCTTCATGATCTGGGTCAACTTCTTATGGCAGAGTGGCAGGCCATTCCCCAAGAGTTCTTCAGACGTCTGATCAACAGCATGAGGCAACGATGTGTCGAGTGTATTCGCACCAGGGGTGGATTCACACACTATTAAATGAATGTTCTAATGTGTAAAATCCATGTTTGACAACCTTCAACTTTGACAGCATGTCATGTGACTTTCTTGTATACAGTGACGTTTATTTGTGGTTTTTTGTAAATATGGAACAATAAATTAAATTTTTGGTGTAGTTTACATCATCAATCTAATACACTCTGAAACTTATTTGGTTATAAATTTTTGACCCTTAAATTCTTTTGAGTAGTAGTGGTGTTTTTTTTGACAAGACTGGTGTGTTTTCTTTCATGGTGTTCATTTGTTAGTTAAGGGGGCAGGATTTATCTCAATCAGTTGAGTGCTCGCTTGAGGTGCTTGCACTGCAGAATCGAAACACATCAGTAGATTAATTCAGCTGATTGGTTCTTTTCTTTTTCAACCAGTGCACCACAACTGAACAAATGACGTGGTATGTGCTTTCCTGTCTGTGGGAAAATGCATATAAAAGATCCCTTGCTCTATTAGGAAAAATGTAGCAGGGTTTCCTCCGATGACTACGAGTCATAATTACTAAATGTTTGACATCCAGTAGCCGATGATCAATTAATCGATGTGCTCCAATGGTGTCGTTAAACAAAACAAACTTCTATTGTCAATTACTGTTATTTAAAGAAGGGTACAATTAAGGCATTTGGCCTGGTATGCATAGTCATTGATATATAATGCACATTATTTCTTAATATCAACAAGTATAATCGTATAGTTAATTAATAAAATGCTTAAATGTGACAGCTATTATATGTAACGGGTTAAGCCATTTTGTACCATCCCAGTGAATACGCCCTCTGGCGAGCTGGTTGTTACATAATACCTAAGGACTGAAGAAACAAAACATACCTGATTTTTGCGGATGCATTGCAATGTTCTGTAATAATATCCATCCCAGTAAGCCAGCACCAAGTATATATTATTTTTCAATACAAAATAATCCACCATTGTCAAAGTGTTGAAATAACTGTCTTATGTTTTGTACATAAATTAACCCACGTACTGAAATAATAATCGGAGTGTTTTCTTGGTTAATTGGTGTTTTCTTTCCGTGGCCTGTACCTGTGGTTCCTGATTGGCAGGTATATATTTAGACTGTCCCCAGACACACTAAAAAGATGTACCTCTTTTATTAAGATTACAGGGTATTGGGTGATAACCACACGAACACCCCTCAAATCGTAATGGACATTATCAGCCGTCCTGCTTTATTACTGTAAGTAATTCTGTAAAACCCTTGATTTAAGTAGACTTTCCCATCTAAAATAACAAAACTGACCAATTACATAGTCCCAAAGAAAAGAAAATTATCATTTGGGTATTGTGAGTGGTCGTTTTTGCTCGAACGTACCCTACCAACAGACCTAATAATATGCATTTTTTCTCTGGATTTTTAAAAGAGTAAATTGCTATAATTTAATTTCGTTCTATTCATACAAATTAAAATATGTTTAGTTACATAGTTTATTATACTGTCAAGTCATTTATTATACTGTAAAGTCATTTATGTTGTTTTACAAGTCAGGTTGATGAAAGCGAAGCGCCTTGTCTTAAATTAGAGCATTTGTTTACACTATGCATAGAGGCGTTGGACGGAGCTGACATCACTTCGCCCAAAGCTATATCACCGGACATCACAAAAAGGAAACAAAATGGCTGCCCCAGTTAGCAGAAATAAATTAACTCTAAAATTAAGCGTTTTTCATTTGTTAAAGTGTCGGTATGTGTTGGTCGTCCGGGTATGCATCTTTCCAACACATCAGGCTCATATTTGAGTTGATCCTCCCTTTAAAAAGACAGTCCTGTGTTTGCTGTCAGTGTAAGATGTTTCCGATCAGTTTCGTTTAGATACATAGTAATACCAATGAATAAATCAATTTAATTTACAAAAAGTTTTTGTTTAACGACACCACTAGAGCATATTGATTTATTAATCAATTAATTGGATGTCAAACATTTGGTAATTTTGACATATAGTCTTGGAGAGGAAACCGGTACATTTTTTCATTAGTAGCAAGGGATCTTTTATATACACCATCCCACAGACAGGGTAGCACATACCACAGTTTTTGATATACCAGTCATGGTGCAATGGCTGGAACGAGAAATAGCCCAATGGACCCACCAATGGGGATTGATCCCAAACCGACCGTGCATCAAGCAATTGCTACGTCCCCTTAATTTACATGTGATTTCATTATCGAAGTTGGCGCTACCTTTCAGCCTATCCTGGATGATTTACCTTCCACATGGCCATGATAAAACATCAGACGAGCAACTCCCTGTACATGTATAATAAAAATACATCCCGAACCTTTCTTAGCTACTGAATTAATAAATACGTTGCAATATATTGTTTGGGGTGGGGTTGGTGTTTTTTGTTGAAAAGGCTGAGTAAAGCATTTGTTTAACTATCACCAGACCACATTGATCGGTTAATCGTTGGTTGCTGCATATTAAACATTTGGTAATAATTGGCATGATAAGACATCATGGCTTTGATATACATGTTCCAAATTAGGGTTACTGGTTGGGACAGTAAATATCCCACTGGGATAACTGAAAAGGGTCCATCTTATGCCTTAAATACCTCAGAGTTCTCTCCCTTGAAATTTGTTTATTTTGTAAAACCAGCATGAAAATAAGTTGAGAATGACAGTGATTGCCAGGAATGTCCCAAAAACAATGTAAATGGAACTCTGTTCTCAACAACATTTGATTAAACAAAAACAACAATGCATATATGTTAATCAGTTGTGTTTATTCATAATACACATACTTGAACAATAAAACCAGTGATACGAATAAATAAAGCATTAACATCTCTGAAGGTTTTAATGTAAATGATAACTGTATATTTCCCAGGTGTGTGTTTTGTGGTAGCCTGTACATGGGTTACCAGACAATATACTTCGATAACCATCAACCATCTAGTTGATAATACTGTAAGCTGGAACAAATATCAAGTTGCTGGAATCGAGTTCAAGTATGTTGTTTAACAAAACCACTAGAGCAGATTGATTTGTTAATCTTCGGCTATTGGATGTCAAATATTTGGTGATTTTTATGTAAAGTCTTGGAGAAGAATTTTTTTTTTTTTTTTTCACCAACCCAAAAAGAAAAAATTCACATGTATCCAGAAGCACACATATTTTTTTATTTGACTTAATGACTGCACCAACAAAATATTCTTGTATGTTGTCACCTTAATCTGTACAAGATATCTTTTCTGCTTGACCTTTGGACAAACTAACCAAGATCATCCGACACTTGATGGTGTCATTTGCCTTCGAACTGAAGACCGTCCAACGCTGATACAAAAGAAACATTATTCACTCTTGTATGTTGTCTCCGTGACCTTTCTCAGCACCAGGTTCTTTTTCATCTTGACCTTTGTCAGTAACGTCAGTTTTTTCTGAACTCTGACCTTTCTCTGAATCTGAACTGGGAGCCTTGTCACCTTCACCTTCGCCCCTGGATCCGTCCACCTGTTTAGCCGCTTCTTGTTTCTGTCTCTCCAACGCCTTTCTCGGCACGTAGATCGGACGCTCTGGTCGGTCCTGTCAAATAGATCATATACACCAGTTAAAGCTTGTTTTTGTTGAGTGACACCACTACAGCACATTTTATTCATTAATCATTGGTTATTTAAACATTTAAAAGATGGGCTTTTTTATAATATAAGAACACGTTGATTAATTAATCACCAGCTATTGAATGTCAAATATTTGATAATTCTGATAAAGTGACTGTGAAGTTTGTTCAACAACATCACTAGAGCACATTGATTAATTAATCATCAGCTATTGCGTGTTAAACACCAATATTGTGACATCCGATGAAACCTGCTACACTTTTCCACTAGTAGCAAAAGATTTTTTTATATGATTTTCAGATAGGACAGCACATACCACAACCCTCGAATTCAATTTGTGGGGCACTGGTTGGGAAGGGGGAAAAAACCTTAAGGATCCATCAAGGTGGTTGTGATCCTTTCAAAAGACATGCTATTTGTGATAGGTTGGGGTTTTTTAACTAACCATAGAACCATAAGCAATGTTCAGATACTTTTTGTAATTTTTTACTCATTCCCCTTCAACAATATTAATTTGCAGACATTTATCAACTTCCAGGAACTTAATTGTAACAAATTGTACTTGAATGTTTCTTTGAGCAACTTATTCAAGGATATTTTTGTTAACATGGATCACACATCCCGATTAACTGTACAGTTGTGAAACACTGGAACTTATATTTGGGCAAATCCCCACCCCAAGTGCTGAAGCAAATGTTAAAATTTGGGCAAAAACAGAAGATGTTCACTCAAAATGAGCTGAAACATTTCCTCCAGGTATTTTCATCTTTCTACTCGAAATATTAATTTTAATTAATGTAAAATGTGTAGTGATTCCTTTAAAACCCTATATACACATGTAGCTGTTTGGCAGTAATGCTAATATGAATAAATATTATTTAGATTCGGGCATTTTCATTTAATTCAGGCAAAAATCAGACTGCCCCTCTATAAAAATGGGAGTCTGTATGTCTATAGCTACATGTATGTGTAGGACAGCCTTAAATATTATTGATTCCTTGATGTTGCCACAATTTCTTAAACAAGATAAGCATTTTTCTCCAAGAAGAGTTTTTTTGTGCAAGTTAAATTCATGCAGACTTATTGTCATTGCTACTCTCAACATCTGTTTGCACATGATGTCTTCAATTAATTTATACACAATATAAATGTACAATTTCAGATTATACATAATATAAATATACATTTAGGCCTACACATGGAGAGTTCATTTCTAGAATGTGATTGACTTCATTTGAAGAAAAAAGTGATTTTGTTGCAACATGGCGTAACGTATACTCACACGAAGCAGTCTTAACATCCTGTTTAATTTGCAAATATTGCATTTTGATGGAAATTCTAACGTCATATTGCCATGTTTTAATAATAAAAATTTACAATTTTACAAAAAAACTCACAAATGATGTTTGTAACTTTTCAAAACAAAAATAGTAATAAAGAATGAATGATACCGGTATAGCAGTACCGATACCAATATAGCAGTACCGGTACAGCAGTACCGATATAGATACATTGATGATGATTCAGTTATTGCACCATTTACTGCACAACTCGGTGCTGCACACAAACAGCAAGTATTAATAAATGACAAAACTAGCACTGTCACAAAGCTAATACAGCTGATACCAGTCAACACTAAAACAAAATGTCAATCATGTCAGTTCAGCTTGAGATGAAAACAGGAAAAATGTTTGGGCAAAAACAAAAATGTAAAATTTTTATGTGCAATTTATTAAAAATACTGAAAAAAAGAAAGAAAGACATGTTTTATTTAACAACACTCAACGCATTGTATTTTACGGTTATATGGCGTCTTTTCGATTAGCAGCAAGGGATCTTTTATATGCACCATCCCACAGACGGGGTAGTACATACAACGACCTTTGATATATACCAGTCGTGGTGCACTGGCTGGAACAAGAAATAGCCCAATGGACCCACCGACAGGGATCGATTCCACACCGAGCGAATGCTGTACCACTGGGCTATGTCTCGCCTATTGAAAATACTGTTAAAAATACAATATAAATCAAAAAGCAATAATAACGAATGCTGTCTGCTCCATGCAGAATGAAATTATATTTGCACAACAGCATGGTTTATCCTACCACACTCTACATGTATATTTGATTATGCATCTGTCAGTCTTGTACTAGTTGGTAATCTGTTTTGTAGGATGTTTGTATGTACATGTATTTTAGATCCAATCTTTTGAGAAAATCTCATTTCATTCTTTGTGCAGCTTCTCTCTAGTTCAGTATTGCTCTTTAATATACACTGTCGCCAATGTTTTAACAACACATCAAAATAAAATAATATATCAAATGGATTCACTATTTCCTACACATTTTTCCTTTTCCTTTTATGTCAAGCCAAAATGTAATTATTGATCAAAAATCTCTTTTAGTGGAGGATGGGATGGGGTATAGAAACACTCGCATATCATCTCTATACACCACAGCAACTAAAGCTAAGAAAACAAAGAGATGCATGCACATCAAAAAGAAAAACTAATAGTAACTAGTGAACCCTGTCTAAACTGGACCCTTCACAAACCAGAATCCTGTCAAAACCAGCCAAGTTTCATGGTCCTGAACATTTGGAAATTTGAAAAACACAAACCTCCAAAACCCAGATCCTGTCTAAACATGAACCACTAAACACCAGAACCTGTCTAAACATGAACTTGAAACATCAGATCCTGTCTAAACACGAACCTTGAAACACCAGATCCTGTCTAAATATTAGATCCCTGGCAGGGTCTGTTTTAGACAGGTTTTACTGAATTAGTATCTGACAATAAAGATTGTTTGCTGTGCATGCTGGTGATGATTTCCAGTTGGTGAACTGTGGTCACTAAGACAGACGACAGCATATTCTGGCACCATCATTTTGACTTTGAATTCAATAAATATTGGATCTTTTTTTGGTAAATAATACAATTATCAAAGTGACCAACATAACAGTGAGGTGTCATTTTGTTTGACCCATTTCCTAGCCATGCTATATTTTATATACTGAAGCATCAAACAAACATAACCCTAGATTCAGGTGTCTCCATTTGGAAAAAGCAGAAAGCAAATTGTACAAAAACTCGTCATTTTCCATGCTCATGGTGAGACCTGATCTACAAAATTGACCAAGCCCCATTAGTCCGTAACAAGTATTCCATCGGGTTTCGGTCAGTCCAGTGGATTATTAATGAATTTCAAGCCCTGCTACATTACCTTTCTTCTTCTGCGGCGGTCATCAGTGTCTGCTTTGTCCAACCTGTCACTATCTTTTTCTGTTGAACTTTCAGCGGCCTTAGCATTATCTCCCTTTGAATCGGACTGGTTGTCTCCCCTTATCTGAGAATCTACCTGGTTGTCTCTCTTTGATTTTTGGTCGTCTCGTTTAACTTCCTTACTTTCCTTGGGTTTGTCCCTGTCTACCATTTTACTCTCCATCTACGTAAACATTCAAGGCAAAAAGAAAAAAAGAAGGGCAACTAAACAAAATGTTAAACTCCATGCGAACAATCCAAGACAACAAAACAAAAAACATGGCTAACTGTGGACACACAACAATGCATTGAACACACCCAACGAGAAAACAGAAATCTGATTTGTCTAATTTAGAATGCAACTCTGTGATACATGTGTCTGACATTCTGGCTAGGGATTGCTAAAGCTATCTCAGCACTACGAAATTGTAAAACCATCGTAGGCTATGACATCGCTATAGTGACATCAAAGCTTACGATGGTTTTACTATTTGTAGCACTAAGATAGCTTTGACAATATGGACTCTGTATAGAAATACAGCTGTTTTGTGAATTAACATTTATTGACAGTTGTTAAGTAACATTTATTGACAGCACCTTGACATGGTCAAAATGGACTGGGGAAGATAAATATTTTTTTAAAATAATAATATTTTTTTTTTATCGACAGCTGTTTTGTCTAAATGTAAACTTCATGTTCTAGCTATTAATGGGGCAGTAATTTAAATTAATTATTTCCAAGTATTTTGACTATTTTGTTTTATAATATAGATATTTTATTACTATAAATAGGAATAAAATTTTTGTCTCTCCTTCTGGCCTGTAAATTGATACTGTTATTATAGTTATTAAAAATAACCTTACATTATATCCAATGTCAGGTGCAGATCTAGAATTTTTTAAGAGGTGTTGGGGGCATGCTTTTTGGTCATGTTGTTAAACAAGGGCCTAATTCACACAGCTTTCTGAAACTCTTTTAAATACCATTGCATTGTGATTGCAAGTCTTTCTGCATAGCACTCCAATAGCAGGAGTTTAGTGAATTAGACCTCAAGTCTTCACCTTAAACAAAAATAAAATCTTGATAGGGAGGGACTGGGCCCTTAAACAAAGACAAAATCAAACACTTGATAAGGAGTGATTGGGCCCTTAAAGACCAAATAAAATACTTGATAGGGAGGGACTGGGGCCCTTAAACAAAGACAAAATCAAACACTTGTTAGGGAGTGACTGGGGCCCTTAAAGACAAAATCAAACACTTGATAAGGAGTGATTGGGCCCTTAAAGACAAAATAAAATACTTGATAGGGAGGGACTGGGGCCCTTAAACAAAGACAAAATCAAACACTTGATAGGGAGTGACTGGGCCCTTAAAGACAAAATCAAACACTTGATAAGGAGTGACTGGGCCCTTAAAGAGGGAGTGACTGGGCCCTTAAAGACAAAATCAAACACTTGATAGGGAGGGACTGGGCCCTTAAAGACCCAATCAAACACTTGATAGGGAGGGACTGGGCCCTTAAAGACAAAATCAAACACTTGATAGGGAGGGACTGGGCCCACTTGATAGGGAGGGACTGGGCCCTTAAAGACAAAATCAAACACTTGATAGGGAGGGACTGGGCCCTTAAACAAAGACAAAATCAAACACTTGATAGGGAGGGACTGGGCCCTTAAAGACCCAATCAAACACTTGATAGGGAGGGAATGGGCCCTTAAAGACCCAATCAAACACTTGATAGGGAGGGACTGGGCCCTTAAAGACAAAATCAAACACTTGATAGGGAGAAACTGGGCCCTTAAAGACAAAATCAAACACTTGATAGGGAGGGACTGGGCCCTTAAAGAAAGACAAAATCAAACACTTGATAGGGAGGGACTGGGCCCACTTGATAGGGAGGGACTGGGCCCTTAAAGACAAAATCAAACACTTGATAGGGAGGGACTGGGCCCTTAAACAAAGACAAAATCAAACACTTGATAGGGAGGGACTGGGCCCTTAAAGACCCAATCAAACACTTGATAGGGAGGGACTGGGCCCTTAAACAAAGACAAAATCAAACACTTGATAGGGAGGGACTGGGCCCACTTGATAGGGAGGGACTGGGCCCTTAAAGACAAAATCAAACACTTGATAGGGAGGGACTGGGCCCTTAAACAAAGACAAAATCAAATACTTGATAGGGAGGGACTGGGCCCTTAAAGACCCAATCAAACACTTGATAGGGAGGGAATGGGCCCTTAAAGACCCAATCAAACACTTGATAGGGAGGGACTGGGCCCTTAAAGACAAAATCAAACACTTGATAGGGAGGGACTGGGCCCTTAAAGACAAAATCAAACACTTGATAGGGAGGGACTGGGCCCTTAAAGACAAAATCAAACACTTGATAGGGAGGGACTGGGCCCACTTGATAGGGAGGGACTGGGCCCTTAAAGACAAAATCAAACACTTGATAGGGAGGGACTGGGCCCTTAAACAAAGACAAAATCAAACACTTGATAGGGAGGGACTGGGCCCTTAAAGACCCAATCAAACACTTGATAGGGAGGGACTGGGCCCTTAAACAAAGACAAAATCAAACACTTAATAGGGAGGGACTGGGCCCTTAACCAAAGACAAAATCAAACACTTGATAGGGAGGGACTGGGCCCTTAAAGAAAGACAAAATCAAACACTTGATAGGGAGGGACTGGGCCCTTAAACAAAGACAAAATCAAACACTTGATAGGGAGGGACTGGGGCCCTTAAAGACAAAATAAAACATTAATAGGGAGGGACTGGGCCCTTAAAGACAAAATCAAACACTTGATAGGGAGGGACTGGGGCCCTTAAAGACAAAATCAAACACTTGATAGGGAGGGACTGGGCCGTTAAAGACAAAATCAAACACTTGATAGGGAGGGACTGGGACCCTTAAAGACAAAATCAAACACTTGATAAGGAGTGACTGGGCCCTTAAAGACCCAATCAAACACTTGATAGGGAGGGAATGGGCCCTTAAAGACCCAATCAAACACTTGATAGGGAGGGACTGGGCCCTTAAAGACAAAATCAAACACTTGATAGGGAGGGACTGGGCCCTTAAAGACAAAATCAAACACTTGATAGGGAGGGACTGGGCCCTTAAAGAAAGACAAAATCAAACACTTGATAGGGAGGGACTGGGCCCACTTGATAGGGAGGGACTGGGCCCTTAAAGACAAAATCAAACACTTGATAGGGAGGGACTGGGCCCTTAAACAAAGACAAAATCAAACACTTGATAGGGAGGGACTGGGCCCTTAAAGACCCAATCAAACACTTGATAGGGAGGGACTGGGCCCTTAAAGACAAAATCAAACACTTGATAGGGAGGGACTGGGCCCTTAAAGACAAAATAAAACACTTGATAGGGAGGGACTGGGCCCTTAAAGACAAAATCAAACACTTGATAGGGAGGGACTGGGCCCTTAAACAAAGACAAAATCAAACACTTGATAGGGAGGGACTGGGCCCTTAACCAAAGACAAAATCAAACACTTGATAGGGAGGGACTGGGCCCTTAAAGAAAGACAAAATCAAACACTTGATAGGGAGGGACTGGGCCCTTAAACAAAGACAAAATCAAACACTTGATAGGGAGGGACTGGGGCCCTTAAAGACAAAATAAAACACTTATAGGGAGGGACTGGGCCCTTAAAGACAAAATCAAACACTTGATAGGGAGGGACTGGGGCCCTTAAAGACAAAATCAAACACTTGATAGGGAGGGACTGGGCCGTTAAAGACAAAATCAAACACTTGATAGGGAGGGACTGGGACCCTTAAAGACAAAATCAAACACTTGATAAGGAGTGACTGGGCCCTTAAAGACCCAATCAAACACTTGATAGGGAGGGACTGGGCCCTTAAAGACCCAATCAAACACTTGATAGGGAGGGACTGGGCCCTTAAAGACAAAATCAAACACTTGATAGGGAGGGACTGGGCCTTTAAAGACCCAATCAAACACTTGATAGGGAGGGACTGGGCCCTTAAAGAAAGACAAAATCAAACACTTGATAGGGAGTGACTGGGCCCTTAAAGACAAAATCAAACACTTGATAGGGAGGGACTGGGGCCCTTAAAGACCCAATCAAACACTTGATAGGGAGGGACTGGGCCCTTAAACAAAGACAAAATCAAACACTTGATAGGGAGGGACTGGGCCCTTAAACAAAGACAAAATCAAACACTTGATAGGGAGGGACTGGGGCCCTTAAAGACAAAATCAAACACTTGATAGGGAGGGACTGGGCCCTTAAAGACAAAATAAAACACTTGATAGGGAGGGACTGGGCCCTTAAAGACAAAATCAAACACTTGATAGGGAGGGACTGGGGCCCTTAAAGACAAAATCAAACACTTGATAGGGAGGGACTGGGGCCCTTAAAGACAAAATCAAACACTTGATAGGGAGGGACTGGGCCCTTAAAGACAAAATCAAACACTTGATAGGGAGGGACTGGGCCCTTAAACAAAGACAAAATCAAACACTTGATAGGGAGGGACTGGGCCCTTAAACAAAGACAAAATCAAACACTTGATAGGGAGGGACTGGGGCCCTTAAAGACAAAATCAAACACTTGATAGGGAGGGACTGGGCCCTTAAAGACAAAATCAAACACTTGATAGGGAGGGACTGGGCCCTTAAACAAAGACAAAATCAAACACTTGATAAGGAGTGACTGGGCTCTTAAAGACAAAATCAAACACTTGATAGGAAGGGACTGGGGCCCTTAAAGACAAAATCAAACACTTGACAAGGAGTGACTGGGCCCTTAAAGACCCAATCAAACACTTGATAGGGAGGGACTGGGCCCTTAAACAAAGACAAAATCAAACACTTGATAGGGAGGGACTGGGGCCCTTAAAGACAAAATCAAACACTTGATAGGGAGGGACTGGGCCCTTAAAAACAAAATCAAACACTTGATAGGGAGGGACTGGGCCCTTAAACAAAGACAAAATCAAACACTTGATAAGGAGTGACTGGGCCCTTAAAGACAAAATCAAACACTTGATAGGAAGGGACTGGGGCCCTTAAAGACAAAATCAAACACTTGACAAGGAGTGACTGGGCCCTTAAAGACCCAATCAAACACTTGATAGGGAGGGACTGGGCCCTTAAACAAAGACAAAATCAAACACTTGATAGGGAGGGACTGGGGCCCTTAAAGACAAAATCAAACACTTGATAGGGAGGGACTGGGCCCTTAAAGACAAAATCAATAACTTAATAGGGAGGGACTGGGCCCTTAAACAAAGACAAAATCAAACACTTGATAAGGAGTGACTGGGCCCTTAAAGACAAAATCAAACACTTGATAGGGAGGGACTGGGGCCCTTAAAGACAAAATCAAACACTTGATAAGGAGTGACTGGGCCCTTAAAGACAAAATCAAACACTTGATAGGGAGTGACTGGGCCCTTAAAGACAAAATCAAACACTTGATAAGGAGTGACTGGGGCCCTTAAAGACCCAATCAAACACTTGATAGGGAGGGACTGGGCCCTTAAAGACAAAATCAAACACTTGATAGGGAGGGACTGGGCCCTTAAAGAAAGACAAAATCAAACACTTGATAGGGAGGGACTGGACTCTTAAAGACAAAATCAAACACTTGATAGGGAGGGACTGGGGCCTTAAAGACAAAATCAAACACTTGATAGGGAGTGACTGGGCCCTTAAAGACAAAATCAAACACTTGATAAGGAGTGACTGGGGCCCTTAAAGACCCAATCAAACACTTGATAGGGAGGGACTGGGCCCTTAAAGACAAAATCAAACACTTGATAGGGAGGGACTGGGCCCTTAAAGAAAGACAAAATCAAACACTTGATAGGGAGGGACTGGACTCTTAAAGACAAAATCAAACACTTGATAGGGAGGGACTGGGGCCTTAAAGACCCAATCAAACACTTGATAGGGAGGGACTGGGGCCCTTAAAGACAAAATCAAACACTTGATAGGGAGGGACTGGGCCCTTAAAGAAAGACAAAATCAAACACTTGATAGGGAGGGACTGGGGCCCTTAAAGACAAAATCAAACACTTGATAGGGAGGGACTGGGCCCTTAAAGAAAGACAAAATCAAACACTTGATAGGGAGGGACTGGACTCTTAAAGACAAAATCAAACACTTGATAGGGAGGGACTGGGGCCTTAAAGACCCAATCAAACACTTGATAGGGAGGGACTGGGGCCCTTAAAGACAAAATCAAACACTTGATAGGGAGGGACTGGGGCCCTTAAAGACAAAATCAAACACTTGATAGGGAGGGACTGGGGCCCTTAAAGACAAAATCAAACACTTGATAGGGAGGGACTGGGGCCCTTAAAGACAAAATCAAACACTTGATAGGGAGGGACTGGGGCCCTTAAAGACAAAATCAAACACTTGATAGGGAGGGACTGGGCTCTTAAACAAAGACAAAATCAAACACTTGATAGGGAGGGACTGGGGCCCTTAAAGACAAAATCAAACACTTGATAGGGAGGGACTGGGCCCTTAAAGACCAACTAAATCTGAACTTGAGTGTACTTGGAAAGAACGCACACCATTTACTAGTCCATTAACACCACTCATTGCAAAATAAAACAAAGAAATCACAGAAATTTGATTCCACATCAAGTGTAAGCAATTGTGAGTTGACTGGGTAAAAATAATATTCTACATACCTTGGCCTGGCAAGGAAATGAAAAAAATGAATAAAATACATACAACTGTTACAAATTATATCAAACTGCATCTAAAGCATGCCATATATCTGGTGTTCCAATGACTAATTACAAAATAAAGAGCAATTTTTCAACTACCATGACTATGAATGCATGTAATTTGATAAATGCATGAGAAATCCTATTTTAATTATCAGCCTCGGTGGTGTCGTGGTTAAGGCATCAGACCTAAGGCTGGTAGGTACAGAGTTCACAGCCCGGTACCGACTCCAACCCAGAGCAAGGTTTAACAACTCAATTGGTAGCTGTAAGACCACTACACCCTCTTGTTTCTCACTAACCACTAACAACTAACCCACTGTCCTGGACAGACAGCTCAGATAGCGGAGGCGTGTGCCCAGGACATCATGCTTGAATCTCAATTGGATATAAGCACGGAAATACGTTGAAATGAAATGAAATGATCAGCCTTGGTGGTTTAAGCCTACCACAAACAAGAGCCATTAGCTAAACAAAATGTTACTGGAGACCTTTTGCTCAGCTGTTGGCTCATAATAATTTTGTCGCACATTTTGTTCAGTACTGCATCACTATGCAAGTTTCAGAGATCACTACACAGTCTTAGAGAGGAAACCTGTTAAATTTTTTCCATTAGTAGCAAGGGATCTTTTATATGCACCATCCCACAATCAGGATAGCACATACCATGGCCTTTTATATACCAGTCGTGACACACTGGCTGGAACAAGGGATCTAATGACACATGCATGCAGATACCGGACCACAAAACATACATGCACTCCTTTACTACTAGATACTAACTGTGCCAATCAAATACGCTATGAGCAGTAACCTAGCAGGCATTGAATTGGGGGGATTTAAAAAAAATATCAATGTTTAGGCTTCTTCTGCAATCATAAAATGCTGTAACAGATATTTTGGGATTCCATCTCAAAATCTTATGCTTCAAACCCAAAATATTTGATTCGCGGAAGCATGGAATCCTGGTAAATTCACAGTATGCCTAGATATCTTATCATAATTGTTAACTGATTGTTTATTGATAATATGGGGAAGAAATTTGGACTTTTTGAATTTGAGATGCACAAAAATACTACTTTGGATTAAACTGGGTCAAGTAGCTGTAGCCAATGAATGAGCAGGAAACAGGTCTGCATCTCAACTCACCTTTAATTTCTCCTTGTCACCTCTGCCATCTTCTTTCCTAATTTGAGAAAGGAAAGGAAAGGAATGTTTAATGACATCATGCACATTTTAAAATACAACTTGGTAGATTCAGAAAGGAAAGGAATGTTTAATGACATCATGCACATTTTAAAAAATAACTTGGTAGATTCAGATAGGAAATGTTTTTACAGTATGGCTAAAGGATGTCTAACATATGGTTATTTCAACACTTGGTAGCGAGTGAGAGGAAAGAGAAAGGAATGTTTTAAGTACACCTCAGCACATTTTAAACTACGGCTATTTGGTGTCTAACATATGGTTATTTCAACACTTGGTAGCGAGTGAGAGGAAAGAGAAAGGAATGTTTTAAGTACACCTCAGCACATTTTAAACTATGGCTATTTGGTGTCTAACATATGGTTATTCCAATACTTGATAGAAAGGAAAGGAATGTTTTAAGTACACCTCAGCACATTTTAAACTATGGCTAAAGGATGTCTAACATATGGTTATTTCAACACTTGGTAGCGAGTGAGAGGAAAGAGAAAGGAATGTTTTAAGTACACCTCAGCACATTTTAAACTACGGCTATTTGGTGTCTAACATATGGTTATTTCAACACTTGGTAGAGAGGAAAGGAAAGGAATGTTTTAAGGACACCTCAGCACATTTTAAACTATGGCTATTTGGTGTCTAACATATGGTTATTTCAACACTTGGTAGCGATTGAGAGGAAAGAGAAAGGAATGTTTTCAGTACACCTCAGCACATTTTAAACTACGGCTATTTGGTGTCTAACATATGGTTATTCCAACACTTGCTAGAGAGGAAAGGAAAGGAATGTTTTAAGGACACCTCAGCACATTTTAAACTACGGCTATTTGGTGTCTAACATATGGTTATTTCAACACTTGGTAGCGAGTGAGAGGAAAGAGAAAGGAATGTTTTAAGGACATCTCAGCACATTTTAAACTACGGCTATTTGGTGTCTAACACATGATTATTTCAACACTTGATAGAGAGGAAAGGAATGTTTAATAACTAACTAATGGCTAACATATGGTTATTCCAACACTTGATAGAGAGAGTAAGAGGATAGGAAAGGACACCCCAGCACATTTCACACAACAATTATTTGGTGTCTAAAATATGGTTATTTCAACACTTGGTGGATATATTGAAAGGAAAGGAAAGGGATGTTAGTTTCATGACACCCCAGCACATTTTTAAACTACGAGTAACTGCACACTTGGTCAATGAGTGGAGTCCCCACCCAGGAGTTCTGTGATGACAGTAATACCTGGCCTGGTCTTTCCGGTCTTCGTATTTCCTCCTCTCCTCGCTGTAACGCCCTCCCTGACGAGGGGGGTCAGCTCTGTTAGTAAAAACATCGTAAAAAGTTAAAGTTTAAGTTTATTTTGTTTAATGATACCACTAGAGTGCACTGATTTATTAATCATCGGCTAGTGGATGTCAAACATTTGGTAATTTTGACATATAGTTTTAAAGAAGAAACCTACTATATTTTTCCATTAGTAGCAAGGGATCTTTCATATGCACCATCCCACAGACAGAATAGTACATACCATGGCTTTTGATATACCAGTCATGGTGCACTGGCTGGAACAAGAAATAGCCCAATGGGCCTACCAACGGGGATAGATGACAGACCGACCGCACATCAGACAAAGGCTTTATCACTGAGCTATGTCCCACCTCATAACAAAGTATGTTAAAAGGTCTCAATTAAGAAGGAAATGTTTTATTTTAACGAAGCACTCAATTTTAATTACAGTTATAGGGCGTCAGACATATGGTTAAGGACCACACAGATATTGAGAGACAAAACCCGCTGTCGCCACTTCATGGGCTACTCTTTTCAATCAGCAGCTAGGAATCTTTTATATGCAACATTCCACAGACAGGATAGCACTGACCACTGTCTTTGTCAAACCAGTTGTGGATCACTGGCTTGAACGAGAAATAGTTCAATGGGCCCACTGTTAGAGATCGATTCTAGACCGACCGCGCATCAGGCGAGCACTTTACCACTGGGCCACACCTCGCCCTAACACTTGTGAATAAACACTTCTAGTCTCATTGGTCAAAGTCGACCTACTTCTATTCAAACAAACAATTCGAATGGCTAACATGAGTAACAATATCTCAGGTGTTAATTTAAAGGTGTTTGTTTAACGGCACCATTAGAGCAAACTGATTAATTAATCATCGGCTATTGGATATCAAACGTTTGATAACTCTGATACTGTCTTTGGAGAAAATCCGCTACATTTTTCATTTATCTATCAACATGAGATCTTTTATATTCACTTTTCCAGTCAGGACAGGACATACCATGGCCTTAGTTATACCAGTAGTGGAGTAATGGTTGGGTCCTCTGAGTGGATTTGATCCTACAACCCAAGCACCTCAGCCGAGAGCTTCACCACTGAGTTAGATTTACCTGTCATCGTATCGGCGGCGACTGTCTGTGTTCTTGTATGCTCCAGATCGGGGCCGGTCATCTCTACAAAACAAGTGAACACGTGCAGTGAAACTAGGGCTGTGTATGACGCCGCTGAGGGCAAAATATTTATTATATACATCGCCATCAAATATATAGATATTCTCATTGTATTTTAGTTACAGTAAAAATACATTGTATAGAAAATGTGATACATGAAAATATGGTTTTCGCACATCACTTGTGAACATAAAAATCATATTTATAAACAACATGAAATAGTCTCAATTTATTACCTCATCAGCCACTCATCTGTAAATTTATAATAAAATGTTATTTTCTGACACAAAATAAACAGAACATTGGTTTTTACAAATTATCTATGACCATGAATAAAATACAAAGTTATAGCACTACTCAGAATAGTGTGCAAAGTGGTTTACATCAGTTCCATATAATTCATACATGCATCAATACCTAAAATAGACATTTTTGTTTAGAAAATAGCTGAGGTGAAACTTGTGGCATATCAAAATTATTTCACTCGGGACATAAATTTGATAATAACTGGTAACTCGTTTATTATCCTATACTTATCTCTACTTACAAGTTCGTACCCATACTTGGCTCTAGTTACTAGCTTGTACCTGTACTTGGCTCTAGTTACTAGCTCGTACCCGTACTTGGCTCTAGTTACTAGCTCGTACCCGTACTTGGCTCTAGTTATTAGCTCATACCTGTACTTATCTCTAGTTACAAGTTCGTACCCGTACTTGGCTCTAGTTACTGGCTCATACCCATACTTGGCTCTAGTTACAAGTTCGTACCCGTACTTGGCTCTAGTTACAAGCTCGTACCCGTACTTGGCTCTAGTTACTAGCTCATACCCGCACTTGGCTCTAGTTACAAGTTCGTACCCGTACTTGGCTCTAGTTACTGGCTCGTACCCATACTTGGCTCTAGTTACAATTCGTACCCGTACTTGGCTCTAGTTACAAGCTCGTACCTGTACTTGGCTCGTTACTAGCTCGTACCCATACTTGGCTCTAGTTATAAGCTCGTACCCATACTTGGCTCTAGTTACTAGCTCGTATCCGTACTTGGCTCTAGTTACTAGCTCGTACCCGTACTTGCCTCTAGTTACTAGCTCGTACCCGTACTTGGCTCTAGTTACTAGCTCGTACCCGTACTTGCCTCTAGTTACTAGTTCGTACCCGTACTTAACTCTAGTTACTAGTTCGTACCCGTACTTACCTCTAGTTACTAGTTCATACCCGTACTTATCTCTAGTTACGAACTCTAGTTACTAGTTCGTACTCGTACTTATCTCTAGTTACTAGTTCGTACCTGTACTTATCTCTGTCCCTCTCTTTAAAATCCGGCTCCGACCACTCCCTCTCGCGATCTCTTGTTGATCTTGGTCTGTCGTCTTGATATGACCTTGACCTGTCCGGCCCACGGTCGTCTCGTGCCTGTTTCAGCCGATCATCTTTTCTATCATCCCCTTTACCATGGTCGCCCCCACCTCGTTCTGGGGTTTCCCGAGCTAACTTCGAGTCACCAGATTCTTTCCCAGGACGAACCTTTTCTGAAATTCCAGCTTTGCCATTTCTTGACGCTTTTTCTTTTTCCCGATTCTCTTTGGAGAACCGGAGTTTTTCTCTCGCCACCGACTTGTCATTATCTTCTTTTGATCTTAGCAAGTCTTTGTCTTTAGTGCGATCTTTTTCTCTTTCACGGTCGGGGTTCATTAAAAGCTGAAAAGATAAAATCGGTCTATTTACGTGGATGACATTAACCAGGAAAGATGAGTGATCACTCAACACTCACCTGAAAGATTCAGGGGAGAGGCAAATTGATCGCCTTACAATAAAAAAAATTAATAGATTTCATATGAAACTTCATGAAAGGGTTTCTGCCAGATGGTTCGAAGGGTAAACTTACTTACAATAAAATCTTGGAAATTAATGGACAAAATTTGTTGTTTACTTTACTATGACATAATTTATGATTTACCGGCCTCGGTTGCATCATGGTTAGGCCATCGGTCTACAGGCTGGTAGGTACTGGGTTCAGATCCCAGTCGAGGCATGGGATTTTTAATCCAGATACTGACTCCAAACCCTGAGTGAGTGCTCCGCAAGGCTCAATGGGTAGGTGTAAACCACTTGCACTGACCAGTGATCCATAACTGGTTCAACAAAGGCCATGGTTTGTGCTATCCTGCTTGTGGGAAGCGCAAATAAAAGATCCCTTGCTGCTAATCAGAAAGAGTAGCCCATGTAGTGGCGACAGCAGGTTTCTTCTCAAAATCTGTGTGGTCCTTAACCATACGTCTGATGCCATATAACCGTAAATATGTGTTGAGTGCGTCGTTAAATAAAACATTTTTTTTTTTTTTTTTCCATACCGAGCAAATTTCAAAATACCACCATTTGCTGCCATTTAGTAAAACACTAACAATATATCTAATGAACACAAAATCATGGGTTGGGTATAAATCAGACAAGAGCATTGTGTATGGAATTTAAAGCCAAGTATACCGAAAATATCGCTCAATATCGGTATTGGTATTGTGTCAACACCGAATACCATACCCAGGGGTGCAGAAAGTACTCGCCCGCTCGCCAAATGCGAGTAAAATTTCTCACGGACGAGTCTGACTGACGGTATTTTGTTTTTATTTTATAAATTTTGAATTTTGTAAATCTATATGGAAAAAAGTGAAAAACTGTCTTATTAGAATATTTAAAAATATATATATCGTTTGATGTGAAGACAGTGCATATTATATTATTATTAAACATTAATATATTGTTCTCTAGGCTGGTAGACTAGTATAAATTCTAGCGAGCTAGTACATTTTAGTTGGTTCTGGTCCGGCAGGCTATTGAAATAGTTTTCACTTCATATCAATACCGAGGTAAATCACACAAAAAATACCGATACTGATACCGAACCTCAAATTATACTACTCCCAGCTCTAACCTAGACCTATTTCAAGAGAGTTATCTTCAGGAAGACTGAACAATATACCTTAGCAGCAGGAACACATGATGGTTGTCCTACTAAGTGCCTGAACAAACTACTGCCTAAAAATAGTTTAAATATTCACATTCCACAAAATTGAATGTACTTTATTCATCCAGTTACATGTACAAATGTGTAGATACCAGAGGCCTATCTCAGTTGTTCATTGATAGTTTGGTGTTTGCTATATAACTAACTCTAGCTCAGTTGTTCATTGATAGTTTGGTGTTTGCTATATAACTAACTCTAGCTCAGTTGTTCATTGATAGTTTGGTGTTTGCTATATAACTAACTCTATCTCAGTTGTTCATTGATAGTTTGGTGTTTGCTATATAACTAACTCTATCTCAGTTGTTCATTGATAGTTTGGTGTTTGCTATATAACTAACTCTAGCTCAGTTGTTCATTGATAGTTTGGTGTTTGCTATATAACTAACTCTAGCTCAGTTGTTCATTGATAGTTTGGTGTTTGCTATATAACTAACTCTAGCTCAGTTGTTCATTGATAGTTTGGTGTTTGCTATATAACTAACTCTAGCTCAGTTGTTCATTGATAGTTTGGTGTTTGCTATATAACTAACTCTAGCTCAGTTGTTCATTGATAGTTTGGTGTTTGCTATATAACTAACTCTAGCTCAGTTGTTCATTGATAGTTTGGTGTTTGCTATATAACTAACTCTAGCTCAGTTGTTCATTGATAGTTTGGTGTTTGCTATATAACTAACTCTAGCTCAGTTGTTCATTGATAGTTTGGTGTTTGCTATATAACTAACTCTAGCTCAGTTGTTCATTGATAGTTTGGTGTTTGCTATATAACTAACTCTAGCTCAGTTGTTCATTGATAGTTTGGTGTTTGCTATATAACTAACTCTATCTCAGTTGTTCATTGATAGTTTGGTGTTTGCTATATAACTAACTCTAGCTCAGTTGTTCATTGATAGTTTGGTGTTTGCTATATAACTAACTCTATCTCAGTTGTTCATTGATAGTTTGGTGTTTGCTATATAACTAACTCTATCTCAGTTGTTCATTGATAGTTTGGTGTTTGCTATATAACTAACTCTATCTCAGTTGTTCATTGATAGTTTGATAGTTTGGTGTTTGCTATATAACTAACTCTAGCTCAGTTGTTCATTGATAGTTTGGTGTTTGCTATATAACTAACTCTAGCTCAGTTGTTCATTGATAGTTTGGTGTTTGCTATATAACTAACTCTAGCTCAGTTGTTCATTGATAGTTTGGTGTTTGCTATATAACTAACTCTAGCTCAGTTGGTTACTGATAGTTTGGTGTTTGCTATATACTAGTAACTAACTCTAGTTCAGCTGTTTACTGATAGTTTGGTGTTTGCTATATAACTAACTCTAGCTCAGTTGGTTACTGATAGTTTGGTGTTTGCTATATACTAGTAACTAACTCTAGTTCAGTTGTTTACTGATAGTTTGGTGTTTGTTATATAACTAACTCTAGCTCAGTTGGTTACTGATAGTTTGGTGTTTGCTATATACTAGTAACTAACTCTAGTTCAGCTGTTTACTGATAGTTTGGTGTTTGTTATATAACTAACTCTAGCTCAGTTGTTTATTGATAGTTTGGTGTTTGCTATATAACTAACTCTAGTTCAGCTGTTTACTGATAGTTTGGTGTTTGCTATATACTAGTAACTAACTCTAGTTCAGCTGTTTACTGATAGTTTGGTGTTTGCTATATAACTAACTCTAGCTCAGTTGTTTATTGATAGTTTGGTGTTTGCTATATAACTAACTCTAGTTCAGTTGTTTACTGATAGTTTGGTGTTTGCTATATAACTAACTCTAGTTCAGCTGTTTACTGATAGTTTGGTGTTTGCTATATAACTAACTCTAGCTCAGCTGTTTACTGATAGTTTGGTGTTTGCTATATAACTAACTCTAGTTCAGTTGTTTACTGATAGTTTGGTGTTTGCTATATAACTAACTCTAGTTCAGTTGTTTATTGATAGTTTGGTGTTTGCTATATAACTAACTCTAGCTCAGTTGTTTATTGATAGTTTGGTGCTTGCTATATAACTAACTCTCGTTCAGTTGGTTGAGTGCTCGTCTGAGGTGCTTAGGTCGTAGGATCAAATCTTCTCAGTGGACATATTCTCTGATTGTTTTTGTCCCATGCCAACCAGTGCCCCACGACTGGTAAATCAAAGAGTCGTAATAATTTTAACAAGAAAGAGTCGCAATAATTTTAACAAGAAAAAGTCGCAATAATTTTAAGAAGAAAGACACCTAATACCAGTTAGCTAAAGATGCTTGGGCATTGTTAAACAGATATTTCTTTCTTTTTATAGCGGGTACAGATAACAAAATATATTAATTCACTGCCTCATTACAGACGGATTGTATTGGAGTCCTCACTTGTCTTGGACATATTTCACAGCAAACTCGGGGGATGTGCCCATGACAGACATGCCTGAACCTTCAGTGGATGTAAGCGCATGTAAAATGGTTGACTGTTTAGTGTTGGGAATTTGAACATGCTTTTTCACTTTTTACTGGAACTGGAGGGGAATACCAACTGGCTAATGTATTTGAAGTAAAAGATAGAAGTAGAAAAAAGGTAGCCAAATAATTTCTTCATGCTTGGGAGTCATTCATTTACTTATTCATTCTCTCAATCATCCACCAATCCATCCACCCAAAACCAATCCATTCAATGATTCATTCATCCAAACACTCACCCCATTGATCCATTCATATATCTATCCAGTGATAGAAATAAGAAGGAAAAAAAACTTGTCCACTGGACAAGTATACCACAAAATCTACTTGTCCGCCAAGATTTCCACTTGTCCATTTATGTAGGGTAGGAGGTGGATCCAGAAGGAAAAGTTAAAGCCCCTTGCTTTTCTTTTAAACTAATTCACTTATTAAGCCTACTCTTCACTTCAGACTGCATGTAATTTTGTGACTCAGGTGACTACAACAAATTGTAGAATTTTTTACAGTCGAGATAGTTTCAGCATGAAACAAGTCATAAACAATTAGTGTTATTGTTTACGATTCAATGAAAACCAGTTAAATTGTTCTCAAGAACATTCCATTCAGAACACATCAATGGTTTTCATATTTCACTTTCAGCTGAAGGTCTAGAAATAATTGTTTGGTGGTGCTTGTCGAAATGACCTATCATAAATGAAAATGTGACTGTCACCAAATGTTAAAATAATGTTACTGCTGTCCTTTATTAATCATGTACCGATACATATACTAGTAGATACAAGTGTACATGATGCAGTGAATCTCCTCTAAACAGTAGCCTACACCTATGTGCCAACATGGGCCCAAGTAAGTTCGATGGGTATCTAGTTTACAGGGAAATTGACGTAAACGTTTTTGTTGTATTCTGTTCACTAATAAATATGGAAAAAGTAATAAACTGTCAAATAACAACTACAATCAAATGTGGATAAAATGATGCAATTTATAAGCACTTAATTGGCTTAGGAGGTCGGGGTGCGTTTTCATCATCAAACAAGTTGACGTTTTGTCAAACTTTTGACATGTTGCAATTTCATTTGAAAATAAAATATAGTCGACATCTTTCCACGAATCCAACCCGAAGTATTTGCTTTGTTAAAGACGCGTTAAAAACTTAACAACTAAAAACATAAAATTAATGATTTTTCGGTCACTGCGGAAAGGCCTACAAATTCCAATCACATTCGCCATTCAAATAACTTTATAATAACAAAGCTAGTGATAAACATACTGACTCATGTGTACTTTACTTACTTCAAAATAAACGTTTCCATTTAACTTTGGATGCTCAATTGACAATTGTCAAAAATGCAACACAAGCTGAAGTAAAGGTACCGTAGAGTGACAGCTAACCCGGAGCCTCGTCCAAGGTAATATTCTGTCGTAAATGATGACTGCCAACTGTGGGTCCGTACGGTGTCAGACGTACAATTTACATTAAATAAACACAATGGAACTAGATGATTCGTCTACTGTTCAGTTTAGAAGGATAGGCCAAAACATTTATTTAAAGGATGCATTGGTCGTTGAGCCATTCGCAACGCATCAGGTCTATTAATAGACCTGGGAAACTTTTCCACGGAAAACACGAAGACGTTCTAGTAACAGTTCGAGTATAAGCACGTGCATGGTATGGTTAAAAAAACAAACAAAAAAAAACTTTAAATATGCATTTTAAAACGTACTACATTGCACTGCTTCAACACAGAAATACTTACTCTTAATACTAATTAAGTTTTTGTTTATCAAAGTTTGGCAAATGATACATTTGTACTGGGCAATGTCCCATGACTTGATGCTTATTTAGGCCCGTAGGAACGATATCTGGAGTGGAAGATGGTCACAACCTCTATGGTGGGGAGACGAGCCATATTTTAACTTTTATTTACATGTATGTAGAAAGGGCCTGTTATTTCCAGACTTGTTCTGATAACAAACCAACAATAAACCACGTGATCGGGCTTATCCCGCCTTTTCACGGGTTTGTCGATCGATCGTAATTTTGTTTTGTCATACACAATTATTTTTAAGTAACTTATTTCATAAAAATCACTGAAGAGATATATGTAAATATAACTTACACCTAAATAATAAAATGATAAATGTTAACTACTATGTTTTTTAATCGTAGATTAACCCATCTTTCGTTTTATCACATTACCGATGATGTAATCAGTAATTCACAAAAATAAAAGGAAAACTGACTTTCACATTTGTCGTAAACAGACAACTACTTCGTTTTAAACTTTAAAATTTTTTTTTTTAAATATGAATGGTATCGAATATAATTTGTTGATCAAATAAATTATTTATGTCAGGGGAATTCGGAACTCAATCGCAACTCCAAGGTATTCCAAACATTCACGAGCTAAGACTATTGTGTTATCAAGACCATGTTTATTTAACTCTCAAACCACAATATTTGTATAACATTTTGCGACGAGACACTGCTGATTTCATTGGGGGTTTTAAGTACAACTATTGCTAAAAATTATGATACTGTTTTTAAAACAAATTAATTTTTACTTGTCCGCCGGATAACCACTAAGGTAAATTATGTTTGTCCGAGTAAATTTTCACTTGTCGGGACAAACGGACAAATGCTTATTTCGAACGCTGCTGTCCATCAATCATTCAACCATCCCTCATACTAAAATCTTTCCATCCAACCATTCCTTTATTCACTCATTAATTTACTCATTTATTCATCCACTCACTCATTCATAGCAAACACTGTTTAGTACCGTTACGGCTTGTGGATCATCCTTCTTTTCTCCTCGCTCTCTGTCCGAATCCTTCTCTCGCTCTTTGTCACGGAATTTATCTTTCTCTCTCAACTTTTCTTTCTCTCTTCTTTTGCGTTTCTCTTCCTCCTTGAATCGTCTCCTCTCCAACTCTCTTCTCTTTCTGTCTTCTCGTGTTTTCTGTAGACAGACGTTACGTACTGAATGTTTAAACCTCGCATTCTAACAGTTACAATATGAAATGGCACCAAAATAGAAATGTTATGTTAGAGCGGATTTTTCTGGTTTTAAACACTTTGTCATCAACTGAATTTCATCATTCTCCTTGACTTTTTAATGGCAATTCACATTACCTTTTTCACAATTTTCCATGATTTTAAATTTCTATTATCATCAACATAATTGTATGGTTGATGTGAATTGCTGCTCTTTGTAATATATTATCTTAAATGGCAAAAAATATTTCAACCAAAAACTAATTTTTTCATGACTTTCATGATCCAAATACAAATTCAGGCCTGGAAAAAGACATTTGCAAATGACATTACTTTCCATGATGTATGAAGCCTTTTATTCTAACAATATCCCAGAGCACCAAAATATTGCTATTGATGTACTAAAGACTTCATTTTATGAATGTACATAACACATCAGATTTTCAAGAGCACTATGTTGCTCGTTCTTGAAGACGCACTTAATTTCTGACGTGTGCATAAATCAAACATTCAGTGTTAGAAAGGACTAAGTAAAACAGGCACAGCAGAAACAAGTAGACATTGAGGGGGAGGGGGTTAGGGGCCTGACTGAGATCAAGAGAACAAAGCAAAGTGTCTAGGGGGTTTGTGGGTATACTTCCCCCGTAAACTTTTAAAAACTAGAGGTCCTGAAATGCAATTTCCTGCATTCTACAAATAAAATTCATCTCTGCCTTAAGATATACTACCAATAATATGTTTGATTCAGAATTATTGAGTTGGCTAGAGCCTGCTCTGCCGTACCTGTAAAACACCTGTTCACATGTGTACCTACCAGAATGGCTTGTTTTTTTTCTTCTCGTCTTTTAAGGAGAAATTCTATCAGTGGAGTTGACATTTTAACACGATTTCCTGAAGGAGAGAAAAAAATCAAATTATTACTGGGGTCGACAGTAAAACAATTTATTGTATTATCCACTATTACCTGACAACGCTTTTTAAAACTATTACTGGAGCTGACTCAAATACATCCACTATTACCTGACAATGCTTTTTAAAACTATTACTGGAGCTGACTCAAATACATCCACTATTACCTGACAACGCTTTTTAAAACTATTACTGGAGCTGACTCAAATAAATCCACTATTAACTGACAACGATTTTTAAAACTATTACTGGAGCTGACTCAAATACATCCACTATTAACTGACAACGCTTTTTAAAACTATTACTGGAGCTGACTCAAATACATCCACTATTACCTGACGCTTTTTAAAACTATTACTGGAACTGACTGAAATACATCCACTATTACCTGACAACACTTTTTAAAACTATTACTGGAGTACACTGCATCTTGGTTAGGTGACGTATGTAACAAACAGTTAAATATAAAACAAAGTGTGAAATAATTGTAATACATGTAAGGATTTTTTTTACAAGTATGTAACAAATCATGAAATACACAAAACATTATTGTCAAGTATGTAACAAATGGTGGAATGTTACAAATCGTGAATTAAAAAAGAAAGAAATGTTTTATTTAACGAACAACTCAACACATTTTATTTACGGTTATATGGCGTCAGACATATGGTTAAGGACCACACAGATTTTGAGAGGAAACCCGCTGTCGTCACTACATGGGCTCTCTTTCTGATTATCAACAAGGGATCTTTTATTTGCGCTTCCCACAGCAGGATAGCACAAACCATGGCCTTTGTTGAACCAGTTATGGGTCACTGGTCAGTGCAAGTGGTTTACACCTACCCACTGAGCCTTGTGGAGCACTCACTCAGGGTTTGGAGTCGGTATCTGGATTAAAAATCCCATGCCTCGACTGGGATCCGAACCCAGTACCTACCAGCCTGTAGACCGATGGCCTAACACAATGCCACCGAGGCCGGTAAATCGTGAATTATGTCATAGTAAAGTAAACAACAAATCATGAAATACATGTTTGTAACAAATCATGAAATACTCATCAAATCATCAAATATATAACAAACCCTGAAATATGTAAGAAATCGTGAAATTCGTAAGAATTAGTGGAATATTTAACAGATTGTGGAATACGTAACAGATTGTGGAATATTTAACAAATCGTGAAATAAATTGTGAAATATGAAATAAATTGTAAAATACGTAACAAATTGTGGAATACGTAACAAATCATGAGCTATGTAATAAATTGTGAACTACATAACAAAATGTTAACTACGTAACAAATCGTGAACTACATAACAAATCGTGAAATAAATTGTGAACTACGGGAACAAATCGTGAACTATGTAAGAAATCAGGAACTATGTAAGAAATTGTGAACTACAGAACAAATCGTGAACTATGTAAGAAATCAGGAACTATGTAAGAAATGGTGAACTACAGAACAAATCGTGAACTATGTAAGAAATGGTGAACCTTTCGTCTCTTTCTCCCGCTGTTCCAGCTCCTCTAGATACGTGTCTATCGAAGACACAGGCTCGTCATCCGGGTTCGTCAAACTCTCCACAAACTTCAAATAGTCCGAATCTGCAGATTGTCAAAACTGTCTTTAGAATACACAGGATATATGCATTAATATACTAAGCCAAACAAGTGAGGTACTTTGGTAATACTGCATTGTACTTTACCAGTTAGCTACATTCAATGATGTGGCTGTACTTTACCAGTTAGCTACATTCAATGACGTGATTGTACTTTACCAGTTAGCTACATTCAATGACGTGGTTGTACTTTACCAGTTAGCTACATTCAATGACGTGGCTGTACTTTACCAGTTAGCTACATTCAATGACGTGGCTGTACTTTACCAGTTAGCTACATTCAATGACATGACTGTACTTTACCAGTTAGCTATACATTCAATGACGTGGCTGTACTTTACCAGTTAGCTACATTCAATGACGTGGCTGTACTTTACCAGTTAGCTATACATTCATTGACATGACTGTACTTTAACAGTTAGCTACATTCAATGACGTGGCTGTACTTTACCAGTTAGCTATACATTCAATGACGTGGTTGTACTTTACCAGTTAGCTACATTCAATGACGTGGCTGTACTTTACCAGTTAGCTATACATTCAATGACATGGCTGTACTTTACCAGTTAGCTACATTCAATGACGTGGCTGTACTTTACCAGTTAGCTATACATTCAATGACGTGGCTGTACTTTACCAGTTAGCTACATTCAATGACGTGGCTGTACTTTACCAGTTAGCTATACATTCAATGATGTGACTGTACTTTACCAGTTAGCTACATTCAGTGACGTTGCTGTACTTTACCAGTTAGTTACATTCAATGACGTGGCTGTACTTTACCAGTTAGCTACATTCAATGAAATGGATGTACTTTACCAGTTAGCTATACATTCAATGACATGGCTGTACCAGTTAGCTACATTCAATGACATGGCTGTATTTTACCAGTTAGCTACATTCAATGACATGACTGTACTTTACCAGTTAGCTACATTCAATGACGTGGCTGTACTTTACAAGTTAGCTACATTCAATGACGTGACTGTACTTTACCAGTTAGCTACATTCAATGACGTGGCTGTACTTTACCAGTTATCTACATTCAATGACGTGGCTGTACTTTACCAGTTAGCTACATTCAATGACGTGGCTGTACCAGTTAGCTACATTCAATGACGTGGCTGTACTTTACCAGTTAGCTACATTCAATGATGTGGCTGTACTTTACCAGTTAGCTACATTCAATGACATGACTGTACTTTACCAGTTAGCTATACATTCAATGACGTGGCTGTACTTTACCAGTTAGCTACATTCAATGACGTGGCTGTACCAGTTAGCTAAATTCAATGACGTGACTGTACTTTACCAGTTAGCTACATTCAATGATGTGGCTGTACTTTACCAGTTAGCTACATTCAATGACATGACTGTACTTTACCAGTTAGCTATACATTCAATGACGTGGCTGTACTTTACCAGTTAGCTACATTCAATGACGTGGCTGTACCAGTTAGCTAAATTCAATGACGTGACTGTACTTTACCAGTTAGCTACATTCAATGATGTGGCTGTACTTTACCAGTTAGCTACATTCAATGACATGGCTGTTTCACATACTATTTGGAACATCTCCTCTTACTTGTACTGACAAATGATGAATGAATTAAATTCAGTGTCGGATTTCACTTTGAAAGTCATGAGGGTTTTTTTAAGCACATTTACCAAATTGTTAAACCTTTTTGCTTTTAAGTTAGTATATTATGACTACTAGTGCAGTGAAACACACACACGACTAAGTAAATAGTCTGGTTTTAAGGGGTATCCGGTTTAGAGAGGTTTTGCTCTCAACCGATATTCAAAAACTTGCAGGGTTTCTGCCAGAGGGTAAAATGAGTATGGCGCCATACCCAAATGTTTTTGCAAATTTGTTGCTAAAGTTAAACTTAACCTTTTGACAAAATTAATTACTCTTATCGTTACTGTATGATTTTCTTAACCCTAACCCTAAACATAACCCATTTTCTTTCTGGGAGAAGCTCCCCATACGCCCTGTTGACTGTTACTGCCTTTCATATCCATAACGCCATACCCAAACATTTCTTTCTGGCAGAAACACTGAAAAGGGATGAAGATAAAAACTTCCACTATTACGGCAATTCTGGTTTACAGAGGGTCTAGTTTTGAGGGATGTCATTGTATATCAAAGGTAAACAGCACATTCATTAATTACCCATCAGCTATTGGATGTCAGACCTTTTATAATTTAATTGTTAAAGGAAACCCACTATAGATATTTTTGCATTAGCATCAAGAGATCTTTTACCAGTATATGCACCTTCCAACAGACAGAACAGCAGATACCATGGCCTTTGATATGTACCAATTGTGGGGTACTGGTTGGGATGGGGGGGGCAAAACAATTGGAGAATGGGTTCACCACAGACAGGATATCACATACTACAGCCCTCGATATACCAGTCGTGGTGCACTGACTGGAGCGAGAAATAGCCCAATGTTGGAAGAAGACATCACAAAGCTGCATATTAGATGTAACCATCATGTCTAGCCCACCACACACCATCCACAGGGTTTCTGACAGAAGGTAAAACGGGTATGGCACCATACCAATTTGTTTTGGCATATTTTAGATTTTTAAGTTAACTTTTTGACAAAATTAATTACTCTTATCATTACTGTATGATTTTCTTGACCTTAACCATAAACGTAACCCATTTTCTTTCTGGGCGAGGCTCCCCATACCCCCTGTTGACTCTGGTTGCATTCAATTCCATTAGTACAGCGGTTAAGGAAAAAATCGTGCAAAATTTGACAAAAGCATGAAAATTGGCATACAGATAGCTTAACATGTGTATATTCATATAAGCCTAGGTACCCATTGCCATCACCATGGTAACTGGCCGCCATCTTGAATTTCAAAATGGCCACCCACAAAATACAATATTCGTCATATCTCGACTCCTAAGCAACGTAGACCCAAAACTTTCTTTCTGGCAGAAACACTGACCAACCAAGTAGAAAATATGCTGGGTTTTTAACTTTAATTAGGAACAGTTGGTGATCATTTGAAAGTGGAGTAGCAGCTACATGTACTATTTAACTATTGTGTGGCAATCTCTGAAATTTGCATAACAAAATAAAATGTTCCCGGCTACATGTAAGCAGTCAGAAGTAAAATGTGATGGTGATGTGAGCAGGCTTGTGCTGAGCATTAGGCAAAGAGAAAAAAGTTTGATTTTGTTTAACAACACCACTAGAGACATTGATTTATTAATCATCGGCTATTGGATGTCAAACATTTCCTAATTTTGACATATAGTTTTAGAGAGAAAACCTGCTAGATTTTTTTCATTAGTAGCAAGGGATCTTTTATATACATGTACACATCCCAGGATAGCACATACCAGGGCCTTTCATATACCAGTTGTGGTGCAATGGCTGGAACGAGAAATAGCCTCAGGAAAGAGAAGAAATAAAATAAAGTTTATTTTGTTTAACGACACCACTAGAGCACATTGATTTATTAATCATCAGCTATTGGATGTCAAACATATGGTAATTTTGACAGTCATAGAGAGGAAACCCATTATATTTTGCCATTAATAGCAAGGAATCTTTTATATACACCATCCCACAGACAGGATAGCACATACCACGGCCTTTGGTATACCAGTCGTGGTGCACTGGCTGTGGCGAGAAATAGCCCAATGGGCCCACCGACAGGGATCGATCTCAGACCGACCGTGCATCAAGCGAGCGCTTTACCATTGGGCTATGTCTCGCACCGGAAAGAGAAGAGGACACACAGGTACATTACCTTGCTCAATAGTTCCTTTCTTGGCATCGGGCTTCTTGGCTTTTTTCTTTGGTACTTTTTGAAAGGGAGCAAACTCTACGATCGCTGGGTATTCATTTCCTGTTAAACAATACACGAGGAAGTCAGTATGGGACTGCCCACAATTATTAACATTTTAAGAAGCTCTCACATTTTTGTTACCCTCTCCTTCCACCTTAAAATACATATAAATTTTTTAATTTAATTTTGTATTGGCTATTTTTATTGACATTTTTTAAATTTTAAATGTGAAACTGGCATTAACATAACTTCACTAACTTACAATTTGTACGTTCATAACATTTGATACGTTGTGAAAAAGACACCCACACATATTCAGGGCTTGAAATAGTGGTCAACAGTAAGCAGTCCATTTTTTAGACCTAGCAAATAAATAACAAATTCACCTGCTAAAATTTCTAAAATATCGCAGGTAATTTTTCATGAGACCGATTTATGTACGATCATCTCATTTTATGTTTAGCTGAGGCTAAGTTCATGATTCTGTTATATTTTAATTATATAATGCTCTAAAATACAACTCAGAGGTCCTAATGTTCCACACAGCGTCTCAAACCCTCCACTCATACTGCGCTGTCTATTTTCAGCAGGCCATATTTTTTCTTAGCAGGCTATATTTCTACTGGCTTGCTTGTTAAAAACAATAACAGCAATGCTATATTTGACTTACTATTTTGAGTCCTAATATTCTAAATAACAAAATATATTGAATGTGTAATCTTAGTAAATAAAAAGGACTTAGTATATTTGTCAAACACATGAGACAATCAGTTTTTTTAAACTACATAGTAATACCTTAATTTATATTCAGTGTAGAGTTTAATTATGATATTACGGTTAAGGGTATTCAAGAACCGTACCTTTGCTATCGAGAAAGATGTAGCCGTCAAATTTATCTCGGAAAATGTATATGTCTTCTGGCTGCTGGAAGTTGATGTACGCCCGAGTGAAGGCCCACTGGCCCAAACTGAAATTAATTGAACAAAACAAAATTTCAACTAAAAAGGAAGCCGATATTCATAGTTTTCAACACAAGTGACCAAATCAACCATGACCAGACCTCGCCATGACAAACACCGAGGGGGGTAAATAGTCACTCCCCTAACTCACATGTAGAGTGTAGAGAGCCAGTTTAGCTAGTACTATACTCAGCAGCGATATTTACTGGAGGCTCACTTGATACGCGGTCAGTTTGGGATCGATCCCCATTGGTCTCCTTCCTGAGTAAAATCAAGACAAGCAGAAGATCACTCTCCTGAAATGGGGCTAACCGAGTGATCATGTGAAGTTCCAAATAAAACTTATTAAATATTTTATTGCAAGGCAAACAATATGCTGCTCTCCTAAAACTTTCCCAGCCAGTGTGGAAGGGAGTGGGAGTGATCACTCACCTTCCCTGGAAAAGAAAGACACTGGAAATCACTGTTTGATCATGTGTTAAAAAATTTAGTAATTGATCAGAACAGATAAGAAATTGGACCATCTGTGATTGTCAGGGTTGGCCATATCCTACAATTTTCGATTGCCCACCAGGCAAGTAACTCTCAAATTTCACTTGCCCACAAAAAAGAAATTAACTCGTCCCAAAACGTAAACAATTTAAATCAAAATTAAACTGTCAGAGGTGGGAATTGGTGAATTGTTAACAAAAAAGAGGGAACCCGGAAATTAACTCGTCCCAAAACGTAAACAATTTAAATCAAAATTAAACTGTCAGAGGTGGGAATTGGTGAATTGTTAACAAAAAAGAAATTAACTCGTCCCAAAACGTAAACAATTTAAATCAAAATTAAACTGTCAGAGGTGGGAATTGGTGAATTGTTAACAAAAAAGAAATTAACTCGTCCCAAAACGTAAACAATTTAAATCAAAATTAAACTGTCAGAGGTGGGAATTGGTGAATTGTTAACAAAAAAGAAATTAACTCGTCCCAAAACGTAAACAATTTAAATCAAAATTAAACTGTCAGAGGTGGGAATTGGTGAATTGTTAACAAAAAAGAAATTAACTCGTCCCAAAACGTAAACAATTTAAATCAAAATTAAACTGTCAGAGGTGGGAATTGGTGAATTGTTAACAAAAAAGAAATTAACTCGTCCCAAAACGTAAACAATTTAAATCAAAATTAAACTGTCAGAGGTGGGAATTGGTGAATTGTTAACAAAAAAGAAATTAACTCGTCCCAAAACGTAAACATTTTAAATCAAAATTAAACTGTCAGAGGTGGGAATTGGTGAATTGTTAACAAAAAAGAAATTAACTCGTCCCAAAATGTAGACAATTTAAATCAAAATTAAACTGTCAGAGGTGGGAATTGGTGAATTGTTAACAAAAAGAGGGAACCTGGAAATTCTTGAAACTCTAGATTAAAATCTGTGCCATCTGACACATTTCGGAGGAAAGGACAATTAAAAATAAAATGCGAGGAAATGCAATGTTCCATGAGAGGAAAACAGCTGATCTGAGGAGAATTCCCACTCCTGAACTGTATGTTTCAAACAATTTCACATCATACAAAGCACTTGTAAGCCCTGTATTACAAAATATGTTTATTTCCTTTAATTGTGTGAATGTGCTTCGATCCCATTACAAATTTTCCTGCACGTGCATCTACTCATGCACTGTTCTTTAACATTTAGTCAATTACATGTAAATTGCATGTATATTTAATACATCAATTTAATTGGGAAATAAATGCGAAAACTTGTAGATGGACAACCTAATTTCGTAATACGAAATGCTACTACGTTAATGAAAAACCGACCTCGTTTTACGTCACACGTGCGTTGCATAATATCACATAGATAAAGCGCAAACTAACTTTACAATGAGTCTACTTATCCATTTTAGTAACGTGCTGGATCGTAATGTTCTAAACAGCTTTTTCTCGATTCTTCAACGTTTTCAGCAATTTACCATGATTTACAAATAAATGCCTAATTTCTTAAATGCCTTCAAAATTGAGGGGTGCTTATTCAAAGACGTGGGCCTACTTCCGGTCAAATACGGTACTCGATATAATAATCAGGGGCCTCACACACGCACGCACACACGCATGCTTGCTTGCTACAGACTATGGGAATTACAAAAATTGTAAGTGTACAAAAGGTCTAAACAAGCACTTTGTGTTTGGAAATTTTGGTAGCATGGCAGATGACTGAATTGTAAACTTTTGCTTATCCAAGCAACTTTTTACCTGTCTGGGGTGAGCGAACAAGTACTTTTGGCCAGCCCTGAATTGTACTGGTTTACACAGAAATGTGGATTACACCAGATCCCGTTAACAAAACAAATGAGGTGAGTGATTAATTGCTCCCCATACCTGGGATTATGGGGAACAATTTAAGATATTACCATACAGATACCATATAAACATTAAGGAGAGCCACAAATTACTTTCCTTGAACTAGTCTCAAGGGTGACAGGGACGGAGAGTGATAGGTCCCCTTAAATAGCGAGGTCAAACTTAAAAAGGGGAACTAACTCTATTGTGTTATCTCCCCTTAAACAGCAGTCCGATAACACACTGTCCGCTTTATTTGAGAAAGTATTACATGAAAATATCTGGCCTGTTACTCACCTCATGTCTGCTTTGACAAAATAAAAGAAGTCGTAGTTTGGCAGCGGAGAAACTTGTTCTAAAAACTGCTCGGGTGTTAAAGATGGAGGCAGTCTCCTCATGACAACCTGTGAAGTAAAATCATCAATGCTGCGTGTTATTATACATCCACAAAATAAGTCTGGTCAAACTGTCTTTATGATCATACATATCCAAATTTTCTTTTTCAGCTGACCAGTTATGGCCTTATGAGTAAACATTGTGTTACTTGTATGTATAAAATTCATACTTGCCAACCATACCGCTTCACACAGTAGGCTACCTATTTCTTTACTGTTCTACTGCCTACAGCATTTCAAAGCTTTCCTAGCTATCACTTTCAGCAAAAATATAAAAAAAAGTCAAAAAGAAAGAAAATTTAAGCTTTAAATTGTGTTTGGTTTAAATAGATATCAAATAATGATTAATCCAGTTTATTTCAGTAGGCCTAGCTACTAGACAGCTCTCCGGCTAGTGAGTAGTGACTAGTTCTAGAGTATGCCGCGTCATCATGGTAACCTGGTTCCCTTACGGAGCTTTGTAAAGCAAAAAGCTACCCATTTTTAGACCTACCAGGTCCAGTACAAACTCACCTGCTAAAGCTACCCAAACAAGAGTACCGACAAGGTATATGATATGCCCATTAAAGGGCAAATAATTCTGACCAATTTTCATTTCAAGGTCATGAGGGCAACAAGGTCAAAGTGAAAGGTCAAAAGGTCATCAGACTTTAATTTACCTCTATATTAAAAATAATGGAAGATTTGGAATCCTTGGGCAATTTACATTCCAGAGCAGCCCTCTACGTTAATTTTTCTGTCCAGGAGCCAGATGGCATTTACCGATACAGTGTATGTATGTATGAATGTACATATGTGTGATTTTTGTGTGCATATATGAGTGTTTGTAAACAACTGGTGCAAATATTAAAAGAATGAAGTGTATTAGAGAAACTATTGTGCAATTTATATATCATGTACTGGCTGACTTTAGTATCTGTAATTGTTTGTTCAATATTACATCAGAAAGTCTCTACCATAACATATTGATTGTAATAATTTTTTTTTTTTTAAACTTTACTAAAATGAAATGCTGGAGACTGGCAGTCCTACATACAAACCGCAAAACAGTATTTAAATGTATTGATGTATGTCGTTATAATTAAATTTCTGTTACATTCATTACAATATAATGTCATCCCATTGGTCCAGACGTAGCAACGGGAGTTTATTCATATCTTGATGAATGTAAACATTACGTCGTCGGGGAAATAGTGATGACGTCATTTTATATTGGTAATTTGTCTTATTGAGGGTTATTGTTTTAACCAAAAACATAATTCAAAATAAAATATGAACTTTTAATGTTCTTATTTGTATGTTTCAAATTTAATTATAAGTATTGTTTGTTATTTCTATTACATTCATCTGGGTATGAACAAAATTTATGTGAGAATGGCTACGCCAATTCACACAGTTTGCGAAAGATTTTTTTTTTCATACCACAATGAACATAAAAGAAATAACAGACAATCCTTATATAAATCTTTAATAAGCTGAAATACAACTTTGAAAATTAATTTCCTCTGATTTTTAGTTAATGCATTCATGACACATTTTATTTATAACAAATAAAATTTTACAAAAACAAAAGTACTAAGTATTTTCGATAGAAAAGGGAAAACAAAGTGCCTCATAGCCATAACATTGCAAGTAATACATTTGGGAATCTTTGAATAGTTAAATGGTTTTCTTCTTTATGCTGACAATGTGTTTTTATAATGCATAAAAAAGGTTAACAGCGATTCCAGTCTATGTTAATCACATGGGCGACTTTCCATTTTTTTTTTAAATTGTTGATATGATTGTAATATTTTTATGTAGTGATTTTTATCTCCACGAAATCAAATGCAAAGTGGATTTCACCTACAGGTGTTAAACATGGCAAATTTTAATGGTATAGGAGAAGCCACGGTGACGTCACATGTTTTGATCACGTGGTACCGCGTGAGCGCTGGTAGGCAAGAAACCAGTTGACAATACTGGCATTAGTAGTAATGAACAATCGAATGTTTTTCCGTCAATTAAATCAGTGTAGACTAGTTTTGATAAATGGTATTTTGTCATGGTAATTTCATACGTTGTTGTTAGATGCACAAGTCACTGTAGTAAGGATTATGAAATTAGTTTCATCAAATACAGTGGAAGCGAAACGTTGAACAGTTAAAGCTGACAACAATCAACTTTGCCCATCCCACAACGGAGATTGTCATTTTATACAAGGTTTGTTGTATGTTATTCATTCGTAATACTAATACACGTCAGTATTTATTGAAATGAAAATTGAAAAGATAATAAAATAAAAAATAATAATAATAAAAGCCCCCACCAAACTGACATGGAAACAAAGATACCCTGTGAACAGTAGGCCTACCAAGTCAATCGACAAACAACGTTTTATGTAACTTTTTGTTTGTATTGACAGATCCATTATAGTGGGTAAAACAAAAATCTGAATATATTTTATATTGTATTATGCCATAAAATATGTAGGTGGCTGGAGTATTTATATTTTTAATTAAATAACAGGGAGCTGTGTGTGTGTGTGTGTGTGCGTGTGTGTGTGTGCAATCAAGCATATATATTGTTTCAAATGAAAATGGTTCTGAAATATTTCCATTTATTAATTATATTATATGTTAATTATAATGTTTTACTTTTTTTATTGAAGAAGTGATCCACAGGTGTATTTGTAATGTGTAAGTTGATTTTTTAATAATAAAATAAAAGGTATAAACATTTCAGGGTGGGATATCAGATGTATTAAATCATTTGTTTGGGATTAAAAATAAATAAATACTAATAATAAAACTGGATATTGATCCACAAGTTGGTGATAGCCACCATATTTTATTAAAAACATAAATTATGTTACATGCATTTATTATATAAGTTATCTGAATTTGTTTGCAGCAAATAAAGAAAGAAAAGGGGAGCTGATTGTATTTATAAGTATTATTGTCATCAGTGACAGATGTCAATATGTCTTCACAAATACATTTATGTGTATTCAAATATTTCAATAATATTCAATATACACAATATAAAACTTTCATACTTATATATCATAGAAATGTACCACTTTTCATATTTTTTTCTAGGTATCAGTGATCCCTATTTATGGACAAAAAGAGAACCGGCAACTCTTGGATGAAAAATGGGCCTTTCACGATGAATTAAGGGCGTTTAAGTTTTAGGGTGAATTAAGGGATGCTAAGGAGAACACTGGTATCAGATTCAGCGATTCTTTTCTACAGTATCTCATGTTTCTGTGCATAAGAAGGATACCAGAACCTTTTTCACTGACTTTCCAAACTACCATGTGCAATATTATTGGGGCTATTCAGTATGTGATGATGACATTGATAACACTTGGATTTAATCTTTTTTTACCAGGATCTCTATTTTCTAATAAAAACAGACTTTACAAAATCAATAAAATTATATCGAGAAACAATAGACAACACATATTTATTATTTTCTTTTTCTATTATCATTATAAACCAATGATCAAATGATATTTGCATTGTGTTAATGTGTGTCTTACATTAAAACATTGTATTGTTACCATTTACAGTAATTTGTTGTTTTAACTGGTTTATTAATCAGGTTGAAAGTGATAGCCTTTGAAACTGTGCCTCTTGTCAAAGGTAACTGACACTGTTTTAGATTTGAAAGGAAGGAATCTTTTATTTAACAATGCACTCAAGTCATTTTAATTACGGATATATAGAGTCGGACATGTTTAGGGATCACACAGATAATATTAGGGAGGAAACCTGCTGCTGTCACACAATGGATTACTCTTTCCGATTAACAATAAGGGATCTTTTATATGCATCAGCCCACAGACAGGATAATAAATAGTGTAGCCTTTGTTACACCAGTTGTAGAGCACTGGCTGGAATGAGAAATAGCCCTATAGGACCACCAACAGGAATCAATCCTAGATCGACTGCGTATTAAACTATGTCCTGGCCTGCATGGGATTAGGCGATTAAAATATTAATGGCAATTTTTATGTATATGTATATAAAAAATAATGCTACAAAATGTTCTGAAGATGGAACCACAAAGGTGAGGGACCAAGTAAATTTGAGATGTATCCGGTTTAAAAGGCTAAGTTCTGTACTAATATTTAAAAAGGGACGCTGTAGCTAGAGGGAGCAATGTATGTGTGGTCATGGAACATGTATGGAAACTAAATTTAGGTTCCTCCATTTTAATACAATGTGTTAATATGTATCCGATATCCACAAGTTTAAGGAATAAAAAAGGACTTGATAAAATTAATAGTTTTAAAGTTTTTGTAAAGTTTTCTAATAAGATACTTGCTTAAATTTATTGTTGTTGCCTTACAAATGAACCAGTAGACAAGTCTGATGTGTTATTTATATATAACTACTGTCTATATATTGTCTACTGGTTGTTCATTTGTAACAAATGTTCATATATATATATATTATGTATGTGTGTGTGTGTGTATGTGTATGTGTATGTGTATCTATATGTACATATATATGTATATGTGTGTATATATATATATATATATATATATATATATATATATATATATGGGTTACTTGAAATATGGACCAGACGCTTTAAAAATACATGGACTAAAAATATTTATTCAGGTGAAAAGAAAAAGAAAAAAAAGGAAGTTTGCTATAGTTTTGAACTCGGTCAATCGTCAAATTTTATGGGTGGAAAGAGTACATGTATCTCCTCCATACAGGAGCTATGTAGAATAGCGTTCCCGTGCTACAAGCGGTAATTTAAGCACGCGTTGGCCATTCTTTGCTATTCACGCTACGCTAGTTCGCTTTGTTACTAATGGCCATTATGATAGACTTCTGCCTACCAGATGCGCGCGCATGCTGATACGTGGCGTCACTTCCCTAAACACATGGCTTCTCCTATAGTCTATAGAGTGACTATTTCGCCAGAATTGTCCCCTAGTGTGACTATTGCTGATCTGTTTATATGCCCTTTGATTCACAAATATAAAAATAACAAAATATGACATTTTAAAATTTAAATTCAAATAAGAAATAATGAATTTAGCTTTTAATCAAATTAATGTTTTTAAATAATATAAAAAAAAAAAATGGTAATTGGTAAGCAATCAGTGAATCACTGTATCAGCTGATATGGTTAATAAACAGCCAATTAAAAATCTATAACACCTTTGAGGGAGGCTGTATCTTCCTCCTGTCATCGGTTAATTTTCGTTCTGGCGGTTTACAAGCCTTTACATCATTTTTTTCTTTCGTCATTTTGGGGAAAAAAGCCAAATATTATTAAAACGGATGTTATCAGAATAGTTAAACAGATCCGCAGTGAAAATCAAATCCAAAAATATATTTTATAAATCTAATATTTGTGTTGAATAGTGTTATCCTGCGCCTGCCTACTCCAATTATATAAAAATAAATATTTTTGTTAGTATATAACTAATTTTGACCAATAATATTTCGAACATATGATTTACCGCGTTGAATAATATTGAGATGTCCGAAGGGAATTAATGAAATTGATACATACATTTTTGTTTTCAAGCTCAAATTACGCTAAATTATTATTTATTTGATGTGATTTTTATATTTTTAAACATCAGAATAATCATGTCAGATGAATAACTCTGTCTGTCTTTTGAAGTATTTTTTGTCAACATATTTCACGTCTGCCACTTACGAGCATCATACAATTTGTTGTCAGTCGCTTCTGTAGGTTGGAATTGGAAATAATGTGGTATGAAATATTGCCCAGTGCTGGGATAGTTTTTGCGTGTTTGTACGCACCACACGTCATCAACTATGGGTTGAACAGAATATTTAGAAATGGCAAGGTAACGATTATTTCATCTGGTGATTTTAGATTATTTAAACACATTTTAGAAAGGATATGACGTTTTTGTTGTTTTCAGTTTTCAGTTAACTGTGTAGGGACTCAATGTTTTGTCTGTCAGATTAAAGTTAAAATATTGGTCGTTGACAGCTATTGTAAGCCAAACCAGGCAAAGTGAATATTAAATCCCAGTTTTAGATTATGAATGTACACATCACAGTTTACTGACTTCATGACATTGTAGTAGGTTTTATTTGAAGGTCAATAGGGAGGAATTTGAAAGGGATAAAAGAAAGTAGGTCTGTTAGATGCAGGGCTTCTAGATTAATTAGTTTAAGGTTAGGGTTAGCGATAGTTATATACAATATCTTTTAAAACAATTTTTTCTATAAAACCAACATAATCTTTATATTTCGTAATCCAGTATCACTATGTTTTGCCTTTGAAAAATTAGACATTTTGACTATTCTGTGTAAAATTTCCTCCACAAGGGTGCTTTTGATGGTGCTTTTGGAAGACAGAATGAGGCATCATGGGATTAAATCTTTGTTTTATTCTGTAGACGTTCGGTTCATTTTGTCAAAATACACCCTATGTGATTTATAAGTATTAAAATGCATTTTCACTTGTTGATCCACTGCGTGGTCGAGTGGATACAGTGCTCGGCTATAGTCCCGATGGTCTGGACTTCAAATCCAGGCCTAGCACTATGTCGTTTGTAGTGTTTAATGGAATACCCAGTTCATATGGCTAATTCAGTACCCCAATAGTGGGGAAAATACGGAACTCTTTCCGCAGTTAAGTCTATTTTGTGAATATGAATATCCTGCCCTCCACCCCCACCCAAATGTTAGTGTTTCCAAGCTATATCTCTCTGCAGGTGACACCCATGCAAATTTTACTATTATTTAGTAAAATTATATTAACTTAACGTAAGGTAGGGCTAATAAATTTTTAATCGTGGCTAGTAAATTTTTAAAATCACTGATCCTATGGCTAGTGGATTTTATAAAAATTCTAGAAGCCCTGTAGATGTTGTATGTACTGTCTTATCTGTGAGATCCCTTGCTGCTAAAGGAAAAATGTATCTGGTTTCCTCTTAAGACAATGTGTCTGAATTATAAACATCTAATAGCCTATCAGTATCAGTGCATAACATTTGGCAAGAACAGTTTTGTGTTTGTCTGTCGGTTATGCAAAACCAATATCAACATAAATGACGGATCGTTTGTGCTAAAGCTGACAGCCTGTAATCACTTGTTAGAAAATACAGACACATGTGTTGGCTAATTGTATCATCAGTGTTTTGGAAAACTGTGTGCAGTGGGAAATCCCTGACCTAGATGTACATTATATGTGCTTGATGGTAATGTTCTAACCAGCTTTTTCTCCATCGTTTAGTGTGTCCAGCTGTTTCCTCCATGACCACCGTTTACTTTCATTATAAAATGCTACCTACGTTAGCACGCCACCAACATATTTACAATTTACAGAAGTTTGCTGAAATTCTCAAACTCATGACAACACAATATTCTGTGTTTGAAGTACGTCACAGAACTTTTATGGGTAGTTTCTTAGAATATTATATTATACCGATCAGGCCCTAATCTAGAATTGAAAAAGTAGGAGAAGTGACTTCTAACTTCCCAAAAGAAAGGGGAAAAGTTTGATAAAAATAGGTGAAGTGAACATTTATCGGTACATTTCGTAATTTTTAGTAAGTTTCTGCGTTCAGTCGAGAAAATTCTGAATTTGCCACTCTGTTCTAATCGTGATATTTCCATATAAAATACTACTTCTGGTAATAAAATTTAAACAAAGATGTGATATTATTAAGTAGTTGATACCGTGCTATTATGTTGGTTTAAACAATATTTATTAGCAAATCAAATTTGGGATTGGCCAACAGGCAAATGCCTATATTAAGGCCTCTCCCTACATTTAACAAATATACATGTTATACATCAAGATGGCTAGAACAATATTACAATAAAGATAACACGGATAGTTGGGGGAATAGAAGAGAGGAGTGTGTAGAAGAAACAAATAATAAATAGCAAGCAGTTAGAATGGTTAAATGGTTAATTGATCTCGAAATGCTTACTATTAGTATTAATAAGAAAATTCTGAACAGATTTAAATATAGAGATATTTTCTTGGACACTTAAATTTGAATCTCCAAATAGCAAAGTATGACACTTGAGATTATAGTAGTTCAGTAAATGGGTATTACGAGCTGCAACATATATTAGGAAAAAACATAAAAAATGTTCTGCATCTTCAATTGGATGGCCACAAATACAAGAAGGGGTATCTGTCATATGTCGTACAAATTTGTGACCATTCAAATCACTGGTACTCAAACGGAGTCGGCTATGTAGAATCTGTTGCCATCTATCACCTTCATAGAAATAGGATGGAACAGCAGGGTCGTGTTTGTTCATTTGTATTTTTTTTAAATTTAATGAAGAAGAATTTCTAATATCGGGCAACAGATTATTCCATAATTTTACTGGTGAAGGAAAGAAGGAGTTCGAAAACTATTTTGTTCAACAAAAATATGTTTGTAGATTCTCCGTATTACGCATATTATGTTAAAATTGTAGTATTAATTAGTATTTTCTGGCATTACTGAAATTAATCTGGCCGAAGATTACGCTTGACAGGTCACAGCACACGGCGCGACATGCGTCACTCTGAAAAACAATAGCCCGGTTTACAGGTGACTGATGTATCTGAAGAATGTCAACATTAAACTACGACATCAGTCTGCGAAATTAGCCGGGTGCCCGATGCCCGATGCCCAAGACGTGTAGAAATCGCGACGGACGTGTACATTTTCCAATCTCACATGCCCAACGGGCACCTGTTTTAAAAACGCATAAACGTAATAAAACTGGACAGTAGAAATGTTTTTTCTAAATACTTTTAAAATTACGAATGAAGCGGACAGGTGTAAATTCGCGTTTTCCCTTTACTGACATCTCAGCCCTATGAGGAGTCGGCCGATCGATACCTCGCCCCCGGTATGACTAGATACCGGAAAGGAAATTTCTGTTTCCTCGCCCCGGGTCGTTTTGTCAAAAAAAATTGTATATGTGTTTATATTACAAGTGCATGCATTATATCATCAAATTTGGTATAAAATCACGTGTCCTGTCGCTCAGTAAGAAATCTATAATTTTGGGGTGAAACGACCCACCTCCAGACCATTTTCACACATTCTGCCCGATACCCATATTTATGTTGAAAAGACCCGGTGCGAACAGGAATTAGGGCGAAACGACAACATGTCGAGTTTCTTGCGATATGTCGAGGGCACAAAGCCGGGGAAGAAACGGCCATCTGAATGACAGGCGTCATCAAAAACAGAGTATGAAGCAAAAAGAAAACGTAGATTCCAGCCGCAATAGTTGAACAACCGCCAATGGTTGAAATACGATGGTGAGAAAATATTTTGTACGGCCTGTACTGATTTCGGTACCGACGTAGATTCAGCGTTTGTAAAGGGGTTAAACCACTTTCGACTCAAGTCCATTAAGCAGCACGATGCTTCAAAAGTACACGGTAGGGCAAATGAAAAATGCATCGCAAAATCTGCCCCTGTATCACAAAGCAAGGCAGCTGAGTGTCTTTATAATTTGAAAAAGGCCGACTATGACAGACAAAAGTTTTTCGTGAAGACTGCGACATGTATTTAATCTCTTCATAACATAAACTGGGATGAGTATTAACATTTGTTGGTTGATTTTAATAATATATTCAACAAGGTAAAACACTATAGTGCGCATGCATGTAAACCATTTCCTGTTAATATGCTGGTTCACGTTTACTTGAGGATAGTCTGGCGCCAAAGTAAAAATATATTGGGATAAGTTGGTTGATTACAGATTCTCCGCATGGTTCGACACTTGTATAGCTTCTTTTGGACTAAATCGGGTCTATTAATAGTAAATGTGATGGCATTCTAGTGACTGTTCCTAGTGATGTAGTGTCGAACAAAATGACCGCTAATATTAAATTTGTGATTATCACAGCATGCCAATACATGTAGCCTCATCTGGCTCACTCGAAGATACCTGTGCAGCTACCATTTAATAGATTGATGTAGTTTAAAACACATTTTGCCTGTCAAAAGAGCATGCATCATGTATTACGAACATGCACCGCAGTGCGTGAGATCTTGTGCCACTGTCGCAGGAAAATTGTTTTCTTGTTACTGTGAATAGCATTTTACAGACTTTCTAATTTCTAACAAATGAAAACTTTCATTAAATTATACCAAGGTTTTAACATGTTTGACGAATATCTGCACATCAATTTTATACACTCATGTCACATTAGTCTGCATGGCACAAAAGTCTGCTCATGTTCATTATGTTATATTATGTCTTGAAACAAGTGTTGGGGTATGTTTATAAAGAAACAAACAACGTTAATTCAATTCATTAAACAATTGTTAAAACAACACATCTTGATTGTGAATATATATATGTATAAAACTGATAGATAACTATTTGATTGAAAAAAACTCATTGCTGTAATGATCAACTTTGCTAAGTGATATCATTGTAATACTAATGTCATTCAAATTCAGCAAGCTACCAGAGTATTGTGTCATATATGCACAGTAGTTGTGCGTGTAAACAACACCAAATATGCCTTGAATCAATCAAAGTACATGTACAGTAGTTGTGCGTGTAAACAACACCAAATATGCCTTGAATCAATCAAAGTACATGTACAGTAGTTGTGCGTGTAAACAACACCAAATTTGCCTTGAATCAATCAAAGTACATGTACTGTAGATGGTGGTGTTATTAAACAAAACAAACTTTAACTTTTAACAGAGGCCTGATATTATGTTTTTAGGCATCAAAATCAGTTGTGAATGATATTTCAGGTTACCAGGAGGTCACCACATGATAAGAAAGTCCAGAACGATACTTTGTTCTCCGCAAATGTTTTTGAACACCACTAAATAAATTTTTGTCAGTTGTATGCTAACAGGGTTTCTGCCAGAGAGTAAAATGGGTATGGCGCCACACCCCATTTTTTTTTTTTTTCACGTTAACCTTTTGACAAAATTAATGACTCTTACCATTGCTGTATGATTTTCTTAATCCTAATCCATTTTCTTTCTGAGAGAGGATCCTGATACCCCCTGTCCACTGCGGTTGCATTCAGCAAATATTCAATTCCATAGTGCCAGAAACCCTGGCTATTTACATATAAATTACACACACACAATCTTGTATCAGTACAACAAGAATGAATAACAAATGGAATGATAATGGGAATAGTAAACTTGATAAATATATTGTTACCTATAAGTTAGCAGACACTTACGGTAATTTATGGTAAACTGTACATACATGGTTTACCAGACACTATGATTATGATCAATATATTGTTACCTATAAGTTAGCAGACACTTACGGTAATTTATGGTAAACTGTACATACATGGTTTACCAGACACTATGATTATGATCAATATATTGTTACCTATAAGTTAGCAGACACTTAATTTATGGTAAACTGTACATACATGGTTTACCAGACACTATGATTATGATCAATATATTGTTACCTATAAGTTAGCAGACACTTACGGTAATTTATGGTAAACTGTACATACATGGTTTACCAGACACTATGATTATGATCAATATATTGTTACCTATAAGTTAGCAGACACTTACGGTAATTTATGGTAAACTGTACATACATGGTTTACCAGACACTATGATTATGATCAATATATTGTTACCTATAAGTTAGCAGACACTTACGGTAATTTATGGTAAACTGTACATACATGGTTTACCAGACACTATGATTATGATCAATATATTGTTACCTATAAGTTAGCAGACACTTACGGTAATTTATGGTAAACTGTACATACATGGTTTACCAGACACTATGATTATGATCAATATATTGTTACCTATAAGTTAGCAGACACTTACGGTAATTTATGGTAAACTGTACATACATGGTTTACCAGACACTATGATTATGATCAATATATTGTTACCTATAAGTTAGCAGACACTTACGGTAATTTATGGTAAACTGTACATACATGGTTTACCAGACACTATGATTATGATCAATACATTGTTACCTATAAGTTAGCAGACACTTACGTAATTTATGGTAAACTGTACATACATGGTTTACCAGACACTATGATTATGATCAATACATTGTTACCTATAAGTTAGCAGACACTTACGGTAATTTATGGTAAACTGTACATACATGGTTTACCAGACACTATGATTATGACCAATACATTGTTACCTATAAGTTAGCAGACACTTACGGTAATTTATGGTAAACTGTACATACATGGTTTACCAGACACTATGATTATGATCAATATATTGTTACCTATAAGTTAGCAGACACTTACGATAATTTATGGTAAACTGTACATACATGGTTTACCAGACACTATGATTATGATCAATATATTGTTACCTATAAGTTAGCAGACACTTACGGTAATTTATGGTAAACTGTACATACATGGTTTACCAGATACTATGATTATGATAAATTTTGTTGCCTGTTTTTTTCAGACCGTTTGTCGGGACTGGGAAGCTGCTCATAACATGGACTGGCCAGTGTACCTGAGAGACAAGAGAATAACAGGCAGCGAGTACAAGCCCAGGGTGAGTGTGAGATTGTTTTAAAGTGAGTACAAGCCCAGGGTGAATGTGAGATTGTTTTAAAGTGAGTACAAACCCAGGGTGAGTGTGAGATTGTTTTAAAGTGAGTACAAACCCAGGGTGAGTTTGAGAAATTGTTTTAAACGGCTGTCACCAGTTGGCAAGGAGTTAGTAATGTTCCAGTAATCTATTAATATAAACTAAATTGATCTGTTAGACTACTGCATTGATGATTGATTATAAAAATCATTGTTACACCAGTTTAGATGATGAAATTAATATGAATATTATCGGAATATGTTGTGGACAGGGGCGTAGCGTGAGCTGGACCTGGGGGGGGGGGGGGGGGGGGGGTTTCAAATATGAACCAAGTGGACCTTTTCTATTTTGTTTTTGCACCACCAGAAACTCCATATGTATAAACCTGTATGTTTTAGTTCTGAAAGCGGACCATTTGCGCCCGAACCCCCCGAACCCCCCCAGCCTACGCCCCTGGTGGATGGGTGTTTGTTTTTATGTGTACATAAAACAATAAAGATATTAAATTAAGGATTGTCTGTTATTTCTTTTACATTCATCAGCATAATTATTTTGTAGAACTAGTAAAAAAAAGTAGGATTAACACTTTTTACTTTTTATTGGGATAACAAACTGAATAATATATACAGTAAAATATATTTAAACTCTTGCTCATAGGTCACAATTGACAAAGTTAGCCTTTATATACTGTTTATGTAAGTTACTTTGTGTGACATGTATGCATGTCAATTACACCATTATGTTTTGTTAATTACAGCATTATTCACATGTGTTTTGTTAATTATTTCATTATATTGTGTTACTAACAGCATTATACATTTTGTTTTTCAGGGCCTGGAATCCATACCAGACAAAGTAGCAAAGTAGAACTGTTTTTGTTTGGACTACTATAGTGTTTATACTGTATATATTTAACATGAGACTGTCGAGACGAGTTGTATAACAGCTGAACCGGCCGGTTTATTTCCACCTGTTGGCCACTGAGTGTCCCGTGTGATAGATCTTCACAACATCAAGTGTTTTCTAGTAAATTGATATCCCAGTCCTTTTGTCTTTGTTTTGAAGTCTCCATATTGAAAAAAACACAAATATTTCCAATTAGTTGTGGGTCTACTCTAGTAGCTCAGAAAAGTTACTACTGTATGTTGAGGTACACAATGCCATCATCACCATCCCCGCATTAATGAATGTGTTACCTCAGGGTTTCTGCCAGACGGTAAGAAGGGTAAAATTACGTACAGTACCCTAAAAACTAGGAAATTAATGGGACACACTTTAATCATTCTTAGAAACATTATACATGTAATAACTTTAGGCTTTGTCCAAGTACATGAAATGCAGTGTCCAATTGCAAAAGATTTCAGTCATAATCAGCTAGTAGGGTTTTTATTAGGTACCCTCATTATTTTCTAGCAGAAGCCTGTACAAGTATGATTGGATTCTAATTCTGTGAAATTTGTGTAATGCCATGGGATGGATTAATGGATGGATTTGGACTAACTACTGATGATACTGAACCCATTGGAGAAAGTAGTGTCTGATTAATGAAGAAGAATAAGTTTGTTATGTTTAACAACACCACTAGATCACATTGATTTAGTAATCATTGGCTATTGGATGTCAAACGTTTGGGAATTTTTACATTTAGTCTTAGAAAGGAAACCCGCTACATTTTTCCATTAGTAGCAAGGGATCTTTTATATGCAACACACAGGATAGCATATACAACGGCCTTTTATATACCAGTCGTGGTGCACTGGCTGAAACAAGAAATAGCCCATCCACGGGGATCAATCCTAAACTGACACCACATCAAGCGAGCGCTGTACCACTGGGCTACATCCAGCCCCCTACCCTGATTGAGGTTATTATTCTTTAATGTATATGATTAAAAAGATTATCAGGTTAATTTCTTGGATAGTAAACCATCATGGCTTCTTCAAAGACTGAATAAGGCTTTCTTATGTTTAAAATCTAGACAAATTACCAGTATATGATTCTGCGATAGGTCAGTTATATAGATCCATGAAAAGTAGATCATGGTGTCGTAGTAATGGTATGCAACACACTACCATCCAAGGACAAAGATAATTGAGAATAAGTTTTTACTGCCATGTATGAAATGTTATAACATGGAAAGAGAAATGTCCGAAGGTATGGAAACAAGCAGTGGTCCATGAAAAGGGCACACCTGCCATATGCAAATGAACCACATCACTAGAGGGGGTCCAGAGCGAAGTTCACACAGTAGCGAGTGTGTCCACCTTGAGCACTGATGCAGGCCTGGCACTGTTTTCTCATTGAGGCCACTAAATGCTGGAGAAAGGGATGGTACGGGCTGTGAGGGTTGCTGGTTGGAACCTGTTTTGCAGATGCTTGGTTCGGATCCATGTGTCGTGGTGAGGGGTTGTCACGGATGGTCGCCCTCTATGGGGACGTCCTTGACCTGGTTGTTTTGTTGATATAAGTGCCACATGGTGTTTCTGTGGACGTTGAATTGACGTGTGACGTCACACTGCAATGTCCCAGATTCAATCATCCCTATGACTGGCGTGGCATGACGAAATTGCATCAAACAGTTCACTAATTGTGTTTTTCTGGACTTCTGAAGGCTGCACAGAGTGGCAGTGAGTTGCGACTGGATGTCTGGTCTTTTATGGTGAACACTGGACAGCATTTCTCCCGAATATTCCATGTTTCTTGCACAAAGCATGCAATCGCTGCAACAACTGCTTGGTTGCATATCTTTGAGCTGTTTCATGCACATTTTCTCTGGTTTACATCCATAAATCCATTCACAAATGTATTACTCCAAACAATCCATGTCACAATAACTTTTGCCTTTGAGTATAGTTTGTAAAATATGGTATAAAAAGTGTTTCGTTATATGTGCAGTAAACTGAAACCTAGTAATTGTGTCACATGTACACTCTCATTCCCAGTTATACATGAATGCAATGTTTGCTGGCCCTGCATGAATAAGTCAGGACGTAAGACTTAAGGTGCGATCACATTTATCCGTTTTTTATTCTCCGCTCCCGCTCCCGCACCCGTTATCCGTCGTCCGTTGTCCGTTGCTTACGAACACACCTGTCAGTAATTTTAACAAAAATGCATGTCTACAGTTGCTGCACGAGAATACTTTATATTTGGTATTATTAAATTTTATATAGAAACAAATTAGTGTAATAGTCAATATTATATGGAACCTTAATTTCAATTAACCAAATTTTATCAAATTACTTCTCCATTAGAATTACAACATGATATGTAAAATAACAAAGTTATGGTCAGAGTACATATATGATAATTTTATAATTTTAGTAACAGCGAGGAAGTTGCTTTTGTTTGCAATGAATGGGGTATTTCGTTTTTAATTACTTAAATAGTAACCTTGTCCCACTTCTATATACGGTTCACTACCCATTAATGTTGAATGAGAGAATAAAATTTTAACGAAAACATTTATAAGGAAAATAAAGCATTTACCAGAAGTGCCAGACCAACAACCTACATAACTACGTACCTTAGAAACATATAAATTTCACCAGTAAAAGACACTGCAGACAATAACGTTTTCGTATTTATAGCAAATTGATTACAAATTACTTATAGCCATTGGTCGATATTAACTCATCATTTCAACAAGAAATTCATGAATATTGTGATTTCACGTGTAAATGTATTCAGTGGCATACCTGTATCACTTATTTTTCGTAGGAATGGGTGGTATTTCACCTTTAACAAAATATGAAAGTATTTGATGGGTTGGGGTATGTTTGAACCCCACCTTACCACAACCCCCCTATAAAAATTAATTATGAAAATATTTACATTGGTGGAATAATGAAATAACTTACACACACAAACACACAGACATATATACAGACACACAGACAGACAGATATTTATGTAATTAGAGCTGTATCTACGAAGAATTGAATCGTGAGGTCAGGAAATACCCTAAATATGACGTCACACTGTGGAAATCCTATCCGCATCCATTGTCCGCTTCAGTCAAAATCGGTCCAGGAACGATTTGTGCGGACGAGTGTAAGTGTGCGGAAGCGGAGACGGATATGTCTGTTTGCACGCATTGATTTCAATACAATCGAATTTGACTGACGACGGATAACGGGTGCGGGAGCGGAAGCGGAAGGAAAAAACGGATAAATGTGATCGCGGCCTAAGGCGAGGATTTAATGTAGCATTGTGTACACATTTTGAAAGCCTACAGTATATGCTGGTATTGAGTACACGTTTCGTGTGTGTGTGTTGTGCGTGGGTGTGGTTTGCTGCCAATGATTTCCATAGCCGTCGATGGTTAGGAGGCCACTGCCTCCGCCAGCCATACAGTCACACTTTGAAGATGCTGTAAGACATTGTCCACCTCACTTGAAAAGGAAATACAATACATTTGCAGACGCCTTTCGTTCCTTGAATTCCTACGTTAAAGGGGGCGGTAAAGAGTTCGTCCGATGCTCGGTCTGTATGGGATAGATATTTCTCGTCGGTGGGGCCAGTGGAGTTATTTTTCGTTCCGACTGGTACTTTTTACACACCCTTTGGTGAGAACACCATGTGTTATTTATTCTCTATATCACTGACCGTGATTTGTGTTGTCCTGTCTGTGGGATGGTGCATATAGAATATCCTTTGCTACTAGTGGGAAAATGTGGCATTTTTCCTCTATAAGACTGTAAAGTCAGATAAAACCCAAATGTATGACATCCATTAGCCGATGGTTAATAAATTAATGTGCTCTAGTCGTGTCGTTAAACAAAACAAACTAACTCGAGTCCGAGGACTCGTGGAGACCCTAATCTGGAAGCGATCAGCTATGACAAACACGTTTCTGTGATTGCTTCTGGAAATGAACTTTTTGTAGAGCTTCGAGCTCGGGGGCAGATCCAAGGGGGGCCAGGTGACCCGTCACCCCTATTTTTTTTTTCTCTCAATTTGTTTTTTTTAAAGTGAGGATCAAATTATTCAAGCGACTCTTCCCCCGTCTTAATTTGTATTTTCATTGGGATGCCGTTTCGACGAGTTGGTCCATGTGCATTTCCTCCGTTAGTCCTCACTGCAGAATATTTCCTGGATCCGCCCCAGCTTTATGTATGTCGCTGCACCAGTAATTTGCACTTGTTTGTTGTATAGCTTGCATATGTCAGATATTTATGTATGTAACCACGGCGAATCCGTATACGGTATTAAAAATGAAACATCGGATGACCGTTCTTCAACAGGATTAACATAGATGAGTCGGAATTACAAATCCGTTAGTTCAATCAGAGCAGATTTATATAGCTGCTGACATTAATGATTTGGCGCATCAATGTACAGTTTGGTGTTTTTATTGCTTTACATGGGCTGTAGGTGTGTGGTTCTCTATACACGTTTGCTAGTTGCATGGAAGTTTCAGTTTCTTGCTTGGAATACACGTAATTAATTGTATGTGTAGTATTGTTGATATAAAGTGTCCCTATACTGATAGTGACAAGTGGGGATTTTTCTATTATGTATGTATAGCCTATCTCAGTTGGTAGAGCACTGGACTCTCTACAGCGGGTCCGTAGTTCGAATCCCCATAGTGGAGGTTGATTTATGTGTTTCATCTGTACGCCCAGCTGTGTTTTTGGCTTTAACACCGTCTTCGTGTGACTGAAGCGCGCCTACGTTTTGATGAGACTGGGGTTGTAAATGCCTTTCATGGTCCCAGTCAATTATCAGGGTGTTTGATACTAGTACTGTACTACGGTGAAACCTTTTTAAAAGGACCCTCTATAAACCGGAATTCCCACAAAAGCCGGACGTTTTTCATGGTCCCTTTTTAAACTGCATCTCTCTAAACCGGGTACCTCTTAAAATCGGAAATTTTATTTGATCCCATGGGCGTCTGGTTTAGAGGGGTTTCATTGTATTTTAAACAAGAAACTAAGATTTACTAACTTGAGGTACGTTTTTCATGTGTGCGTTATTTTCACGCAGTGCGGGCGCGGTTGCTTAAGCCGCACCGCGCACATGGAAGCACTGTTGATAATCATAGAATCGATTTTTCATGTCTTTTCCCCCACATTCCTCACCCTCACCATGTGAAAATTGTGCACATGCAAAAACGGCTTTAAAGGCGACGTCACGCGATATGATAGCCTCGTACGACATTAGCCGATTGCATATATAGCAACCGCACCACAACTGGTATATCAAAGGCCGTGGTATGTGCTATCCTGTCTGTGGAATAAAAGATCCCTTGCTTCTAATGAAAAAATGTAACTGGTTTCCTTGCTAAAGTCTCGCACAGACTGGATGTGGCGCGTGCGTGAGGTGCGGCTAAAAGAAAATCGAAATACATTCGTTTCAATGAGAGGGTCTAGTCTGGATGCTTGCGACGTGTGCCTCTGAAAACGCATGCTGCCAGTCGCAGTGGTTTATAGGCCCAAAATACAAGCCGCAGACGATACAGTCGGACCGCACGCACACACCGCATCCAGTTTGTATGAGCATTAACACTTTATGATTCACATCCAATAGCCGATGATTAATGAATGTGCTCTAGTCGTGTCGGTAAACGAAACAAACTTTAAACTTTATATAACAACCGGTGAAAGCGTAATGTTGTGTTGTCACAATCGGCTATTCTCGTACAAATGGCAGCGTCTTAAGACAGAAATAACACAGGTCTTACTAGTTGGGACTGCACTCCAAGTTGGGACCTACATGTACCTTTAAATGTTCGGTGTCTCGCTCAGCCTGCGACTGAAGACGTAAAACCTCTGTGTAGTCACCCATCTATACAGACAGTTGCCACTTTAGACATTTTGCCCGTCTCGGAGTACTTGTTTCACTGGCACATGCTGCCCAGCCAGCCAGTTATCTTCAAGTCGGTCCTGTCGAAGATTCACTATCCCGCCTATATGAAATGATCAGGCCAGTATTTAAAGTAAGTATAGTTGTGTGTGTGTATACTAAAATGTCAATATAAGCCATAAATATTACCACAAAATATTAATGGTAAAGAATAGGTCAACGGGCAATATCTAAATTAACTCTCCATAAATCAAACAAAAATAAAAAGACAACGATGTGAGTTAGTAATAAAACAAAAACACAAACAAAAGTATGCATTGATTAATTGATCAACGACAAACATGTAACATGTTTTGACACGTAGTATTAGAGAACACGTGCTACCTTTTCCCATTAGCAGCAAGAGATCTTTTATATGCATGTAAATATTACTAAGTCACAAAGAAAGGGAACCCAATAGCCGATGTGTATTTTTGAGATGGAGAGATGGGTTGAGAGTCTCTCGGTCTGTATATCTCTCCCTCTGTCAATATCTCCCCCTTGCTCTCTGGCTCCGTCTCCCTCCCTCCCCCCACTCTCTTTCTCTCTCCCCCCTCCCTCCCTCTCTCTCTCTCTCTCTCTCTCTCTCTCTCTCTCTCTCTCTCTCTCTCTCTCTCTCTCTCTCTCTCTCTCTCTCTCTCTCTCTCTCTCTCTCTCTCTCGCGAACCGATATCTCGAGATCGAGACATTGTCCGATGGCATATATAATAATGTTCACCAATAACTACTATGTTTATCCTGAACTACCAGTATCTCGACGATATTTCACAAATATGTTAAATAGTAACCACTAATACACACACTACAGGAAGAAACCCGACAGCACCCCTTTCAATAATGTTCCGGTTAAATGAATATGTGCTGACGGGTATTTTTCTGTAGTGTGTGTATTAATGGTGAATAAGCGAAATATTTATCGTTGAACTTCAAAATGATCAATGTAAAGGTATTTAGTGTCAAACTTAAGAATTTTTGTTGTTATTAGAGCGGGAATCTTTGTCTATCGTGTGGTAGTCAGCCATTCCGCGTTTACGCTATAGAGTGATCTCTGACGGCAGAGAGCGATCATAACCGTATATAAATCGGTCTAGCTCTCGAAAGGCAGAGTACTCGGGCTAACTTAAAACGTCAATATCAATAACCAATATTAATTTTACTGACCACCCCCACCCCCATGTAGCTACGGCCCTGGCACCCCGGCCCCCATCAGCGTAGGTTTGGTTTTCTATAGCCTAGGCGTACGGACCCCAATTTTTGAAAGCACACAGAAGATAGAGAGCTGTTTATGAGGTTCAGTGTGATCGTTTTGAAGTTTTTTAAATTTTTGTACAATTTAATATATTTATTATATACCTATTTATATAATAATAATAATACTAATAATAATAAAAAATGTGTTTAAGGCTGTCACTTGTTTGACAGTTTACACATGCCAGAGCTAAACAGAAACCACCTGCACATGCTAACATAGGATGGTAACATGGACACCAGGTAAACCGACTTAAGTGGTAGCAATTTTACATACAACCTGGCTATAAAGTATAACTGTAAGATGTACAGAAGACCGGTCTCGGTGGCGTCGTGATTAGGTCATCGAACATAAGGCTGGTAGGTACAGGGTTCGCAGCCCGGTATCGGCTCTCACCCAGAGCGAGTTTTAACTACTCAATGGTTGGTGTAACACCGCTATACCCTCTTCTCTCACACTAACCACTAACCCATTGTCCTGGGCAGACAGCCCAGATAGCGGAGGTGTGTGCCTAAGAAAGAAAAAAAGGGGGAAAAAGGAGTTAACCTTTAAGATAAAAGTTAAAGAACGATTTCAGAAGATGGCCTTTTGTACAGATGTAAAACTTGCATATTTTCTGACACCATGTATATTTTTGTATAGATGTAAAACATAAATGATTTTTCTGTCTGTCTGCTCATTACAGTATTAAACCATTTAAAACATTTTAATAATTAATTCTGTGGTCGTTTTATCTTGCAGATGTTCAGCTTCATGGACCGGAATGGTGACGGGATCGTATCATGGGAAGAACTTATGACTTTTGATGTGTAGTGGGTCTCGGTCTGTTTGTATGGTTGTTTTTAGGGAGGGTCTTTGATGTGTTGATGTGGAGTGGGTCTGTGTTTGTTTGTATGGTTGTTTTTGGGGAGGATCTTTGATGTTTTGATGTGGAGTGGGTCTCTGTCTGTTTATATGGTTGTTTTTGGGGAGGGTCTTTGATGTTTTGATGTGGAGTGGGTCTCTGTCTGTTTGTATGGTTGTTTTTGGGGAGGGTCTTTGATGTTTTGATGTGGAGTGGGTCTCTGTCTGTTTGTATGGTTGTTTTTGGGGAGGGTCTTTGATGTTTTGGCATGGTGCATACAAAAGATCCCTTGGTGCTGATGGAAACTGTAGCGAGTTTCCTCTGACATCCAGCAGCAGATGATTCATGAATCAATATGCTGTAGTGGTGTCGTGAAAGGAACCAAAATGTAACACGTATTCTGAGAGAAGTGCTAAAACTATACATGTCCCCTACCAGGCCCAACAAATTCTCTCATCGCCCAAGTTCAAGGTCATATATGTAACTATCAAACATGAGTAAATCATCATGAAAGTCAAACTTCATTTATAAAAGTACATGTTAAAGCTATACACAAAATTTGCAAAAATGGGTAAATCGCCATGAAAGTCAAATTTGATCTGTAACAGTATCTGATAAAGTATACACCAAATTTAAGCTCAATATCGCAAGGCATTGTGAAAAAATCGTCGAGAAACCTATTTGTGGGACAGATGGATAGACAGACAGACAGACTGGTGGGAGGAGACTAATAAGAGATGCCTATGATGTGACAGATGATTTCTTCTATTATACTCGATAGTAATTACCACATTAACATGTCTTAAAGGTAGAGTAAACTCAAACAAGAGCTTTATGTGTTGGAAAGATGCATACCCGGACCTCCAACGCATACTGACACTTTAACAAATGAAAAACGCGTAAATTGGAGTTAATAAAAAACCCATGATTATTCCTGCTAACTGGGGGCAGCCATTTTGTTTCGTTTTTGTGACGTCCGGTGGTATAGCTTGGGGCGAAGTGACGTCAGCTCCGTCCATCTCCTCTATGCACAGTGTAAACAAACGCTCTAATTTACCCGACTTGTAAAACAACATAAATGATTTGATAGTATAATAAACTATTTAACTAAATATATTTCAATTTGCATCAATAGAACGAAATGGAGTTATAGTATTTTTCGTTTTTTAAAATTCCAAAGAAAAAAATGCATATTATTAGGCCTATTGGTATGCTACATTCGAGCAAAAACGACCACTCACAATACCCAAGTGATAATTTTCTTTTCTTTGGGACTACGTAATTGGTCAGTTTTGTTATTTTAGATGGGAGTCTACTTAATCACGGGTTTTACAGAATTACTGAGTCATAAAGCAGGACGGCTGATCGATTACGATTAGAGGGGTGTCTGTGCGGTTAACACAATACCCTGTGATCTTAATAAAAAGAGCCACGTCTTTTTAGTATATACACCTGCCAATCAGGAACCACAGGTACAGACCACGGTAAGAAAAGACCAATTAACTAAGAAAACACTCCCGATTATTATTTCAGTACATGGGTTAATTTATGTACAAAACATAATAGTTATTTCAACACTTTGACAATGGTGGTTTATTTTGTATTAAAAATAATATATAATTGCTGCTGGCTTACAGGGATGATTATTATTACAGAATATTGCGATGCATCCGCAAAAATCAGGTATGTTTTGGTTCTTTAGTTCGAAGACTAATTCCTGACGTGACACATTAGATATTACATAACCACCAGCTCACCAGAGGGCGTATTCACTGGGAAAATGGCTGCTACCATTATATATAATAGCCATCACATTTAACCGTGTTTTATTAATTAACTATATGATTATACTTGTTAATATTAAGAAATAATGTGCATTATATATCCTTGAATATGCATACCAGGTCAAATGCCTTAATTGTCCCTTCCTTTAACAACAAACAGTATGGTTGATAAAGATTTTCAAAACAAACAAAACAACCAAAACAATGAACAAAATATATACAAGATTTATTTACGTAATTGACCTTTTGCAATAAAAGGCCAGTCAACTCTGCCCTGTTCATAACAATAAATTAAACATCGGACACAAATTTAAAATCGTCTGTGTTAAACTTTATCATCTGAAATGTTACGGATATAGTTCATCACTTGCACACAATTATTGTTTGGGAAATGAAAAAAGAAACGTGAACAAATCAAAATTTCATTCAATGTAAGAATAAGAGAAGGAACTTGGATGAAATATTTAACAAATGACTTTACTTGCTAAAAGGGGATGTCTAGAAAATTGGTATGTATGTTTTTGACTAACAAAAATATTTCCAAAAATGATGTCTAAATTTTTGCAGCTAAAACAAGAAAAGAAAAGAAAATGACTTGATGAAGTGATGCAGTTAAAAGCATACAACAGAACATTGATGACAAAAATTTGGTGAATGGATGATATACACATGCTATACAGTCATATTATTTAAACTTCTAGCTAAAGACTTTCAATGCTATCTTAACACTAGGATATCATAAAACCACCATAGGCTACGACATCATTACAACGGTTGTACAATATTGCAGTGCTAAGATAGCTTTGAAAATATGGGCTCTGGCCTAAAGTGTAGTCTGTTACAAAGTGCCTGCCACGTAAGAACACCTGAAAAATGTCACAGACAAGACAATGCACACAGCATTCCATTTACATTGTGTACACACTTGCTGAATATTACTGCAAGCTCAAGTGATAAACTGTGACATTAGAACTAACAATGTATCAATTCAACCAACATGACATTAAAAATCCGAAATACCATTGCATGGTGGTGCACAACTCGGTCAGTGAACACTTGTCGAGAACTAACAATGTATCAATTCAACCAACATGACATTAAGAATCCGATATACCATTGCATGGTGGTGCACACAACTCAGTCAGTGAACACTTGTCGGAGGTTATTAGATCAAACTACCTTGGTGGGCCCCATTGTGTTTTTACCTTGTCCAAACCAGTGACTCACAACTAGTATATCAAAGGCTGTGGTATGTGCGGTCTTGTCTGTGGGAAGTGCATATAAACCGTCCCTTTCTGCTAATGGAAAAAAGGTAGCAGTTTCTTCTGAAGGCTAGGAATCACCATCAGTGATACACACACACCTCCCCCCCCCCCCACCCCCCCATGCTCTCTCTCTCTCTCAACAGCAGTCCAGACAGGTTTAAGCATGTTGCCTACTTGATAAATGGCAACAAGAAATACACTTTTTAAGACAAACACATTAGCTCACTCCAATGACCAGTCAGTACTACAAACATATCAACATTAACACCGACTACAATGCATGCCGGTTTAACTATTAATTGTAGTACAATATGGTTTATTTAGAACATCAGTATTTTGGTGTAGGAGAGAGGGTGGAAGGTGGGTGTGGTCTGCAGGGGTGTACGACTAGAGGGTCTCCAGTGACTGGCTGTCACTGGTGATGTTAATTAGTGATTGAAGGCACCAGTGGTCACTGGCGATTAGCTGCAGATGGTCATCAGAACCAAACTTGGTAGTACTATGATTAAGCCATTGGAGTCGGAAAGATACTGGGTTCAAATTCAAGCAATAGCTTTCAGAATGTGTTTTAATGAATCATGGGGGTGGTGGAAAGTGGGAGAAGTACAGCCACTAACCTGACCTCTCTCTCACTAAGCCCTAACCCACAGTCCTGGACAGACATTCCAGATAGCCGTGGTGTGTGCCCAGGACAGCAGGCTTGAACCGTAATTGGCTATAAAGCTTAAAAATCAAATTGCAATGAATTGTTCAACAGTGGATGGTTCAGACTTTATTTTTAAATCTTTTCATTCAAAGGTAGTAATTGTTTTTGTGTCTTTATTTGACAACATGAAGATGTCGATGAATAAATACACTATTGATGAGAAAATCCATAACGGTATTTGACACTGGGGCAGAAACAGCTGAATTGCTTCTTTCATCATGAATATCATAGAATGATAAAAAAAATTCATCGTATATCAAAAGGATATACATGTATATACAAACACAAAATTCTGCCATTAAATTTTGTTACATACGACAAAAAGTGTTAAGTGTAATATTTTCAGTAAGCAATTTGTGCTCTGTTACGTTTATTAGATATGATAAAATGTATATAATTTAATAAACAAGTTTAATAATTTTTTAATATATGATTTAATAGATACATTTAATAGAACATTTGGCAACATTTCCTGCACCCCCAAAGCTAACCCTGTGCAGCAGGTATTTGGTGGGTTTATAATCTTCTGTACCAAAACTGAACTAATAAAAGTGCAACAAAAGTCAAGTGTAAAAGACATGCAGGCTTACAGGTAAGGATCAAGTGGGAGGGTGCAGGGGGTGCACCACACACATCCCTTCAATTTCAGTCTCCCTAAAACCTGTGTTTAGCACATGAACTTTTAATGGGAAGAGATGCAATGTCGATGTATAGAAATTCAGTGACCTTTTAAAAATGTTTTTATCATCCTACTAATGTTTATAGTGGCCCAAACTTCCTAAGATATATTTTTTTATACCTACAAGATTATTGCAATGTAAAATCTGGTGTGGGTTAAATTAGGACTACCAATATAAATTGTTATTAACAAACATTAATATACTAGACAATTTTTAAGTAAATAATATGTAATTTTAGTAGTCTGTATTAATGATAATGTAGAAAAGCTGGCTTATTTTCTTTCTTTTTTTATGAATACTTAACTTGACCAGAGGCTAAAACATGAAACAGGGTAACACATGACCAAAACAGGATACCCTGAACTCACTGGAAGATTTTAGCCATTGGATTGGTTGTTGGGAATGTTCAAGCCAGTTCATGTGAAGAGCGGGGGAAATGTAAGGTCAGAGGTCAGGTTAAGGTATAAAAGAAAACATCTTTCAATGGCAGCAAACTTTGGAGTCTCTGTGACTGAAATGTTAACAGGCACCGACCCAGGGTACAATATTTCACAAGAACAGTCGTTCCGTTCGCGAGTTGATTATGCAAATCTGAGAGGAACAATCGGTTGTGTGGCAAACCGTTATATGTTCTCAAAGTCACTTGACAAAGAATCAAACTTTTCTTTATGCAATGAAATATTTTCTCTTTTATAATTTCTTTTGCTTAACAATACCATATTAGCTTGAAATACTGTCATTAAACTGGAAGTTCAATGCAAGTTAAATTAATAGATTACACCAATGTAATTCAAATAACCACGCAGAAATCTAGGTAAAACTATCAACCAATCTCAACATCCTCCACGGGTGATCTCCGTGTACTTCCGTAGCCCCAAGCTGTCAGCGTCGTCCTCCGATGCTAATAAAGCTGGTCTGACCCATGGCACTAACTAACGATTAACAGTAGTAAGTGATTATAGTAGGCGGTTACAAGTGTCTCTTATCAATGCTAGCAGTAACCACTGAACATGTTCTGAAGTAGTCACACCAAACCCACAGCTAAAGCTGACTGGAAATGGCAGGTGTACGGCAGGTGCGTGGCACGAGTGGCCACGAGTGACAAGTACCTGTTGCAGTTGGAGAGACAAGGACTGGGATGTGGAGATGAACAATGAAAGAAGTTGAAAAATAAGAGAAGCTTCCAGATTGGGAAGAAATAAAATGTAATTTAAGGAGAGAGGAAAAGGGGCAGTGGGATAAACGAGGTGGTGTGGGGGAGGAAAACCAAATGTTGATAAGAGGTCAGATGGGTGGGAAACCTAATTGAACACTTGCATTACATTGCATTAAACACATGACCATTCAGTATACAGTATGTTAGCAAAGAAATGTTTTAAAACATGGTGAATACTTAAAGTACATACACAGCCTTCTGCAATACCATAGTAAAATTAACTAAAGTCAGCATTTGTTTTTACTGACAGATATATTACTGCCAGAACATACTTTTATAGCCAATAGGCATTGAAAATACAAACAGAGCTAGCTTTGGCACTCATTACTGCTAATTTTAAATTTAAAGCAATTGAGTTTTTTTTTTTTAAATTGGCAAACTAATTTCATGTAATAATTGATATATTTCATGTAATTTTGTCATCTGGGGCTTAATTTGCTAATGTCTCAGAACTTTGCAATATTGCAGTGAAATATGTAAGGAAGACATGTTTTATTGAATGACGCAGTCAACCCATTTTAACTAGGGTTATATGGCATACGATTCTGCAGTGAATGCAAACACTTGTAAGGGTGATGCGAAGCTCCTCATAAGATTCTGCAGTGAATGCAAACACTTGTAAGGGTGATGCGAAGCTCCTCATAAGAGTTCTATGAATTAGGTATCTGGCTATTTAACAAATACTTGGACAATTAGTTTCAAACTGTCTGTGGAGTTTGTTACAAAAATAAACAATGACTCAAGTCTGCTACTTAAAAAACCCAAACAAAATACACTGGATTAATACGCAAAACGATCGTTTGGGAAACTAAGCAAACTGGCAGGTACAGTACTCTAAATCAGTGGCAAAACAAAACGTTAACTAGGAAATAAATTATCAGTACAAATGTCTGCTTTATACAATATTGTCACATACAGCAATAACTTTCCAACCCTAGAGAAACAAAACATTGGTCAACTCATTTGGTGTCTTCTTTTTTTTTCTTTTCACAAAAATAGGCACTCTGTTACTGCCAAAAGAACTGAGAAAATATCAATATATCACTTATACAGAGAAACAAACGTAAGACCACACAGACTCTAAGACTGGCAATCTTGACTTTCCCCTAGCACTGTAGTTCTGTGTGTTACACAACGTATACACATGGCTCCATGGTGTATAACTGCTTGGATAAACGTGCGGCACTTTCACCACGGTGTACTGTTCTGTCAGTCGTAAAATGAAACATCTGGCTCAACCAGTCCGAAACGTGTGTCGCACAACTCTCAACTACTTCGTCTAGTTACCAACGAGAATAACTGCCAAGTTTTTTCCGTTCCTTGTTGCAGCTGTGGACACAATTAGAACGTAGTGAATAACCAACACAGTCCGATCATGCGACATAGTGGTAGGTGTTCGGGTTATCTTTATCTCGCTCCATGTAGTCACGGTCAATAAGGCTCTCAATTCGTTTCTTAAGATCTGTAGGCTGTAAAAAACCGAAAAGAGTTAAGCAATTTAAGAATTAATTCAACACTTTTTCACTGCTTAAATACTGTATATAAACCAGCATTCTGAGAGTACTACTAAAGCAATACATGTCCCCTACTTGGCCCAACAAAGTTTCGTATCTCCTAAGTGGACTTAACTCTGCCAAAAATGGGTATACCGCCATGAAAATGATTCCATCACATTTCATTGTCAAATATATTTGTTCTAGTTTGTCGCAGATGAATGCACTCCACCAAAATGTGGCGTACTGTCAGAGTACACCGACAGTGGTCGTAGTAAAGGAATACACAGAATTTCAGATCAGCATTTTGAGACATTCTCAAAACAATGTCTGGAAAACAAATTTATGTATCTTCTAAGTTCATGGGTCATAACTCTGTGAAAAATGGGTAAATCATCATGAAAGTCAAACTTGATAAAGCAATACACAAAATCTCAGCTCAATATCTCAAGGCACTGTGAAAAAAACATCCTGAAAAATTGGACAAATAGATGGACAGACAGACAGACAGACCGACAGACAGAAGGACAAAAATAAAACCTATAGTCTCCTCCTATTAGACCGGTAGGGGACTAGTAAGGAAGTGACACGTCCACGTGTGTACAGACTACAAGGTGAGGTTGGTGGGGAATAATCAGAAAAATATTCCTTACAAAGGAGGAGTGAAGGGGTTCTAAAGAGAATGCAGTTTGCACATTCATGAAAATGTTGACAATTGTAACATGTAAATAATGGAAAACAGGTTTCTGACCATTTAGGTATACTTCAATGAAATTGCAGGTAGCATATCTAAATTGGAAACTTGAGCTGGTTGTAAAGCTCGGATATGAGGTGGTTTAGGGTGGCCTACCTTGACTGGAAAGTTGAGCCAGTTGTAAAGCTCGGATGTGAGGAGGTTGTGGATGGCCTTGACTGGAAAGTTGAGCCAGTTGTAAAGCTCGGATGTGAGGAGTTTGTGGGTGGCCTACCTTGACTGGAAACGAGAGCTGGCTGTAAAGCTCGGATATGAGGAGTTTGTGGGTGGCCTACCTTGACTGGAAACTTGAGCTGGTTGTAAAGCTCGGATATGAGGAGGTTGTGGGTGAGACTCTTGCGTGTCTTCATGATCCTGACGATAGCGGCGTCCACCTGGTACTGTCGGTCCTGGAATACACGCTCCGTCGTGTTCACGTTCTCCTCAGGCTGTCAACACAACGGTTTATATCAACATTAAAGACACAGTCACACAAAATCTGACCCACTAAGTGGCCCAAAACAGTATTATCTGAAACAATGTACATTTATTTGGTGCTGAAAAAAGCTTGTTTTGTTTAACGACACCACTAGAGCACATTGATTTATTAATCATCGGCTATTGGATGACAAACATTTGGTAATTTACACATAGTCTAAGAGAGGAAACCTGCCACATTTTTCCATTAGTAGCAAGGGATCTTTTACATGCACCATCCCACAGGCAGGATAGCACATGCTGAAAAAGTATGTTCTTCAATGATATTACAGTTAACTCTCTTCATAACCACCATGTTGGTGCTGTACAGGTCTTGCCATTATATCAAATTTTCTGTCATAACGATCGTAAAAAGTTAGCTCCTTCAGTTTGGCAAGTAATTAATTTGGTTGAATATGCACATGATGTATTATATTTATTAAAGTTCTGACACAGAAAGTCATCTGTGATATATTTCTTAAACCACATAATTAACTGAATAACTGTCTTGTTTAGATTAATCATATATTTTATTCAGCATGTACATGGTATATCCATTGTTTTTCTTCTTGTAAATAATTTAGTGGATTTTTAATCTCACTTTTAATGTACCCTTTGGCTTTCAGTCACCCATTGCTACATGCTAACTTGTTTTGTAACACAGCTTCAGCTGTGCAATAACAATGGCGTAGGAAGGTGGCAAAAAGGGTGTGGATGTGTGTGGATGTGTGTGTGTGGGCATACACACACACACATATATATATATATAAACCATCGCTGCTGCTACTGGATCATGAAAAGTGGAGGACACATGTCACCCTCCACCCTCCCTCCAATGAATGATTATGACCAACTCCTATAATGAGATATGCTCAACCATCTTCATGTATTAAATACAATAAAGAACAATAATAAAAACAAAACAAAAAACAAGATATATAGACAAACTAAAAACTCGCAGTTGGTTAATTATTATCTGATATCGGTAAACAGATCGCACATTTGACATTGTTGAGATGGTCTAAATGTAGACAAAGTGACTGGCACAGTACATCAGCCACACAGTTTTTTACACTTATGTTACGTTAAATGTACTGATACCCTTGGGAACCAGTTAAACTGCTCGGCTATATTTATTCTGAAACTCCGCAGTCACTGGGTTTTTATGTATTTAAAAAAATAAAATTCAATGTAAAATCGATTGACATCAGAAATATTGCGTCAAATACACAGAATTCCTGTATCATGTGAAACCCTGAGAAAAAAACAAAACAACTAAATCATATATTTTATATATAGCATATTAAGTACTAGTAAATTAATCATTGGCTATTGGATGTCAAAATTGTTTAATTCTAACACAGTCATAGGTGAGCTAGATCCTGCCCAATTCTTTAATAAGGTCTACATGTGAGCTTGATCCTGCCCCACTCTTTAATAAGGTCTACAGGTGAGCTTGATCCTGCTCCATTCTTTAATAAGGTCTACATGTGAGCTTGATCCTGCCCCATTCTTTAATTAGGTCTATAGGTGAGCTAGATCCTGCCCCACTCTTTAATTAGGTCTACAGGTGAGCTAGATCCTGCCCCACTCTTTAATTAGGTCTACAGGTGAGCTAGATCCTGCCCCACTCTTTAATTAGGTCTACAGGTGAGCTAGATCCTGCCCCACTCTTTAATTAGGTCTACAGGTGAGCTAGATCCTGCCCCACTCTTTAATTAGGTCTACATGTGAGCTAGATCCTGCCCCACTCTTTAATTAGGTCTATATGTGAGCTAGATCCTGCCCCACTCTTTAATTAGGTCTATATGTGAGCTTGATCCTGCCCCATTCTTTAATTAGGTCTATAGGTGAGCTTGATCCTGCCCCACTCTTTAATTAGGTCTATAGGTGAGCTAGATCCTGCCCCACTCTTTAATTAGGTCTATATGTGAGCTTGATCCTGCCCCATTCTTTAATTAGGTCTATATGTGAGCTTGATCCTGCCCCATTCTTTAATTAGGTCTACAGGTGAGCTTGATCCTGCCCCATTCTTTAATTAGGTCTATATGTGAGCTTGATCCTGCCCCATTCTTTAATAAGGTCTACATGTGAGCTTGATCCTGCCCCACTCTTTAATTAGGTCTACATGTGAGCTAGATCCTGCCCAACTCTTTAATTAGGTTTACATGTGAGAAAAGATCCTGCCCCATTCTTTAATAAGGTCTACAGGTGAGCTTGATCCTGCCCAACTCTTTAATTAGGTCTACATGTGAGAAAAGATCCTGCCCCATTCTTTAATTAGGTCTACATGTGAGCTAGATCCTGCCCAACTCTTTAATTAGGTCTACAGGTGAGCTTGATCCTGCCCAACTCTTTAATTAGGTCTACAGGTGAGCTTGATCCTGCCCAACTCTTTAATTAGGTCTACAGGTGAGCTTGATCCTGCCCAACTCTTTAATAAGGTCTACAGGTGAGCTTGATCCTGCCCAACTCTTTAATTAGGTCTACATGTGAGCTTGATCCTGCCCCACTCTTTAATTAGGTCTACAGGTGAGCTTGATCCTGCCCCATTCTTTAATAAGGTCTACAGGTGAGCTTGATCCTGCCCCATTCTTTAATAAGGTCTACAGGTGAGCTTGATCCTGCCCCACTCTTTAATTAGGTCTACAGGTGAGCTTGATCCTGCCCCATTCTTTAATAAGGTCTACAGGTGAGCTTGATCCTGCCCAACTCTTTAATTAGGTCTACAGGTGAGCTTGATCCTGCCCAACTCTTTAATTAGGTCTACAGGTGAGCTTGATCCTGCCCAACTCTTTAATTAGGTCTACAGGTGAGCTTGATCCTGCCCAACTCTTTAATTAGGTCTACAGGTGAGCTTGATCCTGCCCCATTCTTTAATTAGGTCTACAGGTGAGCTTGATCCTGCCCAACTCTTTAATTAGGTCTACAGGTGAGCTTGATCCTGCCCAACTCTTTAATTAGGTCTACAGGTGAGCTTGATCCTGCCCCATTCTTTAATTAGGTCTACAGGTGAGCTTGATCCTGCCCAACTCTTTAATTAGGTCTACAGGTGAGCTTGATCCTGCCCAACTCTTTAATTAGGTCTACAGGTGAGCTTGATCCTGCCCAACTCTTTAATTAGGTCTACAGGTGAGCTTGATCCTGCCCAACTCTTTAATTAGGTCTACAGGTGAGCTATATTTATTCTGAAACTCCGCAGTCACTGGGTTTTTATGTATTTAAAAAAATAAAATTCAATGTAAAATCGATTGACATCAGAAATATTGCGTCAAATATGCAGAATTCCTGTATCATGTGAAACCCTGAGAAAAAAAAACAAACAACTAAATCATATATTTTATATATAGCATATTAAGTACTAGTAAATTAATCATTGGCTATTGGATGTCAAAATTGTTTAATTCTAACACAGTCATAGGTGAGCTTGATCCTGCCCAATTCTTTAATAAGGTCTACAGGTGAGCTAGATCCTGCCCCACTCTTTAATTAGGTCTACAGGTGAGCTAGATCCTGCTCCATTCTTTAATAAGGTCTACATGTGAGCTTGATCCTGCCCCACTCTTTAATTAGGTCTACATGTGAGCTTGATCCTGCCCCACTCTTTAATTAGGTCTACAGGTGAGCTAGATCCTGCCCCACTCTTTAATTAGGTCTACAGGTGAGCTAGATCCTGCCCCATTCTTTAATTAGGTCTACAGGTGAGCTTGATCCTGCCCCACTCTTTAATTAGGACTACAGGTGAGCTAGATCCTGCCCCACTCTTTAATTAGGTCTACAGGTGAGCTAGATCCTGCCCCACTCTTTAATTAGGTCTACAGGTGAGCTTGATCCTGCCCCACTCTTTAATTAGGACTATAGGTGAGCTTGATCCTGCCCCACTCTTTAATTAGGTCTATAGGTGAGCTTGATCCTGCCCCACTCTTTAATTAGGTCTATAGGTGAGCTTGATCCTGCCCCACTCTTTAATTAGGTCTACAGGTGAGCTAGATCCTGCCCCACTCTTTAATTAGGTCTATAGGTGAGCTTGATCCTGCCCCACTCTTTAATTAGGTCTATAGGTGAGCTTGATCCTGCCCCACTCTTTAATTAGGTCTATAGGTGAGCTTGATCCTGCCCCACTCTTTAATTAGGTCTATAGGTGAGCTAGATCCTGCCCCATTCTTTAATTAGGTCTATAGGTGAGCTAGATCCTGCCCCACTCTTTAATTAGGTCTATAGGTGAGCTAGATCCTGCCCCATTCTTTAATTAGGTCTATAGGTGAGCTAGATCCTGCCCCACTCTTTAATTAGATCCTGCTCCATTCTTTAGTTAGGTCTAGGTAACCATATACGAAAAAACCCACCTTCTTCAATTTGCAGCTAAGACCAGCTGTTTAAACTGCTTTCTAAACAACTTACAGTAACGAGCATTAGCTGAGGATAACCTACAGAAATTTCTTGCCCACTACTCAATTAGCCAGCTTTTGCATAGGGCTATATAAATCGGTCTGAGCCTATGGTTAAGACAATTTCTAACTCATTTTTTTTACGACAACTGATGTCATAACTAATGTTTTACAATGATTGACATATTTTTCATAATTCTGTTTAGTTTTAATTTTACGATGAACCATTGTTTTAAAAATATTAAAACAAATGTATATTTTCAGCTTTATAATCAGGGTTAAGTTGTTTTATTTTTACGTCGTTGCCTAACATTTCACAGTTGATTAAATGAGTTTTTAGGTGAATAAACAAAATGTAGCTTATAAAAATAACGTTTTGTTACTGTACTTAAAATGGTGGTGGTGGTGGTGGTGGTGGGGGGGGGGGGGGGGGGGGGGGGGAAAGAGAGAATTTCAATCATCTTTGTGTAAAAAAGGCAATTCCAACCTGCAAGATAAAAAATGTTTCTGTAACCAACTTGTCAAGAAAACAATATGTGGGACAGACGGACAGATAAGACAGACAGATAAGACACATACATACACAGACAGACAGACACATACATAGACAGACAGACAGACAGACTGAAAGAGAAAGACAAAAGCTATTGTCCCCTCTGATTGGACTGGTAAGGTACTAATAATGTGGGTGGGTGGGTGGGTGCAGTACCATCAACTCCCACCCATCCCCACTTCTGATGCTTCCTCCCACTTCCGACACCTTTCATCCCCCACTTCTGATACCTCCCGTCCACCCACCCCCACTTGTGATACCAAAGATGAGAAGTGACAGACTGCACCGACCGTTTCTTTCATCTGTATCTGGTTGATCTTGATCCGGTATAGCTTGTGTTTGAAGTCCTCGTTAAACACGAACTTGTCCGTGTCTTCAATATCCTTGCTCTGAATACAAATAAAATGCAACACACTGATAATATATTTCTATCCAGTTAATATTTTAAAACACTTATTGTTCTTTATGAATGTTAACAATTCATAACATTATTAAATGACTTGTGACACATAAGATCAAACAATAAGTATCTTGTTTAGAATATCAGTGTCTGTATTTTCAATGAGTTTTTGGTCGACCTTATTTTTGTAGTACAGTAGCCCAAACTGGATTTTAGCTTAAAATAATTTGCTAAGTATTGAAAAATTAATAAAGTAAAATGGAGTTTGAGCTAATAGAAACATTAGAATAGCCAGACACATACTGGATATACCCACAGATATTTGAAATGATTCAATATGTAATTGTTATCATTATAAAGCTCTGTTAGTCGGAAACATCTTATAATGGCAGCAAACTCAGGACACTATTGTCTCTCCAAGTCCCAATCTAAACAAGCATCCCGAGTGTACGCTAAAGCAACATACACAACCGGCCTCGGTGGCGTCGTGGTTAAGCCATCGGACATAAGGCTGGTAGGTACAGGGTTCGCAGCCCAGTACCGGCTCATACCCAGAGTGAGTTTTAATGACTCAGTGGGTAGGTGTAAGACCACTACAACCTCTTCTCTCTCACTAACCACTAACAATTAACAACTAACCCACTGTCCTGGACAGACAGCCCAGATAACCGAGGTGTGTGCCCAGGACAGCGTGCTTGAACTTTAATTGGATACAAGCACAAAAATAAGTTGAAATGAAATAAAGCAATACATTTCATTTCAACTTATTTTCGTGGTTATATTCAATTAAGTTTCAAGCATGCTGACCTGGGCACACACCTCCGCTATCTGGGCTGTCTGTCCAGAACAGCGGGTTAGTTGTTAGTGAAAAGGGTGTAGTGGTCTTATACCTACCCACTGAGTCGTTAACACCCACCCTGAGTGGCAGTCAGTACCAAGCTGCGAACCCAGTACCTATCAGCCTGATGTCTGATGGCTTAACCACAACACCACAGAGGCCGGTTGCTAAAGCATTTCATTTCAACTTATTTTCGTGCTTATATCCAATAAACGTTCAAGCACGCTGTCCTGGGCACACACACCTCAGCTATCTGTCCAGGACAGTGGGTTAGTTGTTAGAAGTTAGTGAGAGAAGAGGGAGTAGTGGCCTTACACCTACTTATTGAGTCATTAAAACTCACTCTGGGTGGCAGCCGGTACCGGGTTGTGAACCCTGTACCTACCAGCCTTATGTCCGATGGCTTAACCACGACACTGAGCTACATCCCACCCTGTGAGTGGAGATGAAAACGGTGTGGTTAGTGTGAACTGCAAACTTCAGTTGATCCTTTCTCAAACTGAATGTGAATCACATTGAGGTGGAACCAAGTAGAAATCAAGTCTAACTGATCTGTCCGTACCTTTGGCACTTTGTGCAGGACCCGGGCTTTACCACACGCAAGTGACTGGAGAGTTCGCTTCAGTTCGCTATCCTCTGCAATGTACAAACATTTTCATTACAATCCAAACAACTTTAAACCCAACAGAATACAACACAAATATTTGCTTCTCACTAATTTGTCATAATAACAACTTTCAAGATTAATTTGATTATATAATGTACATAAATAGTCCAAAAAAGTAATCACGACATGAAAAATATATACTAACAAAGAACTAAGGAAATAGTGTTTTAGTAATGTCTGAGTAACATACACGGATGTATGTTTCAGTTCGCTATCCTTCGCAAAGTACAACGCTTCATCATAATCCAAGCTCTTACAATGCAGTAAACAAAATATTAGTAGTTGTTTGCTTCAGCTAAATGTACTTGTGTTTACATTTTAAATACCTCTACTGATATCTTCTCGCAATAATACACAGCAGACAAAATCCCCCAAAAGCCTGACGTTAATTGATTTTACACTGGCTATGCTAAATGTCAGGTTTCTTTTCTTTAATGCCTCTACTGATATCTTCTCGCAATAATACACAGCAGACAAAATCCCCCAAAAGCCTGATGTTACTTGATTGTCAGGTTTCTTTTCTTTAATGCCTCTACTGATATCTTCTCGCAATAATACACAGCAGACAAAATCCCCCAAAAGCCTGATGTTACTTGATTGTCAGGTTTCTTTTCTTTAATGCCTCTACTGATATCTTCTCGCAATAATACACAGCAGACAAAATCCCCCAAAAGCCTGACGTTAATTGATTTTACACTGGCTATGCTAAATGTCAGGTTTCTTTTCTTTAATGCCTCTACTGATATCTTCTCGCAATAATACACAGCAGACAAAATCCCCCAAAACCCTGACGTTACTTGATTTTACACTGGCTATGCTGAATGTCAGGTTTCTTTTCTTTAATGCCTCTACTGATATCTTCTCGCAATAATACACAGCAGACAAAATCCCCCAAAACCCTGACATTACTTGATTTTACACTGGCTATGCTGAATGTCAGGTTTCTTTTCTTTAATGACACCACCACTGGATGTCAAATATTTACTAGTTATACAATGTAGTATTTTTTTTATGCCCTTTGCCACAAACAGGACAGCACATACCATAGCCTTTGATATAACATGTAGTCTTAGAGGAAATCCCATACATTTTTTTCTTAGCAGCAAGGAATTTTTGTATGCCCTTTGCCACAAACAGGACAGCACATACCACAGCCTTTGATATAACAGGTGTGAGGCACTGGTTCGGACAGAAGGAAAAACCAATTAAAGAATGGATCCACCGAGGTGGTTTGATCCTAGAACCCACCAACCTACTGAGCTAAATCCTGCCCGTTACCATATAATGTGAACAGAGAGAAAAACAAATTACTCCATGAAAAACAGATATCTCCCAAAGCATTATTAATTTTAAAAACTCAAAAAAAACCCAATAGGAAATCAAGGGCAGACAACCGAAACAAGTGTCATAATTAATTTTTTTTAAAGTGTCTAAACAATTAATAAAATTCCAAAAATAACTACAATAAACCTACGCGCAGGTTGGCTATAGTCCGTCCTACAGTGGTCGCATTTTTTCATATTATGTAATTTACTACAAGTTATTTATTTTTGAGCCGACTGATTTGTAAATTGCACACACAAATTGTATTTCTTTATTTCCAAAACACTTTTACTTTTTTTCTTATGTCAAACCAAACTGAAATTATTTACAAAAAACATTTTAATAGAATGATGGGACAGACCATAGGTGTAACTTTTTTCAAACCACTGTTAATATCTGCAAGAAATGCCAGAAATACTGTACAGATGATAAAAAAAGAAGAAGAAATTCTGGATAAATGCAAAAAAATTTCATCACTGAATTTATACATTTATTTCCTGGTTCACAGTATGTTAAAAAACAATGATAAAACAAGCGAAATAGTGGACTAGTCTGTTTGTCACAAAGAATGGACTGAACAAAATACTGTGCCAGTCCTCGACTGAAGTTTACCGATAGCTGTGGCCTTTTTGATGTGTTCGTATGAAAATTCGTTGCCATCGTTGAAGAGAAGTAGACATAGAGACTGGAACAGGGACATCTGAAGCTCCTTTCTAGCCTGTAAAACAAGAGCAGTGCAAAAATATATTTTTCAATAACAAAATCAATTAAATGTTAATTCTGAAATCAGCTGTTCAGATTTTTAGCTTGTAAAATAATAAGCGAATAAAATAAACAAAATGTTACGACTGTTCTACGTCAGACTTGAGGGTATATAAAGAATGCAGCATTAAAAAAATATACAATTATGATTTTAATACCAGTCTTCCACATAATTAGCAAAACAATCCTATTCAGTTAAACAAAAGTCCACACATTGTTTTGCTAATTATGTGTAAGACTGGTATTAGATACATTTTAAAACTTGATGTAAGAAAAATTGAACATTTAACCATATGATTGGCTGTTGGGAGATGTTCGGGCTAGTCCACTGGATTAGAGGGGAAGGTAGCCTAGGTTAGAGGTCAGGTGATGTATAAAAAGAAAGATAACCGTGAAATGTTTTACACTGGAGAAAGTAGCTTTCAACACGCAGTGTCCGAGGGTGGGCTGCCACTGAAGCTTACGGCCGCTGTGTTTGCCGAGATAAAACTTCTTGAAAATCTCCTGAAACAGGATCATCTGAAAAATAAAATAAATGTTAACTGCTCTTGTTCAAATCGCTACATGCAAATTAAAGCCAGGGATTTATCCAGGATGTTTTGTGTCCGGGTCCTATGACTGATAGGATTGGGAAAATTAGTGCTATGTAATAATTGTTTTCGTGCTGGCATGTCGCTAAACACCTAATCTAATCTAATCTAATCTAATAATAATTGGAGTTTTTTTTTAGGTGATTGAATGATGCAATGCACCATTATTAAATGAATTCATTATAACAGATAATCCAATATTTACACATCAAAGTGGGAATTTTCAGTCCACTTGCTTTGATGGCCCTAAGTTCTGCAATGCCTGTATAAATCCATGAAAACTGAATCTACCACTATTGTGGGCTGTTTGGCCAACTAAAATCTGAATTTGGTTACAAATATTCTGACCAGATAATATTTTAAAACCCTGAATACAACATTGACAAAAAACCCATCCACCTCCCCCAAAACTTTATTTACTTCTAAATAACATGACGTTATAGCATTTTTAAATTGTATGTCACATGAGCTATAGACATCTTTATAGCATGTTTTGAAATGTGTATTTTAGTTTCATTACCTGGAACGCAATGAGTGAGAATCTTATCAAACAAAACTACCACAGTGTTAATTTTGATCAGTTATATTATTGCAATATAAGATGCATAAACAGAGAATGAGAACAAAGAAAGAAAGAAAGAAAGAAATGTTTTATTTAACAACGCACTCAACACCTTTTATTTACGGTTATATGGCGTCACACATATGGTTACGGACCACACAGATTTTGAGAGGAAACCCGCTGTCGCCACTACATGGGCTACTCTTTCCGATTAGCAGAAAGGGATCTTTTATTTGCACTTCCCACAGGCAGGATAGCACAAATCATGGCCTTTGTTGAACCAGTTATGGAGCACTGGTCGGTGCAAGTGGTTTACACCTACCCATTGAGCCTTGCGGAGCACTCACTCAGGGTTTGGATTCGGTATCTGGATTAAAAATCCCATGCCTCGACTGGGATCCGAACCCAGTACCTACCAGCCTGTAGACCGATGGCCTAACCACGACGCCGGTTAGAATGAGAACAATGCTAACAGTGATAGGAAAGAATAACAAATCTGGGAACAGATTTGATAGTAATAACATTTGGGGAATGTAACCATGTCACAAAGTCTGCAATTTGGGGATTGTAACCATGTCTTAACCTATACATCACAAAGTCTTCAATTTGGGGATTATAACCTTGTCTTAACCTATATATCACAAAGTCTGTAATTTGGGGATTGTAACCTTGTCTCAACCTATATATCACAAAGTCTGCAATTTGGGGATTGTAACCTTGTCTTAACCTACATGTATATATCACAAAGTCTGCAATTTGGGGATTGTAACCTTGTCTTAACCTATATATCACAAAGTCTGCAATTTGGGGATTGTAACCTTGTCTTAACCTACATGTATATATCACAAAGTCTGTAATTTGGGGATTGTAACCTTGTCTTAACCTATATATCACAAAGTCTGCAATTTGGGGATTGTAACCTTGTCTCAACCTATGCATTATGAAGTCTGTAATTCACGTGGGATAACCTGCACCTGGTTACCTCACACCATGGTTATCTTGATGTCCCTATTTTGTGGTAACCCATTCGTGGGCTAATAGACACTATGCTTTAGGGATATGATACACATTGAAAAACAAAAGCTAAAATGATCTTTGAAAAACTGAAGTCTCTATACACAGGGCTTCTAGAATTTTTATAAAATCCACTAACCATGGGATCAGTGATTTAAAGAATTTACTAGCCACAATTAAGTGAATACAATATTACTAATCGTAATAATCGGATATGTCACCTAAAGAGGGATATAGAGCTTAAAAGCACCAAGACTTACAAAATAGACATAAATGCAGAATTTGACAACTTTTTTTTCACCAGCTGTTGGGCATGGCAATATTAGTTATTTACTAGCCCAACACTGAATATCACTGGCCATGGGAGTGGGGCTACCATAACCTAGAAGCCCTGCTATACAATACCTTAATAAAGATATTTTTGAGATTGCAGATCAAATCCAATACATTTTGTGAAAATTATTTTATGCAAAATAAAGCAGCTGACATGAGATAAAAAGTTGAAAAATCCCATTCCTAATGCTTGTTTTAATGCCTGCCTCCTACAGAATGTCAGCGAAACATTTCTGACACAGCATTGTGTTAGACAAACGAAAACTTACTTCTGCAGGTAGATGGATTTCCATGGGCTGGTAGGTGGGCCAGTTTCCCTGAGTGAGAATCCACACCGTCAGATCAATACCACCAGGCGCATCAATGTTCATCATGTGCTGAAACAGACAACCAGCAGTTTAAACAGACAGTCAGCAGTTTACACAGACAGTCAGCAGTTTAAACAGACAACCATCAGTTTACACAGACAGTCAGCAGTTTAAAACAGACAGTCAGCAGCTTAAACAGACAACCATCAGTTTAAATAATCAGCAGTTTAAACAGACAATCAGCAGTTTAAACACACAGTCAGCAGCTTAAACAGACAACCATCAGTTTAAATAATCAGCAGTTTAAACAGTCAGCCGGCAGTTTAAACAGACAGTCGGCAGTTTAAACAGACAGTCAGCAGTTTAAACAGACCATCAGCAGTTTAAATAATCAGCAGTTTAAACACACAGTCAGCAGTTTAAACAGACAATCAGCAGTTTAAACAGTCAGCAGCTTAAACAGACAACCATCAGTTTAAATAATCAGCAGTTTAAACAGTCAGCCAGCAGTTTAAACAGACAGTCAGCAGCTTAAACAGACAACCATCAGTTTAAATAATCAGCAGTTTAAACAGTCAGCCAGCAGTTTAAACACAGTCAGCAGTTAAAATAATCAGCAGTTTAAACAGACAGTCAGCAGCTTAAACAGACAATCAGCAGTTTAAACACACAGTCAGCAGCTTAAACAGACAACCATCAGTTTAAATAATCAGCAGTTTACACAGACAGTCACCAGTTTACACAGACAGTAAGCAGTTTAAACAATCAGCACATAGACCGTATAGCAAAATATAAATTGTATCTACACAAAAATTAAATATCACAACTACCCTGAGTTTGCTGTTATTGTAATATGTTTCTTTACTAATAGAGCGTAAACTTATGTCTAAAATCACATGTTAGTAACATTTTCTTGTTTACAAAATCTGTCTCAATATTTTGGTCGTCCTACAGTGTGTAGTCCTTTTAAATGTCTATAGTCCTTCCGACAGGGAGTGCCTTTTTTCATACTATGGAATTTAATACAAGTTATTTATTTCTAAAGCCGAATGTTTTCTAAATTGCACACAAATATAGGTGGGGTTTTTGTTAATTCCAAAACACTTAATTTTCTTCTTACGCCAAACCAAATTATTTACAAAAAAACCATTTGTAGGAGGATGGGACAGACTATAGTAAAGTGTACTTGAGGTAGTCTGATGGAGATTTTATGAGGCACTAAGTAGCTTATGACCACCTAATATGATCTTAACGTCTGTCAGCACAAATCTGCCTTTCTAGCTCTATATACAACTACAGTTGAGAAGAGGTGAAGATGCTGAAATTGATAGTATTTACTAACCTGCTTAAATGCTAGCGTCAATTCTTTTGATAGTTCCATGTCTTTGAACATTCCTTCCAACTTGCCAGTAAACGCTGCCCCACATTCTGTCACAAACAAGGAAATTCTAAGTTATCTTGTGTGATGTAAACTACATAGTTATAAACACAACCGTAATATGGCTGGGTAGTATACAGCTGAGGTAAATTGGACCGCAAAACAAATACAAATATTTTAATATACATAAATGTTTTCAAGATAAAATATGGTAAACAAGACTATTGAAATGGATTCAAAATGTTCACAAGATAATGTTAATAAAAAGTAAAGTTTGTTTTGCTTAAAGACGCCACTAGAGTACACTGATTTTATATCAGTTATTGGATATCAAACATTTGGTAATTTTGACTTAAAGTCTTAAGGGAGGAAAGCCATAGCAAGGGATTTTTTTTATATACACCACCGCACACACAGGATAGCACATACCATCATAGACTTTGATATACCAGTCATGGTGCATTGGCTGGAAACATGATGTTAATACACAAAAAATTAATAATTTTAGGTAGTACTATACCAAATAACTTCCGGCTGGGTCAAAGTTCGAGGTGCACCGAACTTTTGATAGAGAAGTGAACACCACAAGTCCTGTGATTGGTGATAAATGTCAGTGTGTTGGTTGTAAAAAATAATAGTTTCATCTGGGTAAAATAAATGTGCAATTTTATTTCATCTAGTACCAATGTGTCAAGTAGCCTTGTGCTTGAAACATGTATGGGGTACCTGTAAAAAAAAGTACTCAAATTTTGTGCGAAACTAGGGTAGTCATAGACGCTACCCGTTATCTCAGAAACGAGCAGCTTGACCCCCATTTTTTTCTGATTCACTTTAAGTGTAAGGGGTGGTAGTATTTATATCCGTGGCGTATATGTTACTATTGTCGTCTATGGGATTTGATTTGGTAGTATACACCCTATAAGGAAATTCAAGAAAACTAATTATTTTCACCTTTTTTTTTGCTGTTCAATATACTTACAACAGTAAATCTAATGTATAGCTGGTAAATACAAAATGTAATACAGTAACTGTAGTTTTAACTGTCTGTTGCCATCACATATGGCATTAAATGAATTTTGTTCTCTTGTACGAATAAGGAACTGTTTCACTTTTACTTCTGTGTTAGCTTCGTTGGCAACACATTTTAATAACATCAGGTTATTGAAGATATCGCTGAAAAAGCAACTACATGTATGAAAATTTGTTTTATTTGTTTTGTTTAACGACACCAGAGCACACTGATTTATTATTCATTGGCTATTGGATGTCAAACATTTGGTAATTTTGGCATATAGTCAGAGAGAGGAAACCTGCTTCATTTTTCTATTAGTAGCAAGGTATCTTTTACATGCACCATCCCACAGACAGAATAGCACATACCACAGCCTTGGATATATCTGTCATGGTACACTGGCCGGGACAAGAATAGCCCAATGGGCTGACCGATAGGATCGATCCCAGACAGACCATGCATCAGCAGAGCACTTTACCACTTGGCTATATCCCAGCCCTATCACTAACAAAGACAGATTACGACTAAGCTAGCCAGATCCAGTGCACCACAACTGGTATATCAAAGGCTGTGGTGCACTGGCTGGAACGTGAAATAGCCCAATAAGCCCACTGATGGGGATTAATTCCAGATCTAATGAACATCAGGTGAGTGCTTTACCACTGGGCCCCTGGAAACGTGCCTGAAATCATGTACTGAAAGCCACATACACGGCAGGTAGGCAGGTCTAAGAATGTGGTCTTGTGAGGGAACACTCAACAAACCTTGTTTGAGTTTGGACAGCATGGACTTCTCGGCATCCACCGATGCACTCTTCCCGACCAACAAGCGCTTGGCGAGGTCTTTCTTGTAGAACGCTTCAAACACATCTTTACCTGAAGTACAAGTTTTAAAGGTTTTATTTCATTAACGACTCTACTAGAGCATGTCATCATTTGATTATTCTTGCCTACTGGACTGAATTATCCAGCTTTTGCACGGTGCTAGATAAATCTGTATGGCCCTCCAGGGCTAGACAATTTCTAAATGCGTCTGACATAATAACTCATGGTTTACGACAATTGAAGGAAGGAAATGTTTTAGTTAACACATTTTATTTACGGTTATATGGCGTCAGACATATGGTTAAGGACCACACATATATAGAGAGGAAACCCACTGTCGCCACTTCATGGGCTACTCTTTTCGATTAACAGCAAGGGATCTTTTATATTCATCATCCCACAGACAGGATAGTACATACCACGGCCTTTGTTACACCAGTTGTGGAGCACTGGCTGGAATGAAAAATAGCCCTATGGGGCTACCGACGCAGATCATTCCTAAACCGACCACGCAGCAACTGAGCGCTTTACCACTGGGCTACATTCCCCCCCCCCAAGACAATTGAAGTCATAACTCATATTTTATAACGACTATGTCATAACTTATGTTTTAAAATGATTGATGTCATAACTCATATTTAACAACGATTGATGTCATAACTCATGTTTTACAATGATTGATGTCATAACTCATGTTTTAAAATGATTGATGTCATAACTCATATTTAACAACGATCGATGTCATAACTCATGTTTTACAATGATTGACGACATAACTCATGTTTTACAATGATTGAAGTCATAACTCATGTTTTACAATGATTGATGACATAACTCATGTTTTACAATGATTGACGACATAACTCATGTTTTACAATGATTGACGACATAACTCATGTTTTACAATGATTGAAGTCACAACTCATGTTTTACAATGATTGACGACATAACTCATGTTTTACAATGATTGACGACATAACTCATGTTTTACAATGATTGAAGTCATAACTCATGTTTTACAATGATTGACGACATAACTCATGTTTTACAATGATTGAAGTCATAACTCATGTTTTACAATGATTGACGACATAACTCATGTTTTACAATGATTGACGACATAACTCATGTTTTACAATGATTGAAGTCACAACTCATGTTTTACAATGATTGACGACATAACTCATGTTTTACAATGATTGACGACATAACTCATGTTTTACAATGATTTAAGTCATAACTCATGTTTTACAATGATTGAAGTCATAACTCATGTTTTACAATGATTGACGACATAACTCATGTTTTACAATGATTGACGACATAACTCATGTTTTACAATGATTGAAGTCATAACTCATATTTAACAATGATTGACCACATAAGTCATGTTTTAAAATGATTGATGTCATAACTCATATTTAACAATGATTGATGTCATAACTCATGTTTTACAATGATTGACGACATAACTCATGTTTTACAATGACTGACGACATAACTCATGTTTTACAATGATTGACGTCATAACTCATGTTTTACAATGATTGATGACATAACTCATATTTAAAAACGATTGACCACATAACTCATGTTTTACAATGATTATGTCATAACTCATGTTTTTTTCAGAATTATATTGAATTACTTATTTCCCAAGTTACCATTTCATGTTCGTCAGTGTTTTAAAATATTTTAACGAATTAAGATTCCTAACTTTTTATTTGTTAAATTTTTATTTCATTGCATGTGGACTATATTTTTTTTATGTATCATACGGTATGATTAAATGAGTTTGGAGGTAAAATGTTTATGAATAATTCTAGAATAAACAAACCATAGCTTACAAAATTAATGTTTTGTTACTGTAATTAAATGGCAATAAAAAGAATCAACCACTGTTGTGAGGTGTAGATACAGTAATTCCAACCCTTGGCCATCACAAAAAAAAACCCACATTTTGTCCCTTGGGTTGAAATTGCTGTATCTATAGCTGACAACGGTGACAGATTCTATTATTCCAACATACCAGTCTTCACAGAAAACAAAGGGCTAGCTCTGGGTGAGGAGAAAATTACTTATTATAAAATTAAAGTTTGTTTTATTTAACGACGCCGCTAGAGCACATTGATTTTTTATCTTATCATCGGCTATTGGACGTCAAACATATGGTCATTCTGACACTTATTATAAAATTGCAAAAAACCCAACATTTTTTCCCCACAAAATATCAATCAACACATAAAATTAGTTTGCCAAAACTAAAATAAAATCCATTAGTTCTGTTCAAAATTCACAACTGGCAAATTTGGCGAGTGGCAGAGCTAGCATTGGAAACCCACTACATTTTTTCTTAGCAGGACAGCACGTACCACTGTCTTTGACGTCAAAAAAAATATTGTTTTGTTTAACGACACCACTAGAGCACATTGATTTTGGCTCATTGGCTATTGGATGTCAAGTCTTTGACGTATACCAATCTTGGAGTTCTGGTTGGGAGGGGAGAATATTTTTCTGAAACAGGCTCACCATGAATAAATCTAAATAGCACCATAATCTTATCAAGAAGTCTCTCCAACTCCTCTTCAGTTGCTTCCTGGAAGAAAACAACAAAAACCAAATAATATTATATTGTACGATGTGTACAGAAAACTGGCACTATAGCAGCTTTATTACTGGCCATAGATATTTATTCTTTAGTCATGTGTATTTTCCCTAAACAACTATGTATACACGTATTTAATAACTTATGATAAACGCGAGACTGTGTTTGCCACGTTTAAAACATACATGTGGGTAAAATAAATATTCTATGTTGTATTTATGAAGACTGTTTTTCTTAAATGCAGATGTTTAAGCATTGTAAATAAATGTAGTTATATGCATGCAAGTCAAAAACAGGCTTTGAAAATTTGGCCCACTATGAACACATTCCATATAATTGTCTCTATATTTTTAAATGCACATAATGTAATAAAACAAGTATTAATTTAAATTATTTACATGTGCTAGTTAATATTTTAAAAATGTGAAGTAACTATGCTTGAAAAACCCACAATAACAAGCTTCTAATTTACATATTGTTCAGTATACTTGTACACCACATTACCTTGTTTCCTGCCCTTAGTTTGAAATCAACATACTTTGCTGTAAAATAAAATTAATATAGTCAATTATCACGCAATGCAACATATTATATAACTATAGAAATGTAACCTTCTGACTACTGGATTAATTTGTGACAAAAAACCCAGATTGTCTCGGGTTTTTAACTTTTACTCATATACTTTTACTTTAAACTTTTAAAAATAAATAAAATACAATATTTTCAGATTTTTGTTGTTGACAAAAAGGTCAAATTTATTAAATTATCAAATTATTTGTCACAGTCAGCTATCAATTCCACAAAATGATTGCGACGTTCTGCTATTAGACTAGACTAGACTAGAGAGTCCTATATGATTTTTGCGAGCCTCGGGCTCCCGGACTCTCCTCAAAATTGCACAATGAGTACTCAGAAGGTTAAGGAACTGACAGCTCAATGTGTCAGCTAATTTAATAATAAATTTGACCATTTTACAAACAATGAAACTGATCTAGAGGGGAAAACAATTCGAGGGGAGAGATAATTATTCCTGTAACTTAAGATGATGGGCACCCATTTAAGATTTTGTTATATTTCCCTTGTATGTTAAGCATTAATATGTTATCTATTTGTAGCATAGAGGCACTGATTTTCCGTTTCAGATTTTTCCCTTTTCCGTTTCATGTTACAAATTCCGGTTTTTTTCCATTTCAGTATTAAACAAATTCTGTTTTTGTTTCACACACACACACACACACACACACACACACACACACACACACCGCAATTAATTACTGGTATAAATAAATAAATAAATATGCAATGAGGCCAAACATGTCAGTAGTTTGTATTTATTTTTGGTTTAAATTTAACCACGAATACGCCACGAGACAAGACTTCGGACATTTTCGGTTTTCTTTACAATATGATCGGGAAAATAATTACAAACGATCACACTATAAACCACTTCCCTTGTATAATTTATTTTGAACAAAGCCTGGCATACAATATGCAATTACTGCATTCCTTTGTGAGATCGGAAATATGGCAATGCCGCAAATGTTAAAAATTAATAAGCAAACATAACATAATATATCTTCCACTTGAGTAAATATCGGACAATTTTAGCCCACAATGTTCGGTTTTTCCCGTTAAAAATCGCCGGGAATAAGCGAAGAAAACACGACTGGTAAAACGTCTAGATACTCTACATTAAACATTTGACGTAACATACAAAGGTACTAGTGTCGTAGCGTAGCACAGGCAGATGTCGGTGTCCATAGTTTCTAGTTCAAAAAATAAATTTTAATTAATCAAATGCGCTAAAGTTAAATAATGTTTTGGAAAAAAATCGGGAATTCCGTTTCAGATAGGTATTTCCGCGATTCCGTGATCGCGGAAAATCAGTGCCTCTAGTAGCACGATCTGAAAAACATTCACATCTTAAATGGAGCTAAAAATCACTCTACTTGAAATATTATTATCCAGGCTGTGACTTTAGTAAGATTCTGAGTGGAAAGTGGACAGATTAGGAGATGGAATCTCAAAGTATAGGGATCACACGTGCTATTATTTTGTGTTAGCCAATTTTCAATAATGTAGAGTATTTTCCTTGGAAAATGTTACAAAATGGCTAATTTAAACAAACTTTTATTAACCAAATGCTAAATGTTGTAGCCACTTTGTATAAAAATTAGCAAAGGGCAAATTGCGCTATAATATCTTTATTACATAATTTTATGATTCTGGCGGAATCCTAAAAAAAATCCATAAATTTGATGCCTGTTATCCATATGTATTTGTGATGTCCTAACAATAAAATGTCTGTCTTTACGTTAATTGTTTGTGGTGTTTTGGCTGTTGTTTTTAAAATGATAATTAAAAATTACTATCAGTGTTTAAAGCTCACCTATCAACTCGGCTGGTTTGTTCTGTCTCTGATTGATGAAATTCTCAAAACTCTCCTTCATTGCATTAATAAACTTCTCGTTCTTCATAAAACATACACCGATAATGTCATCAATTTTGTCTTTGAAATCTGAAATAAAACGTAGAACGTTAAAATATACCAGGTCTGTGATAATTTAATATTTGTGAGTTATATAAAAAATAAAATACAGGTGACCCATTTCAATGAAGAATAGCAGTTTGAAATAATATTGTATTAACTTTCCTCTGATTGAAATAAGTAGCTGAATGAAAAAAGAAGAAAAAAAAGAGAGTTAAAAGAAAAGCACGAAAGATGAACACATCAAAGAAATCAAGAGGTATTTTTATAACTCTATAGGAGAAAACAGTTTTACAAAATGAAGAATTTAAAAACCAGTATTTTTGAACTCGTACCAAGAAGGTTTTGCACCATGTCCTTATCTTTCTCTGGATCATTTTCTTTATTTACTACCATCAGCCGACCAGTGTTCTGAATTAAAAAAAAACAGAAGTATATTAGTGTACAAGTTATAACAGCAAATTCAAGTTATATTTTAGCCATAAGCTTCCTGGTAGTTCTAACATACATGAAGACACACAGTCAAACCTGCTTGATTGCACAAACATCAGTGGCTTACATTTATGCTAATAACTGGTCCAATTTCCAGATCTTGATGTCGTAAAAAATAAAAGTTTAAATTTGAAATAGAATCAATGGATCACTTTTAGTAAGTTTTACAGATAGCAAAAAGAATACTACGTAGTCGTCATTAGATAACATTTACCTTTAGTTAAGAGTTGTAAAAAGAACAAATGCAAGTTGGATTATGTTTTAAAGCCGCACACCCTAGTTCCATCCAGCGAAAATAAATTATAATTTGGTTAATCTACAAACCTGTAACACACTTAGATCACGTTTTTATCAAATGGAGTGAAAAAGCAGGTTTTATATCGATAAATACCATGGGAATCCCCATGTCCCAATTGCTTGAAATAATTTTGAAAGTTTGTATTCTGATGTCACCAGTAGATGTCGCTCGAAGCACAACAATGCCTACGTCACGACAAATTTCACAGACTTCGGGTGCGTTCTTTTCACCTCTCCTGGACATGTTCCAACTGTTCTGTCCTGGTTGTATCCCCTCTCCAGATATCGTAGGACTTAGCAAAATTATTGGTTTTAAGGGTTTGTAACGTTTTGTATTGAGATACTTACTTGTCTGAACTTTATTGTTACTGAAAATGTTCACGAACTGTGAAGAAAAATTTCACAAATGAACAACAAATCGGATGTTGATTGCGCGAACCGTGCACGAGAAAACAAACCGAACCAAAATGATAACGGTCAAATGGTATACCACATAGACCTTGTCTGCTCAACGGTTTTTTCTCAAACGTATGTCCGTTTTTCAGAAATACGAAAAATGCATTTTGTGGTATTACAAACACCAGGATTAACAAAAAAAACTTCAGGTGAATGGAAATGTATATTCTAAATAATAAACGGTAAGTAAAGTGCAATTTTATTTGTGAAAAAATGGGTTTAATAGCGAAAAACAACGCCGTAATGGTTAACAACTAGCCGTAACTAGGGTGTGTCCCTTTAAACAAGTTGTAGGATAAATGGTACTTATATTTCTTACACAGCCACCAAAAACGAAATTTAAAAATATTATCCAACCATAACTGATTTACAGCACTTGCATTTGCAGTTCATTTTAATGTAACAGATAGCAATAGCTTTTAGGTTAACCTATATATGTCAAAGAGCAATCAATTTCCACACTGGTAATTTCATCCATTATATGTGACAGATCACTGTGTGATATCATAAATATCACACAGTATTCATTCCAATGGTGTTTAAGAAAAAAGGATACTAGGGACAATATTTCAAAACCTTAGATAACCGGAAGTTGGTTTGCGAGATTGTTACTTAGATAACGGATTGTTCACTTACGTGAATTATATTTGCATAACAAATGATAAAAATAATCGTAACATGTGTACTCGTGTTCTGTACTACACTGATATTCCAAATGTATTTTAATTAAATGAATTTGCAAATTAGAAAGTTTTTCAAGTGTCCGAAATAGGTCTTGAGATAAAAAATAAATTAAAAGTTTGTAACTTATTTTAAAACGGAGCAATTCACCATATAACCCACTGGCAGTTCTCATACATGTAAAGTTACGTAACGGACTCACAAACAGAACACCGAAGAGAGAGCAGCTAGTAACTGTGTGGCTACTTTGATATACAGGTTGAAACCTGAGCAAACAGAACACCGAAGAGAGAGCAGCTAGTAACTGTGTGGCTACTTTGATATACAGGTTGAAACCTGAGCAAACAGAACACCGAAGAGAAAGCAGCTAGTAACTGTGTGGCTACTTTGATATACAGGTTGAAACCTGAGCAAACAGAACAACAGAAGAGAGAGCAGCTAGTAACTGTGTGGCTACTTTGATATACAGGTTGAAACCTGAGCAAACAGAACACAGAAGAGAGAGCAGCTAGTAACTGTGTGGCTACTTTGATATACAGGTTGAAACCTGAGCAAACAGAACACAGAAGAGAGAGCAGCTAGTAACTGTGTGGCTACTTTGATATACAGGTTGAAACCTGAGCAAACAGAACACAGAAGAGAGAGCAGCTAGTAACTGTGTGGCTACTTTGATATACAGGTTGAAACCGGAGCAAACAGAACACCGAAGAGAGAGCAGCTAGTAACTGTGTGGCTACTTTGATATACAGGTTGAAACCTGAGCAAACAGAACACAGAAGAGAGAGCAGCTAGTAACTGTGTGGCTACTTTGATATACAGGTTGAAACCTGAGCAAACAGAACACAGAAGAGAGAGCAGCTAGTAACTGTGTGGCTACTTTGATATACAGGTTGAAACCTGAGCAAACAGAACACAGAAGAGAGAGCAGCTAGTAACTGTGTGGCTACTTTGATATACAGGTTGAAACCTGAGCAAACAGAACACAGAAGAGAGAGCAGCTAGTAACTGTGTGGCTACTTTGATATACAGGTTGAAACCGGAGCAAACAGAACACAGAAGAGAGAGCAGCTAGTAACTGTGTGGCTACTTTGATATACAGGTTGAAACCGGAGCAAACAGAACACAGAAGAGAGAGCAGCTAGTAACTGTGTGGCTACTTTGATATACAGGTTGAAACCTGAGCAAACAGAACACAGAAGAGAGAGCAGCTAGTAACTGTGTGGCTACTTTGATATACAGGTTGAAACCTGAGCAAACAGAACACAGAAGAGAGAGCAGCTAGTAACTGTGTGGCTACTTTGATATACAGGTTGAAACCTGAGCAAACAGAACACAGAAGAGAGAGCAGCTAGTAACTGTGTGGCTACTTTGATATACAGGTTGAAACCTGAGCAAACAGAACACAGAAGAGAGAGCAGCTAGTAACTGTGTGGCTACTTTGATATACAGGTTGAAACCTGAGCAAACAGAACAACAGATTGTGTGAAGTATAGTGTCCTGGGATAGATGAACTAACAATTGTGTGGTTACCTTGATGTATTAGTTGAAACCTGAGCAGTTTGTGTGAAATATAGTGTGCTGGGATAGACGACTTAACAGTGGTTACCTTGATGTACTGGTTGAAACCTGAGCTGAGTTTGTGTGAAGTATAGTGCCCTGGGATAGACGACTTAACAGTGGTTACCTTGATGTACTGGTTGAAACCTGAGCAGAGTTTGTGTGAAGTATAGTGCCATGGGATAGACCAGTTACCAGTGGTTACCTTGATGTACTGATTGAAACCTGAGCAGAGTTTGTGTGAAGTATAGTGCCCTGGGATAGGCGAGTTACCAGCGGTTACCTTGATGTATTGGTTGAAACCTGAGCAGAGTTTGTGTGAAATATAGTGCCCTGGGATAGACGAGTTACCAGCGGTTACCTTGATGTACTGGTTGAAACCTGAGCAGAGTTTGTGTGAAATATAGTGCCCTGGGATAGACCAGTTACCAGTGGTTACCTTGATGTACTGGTTGAAACCTGAGCAGAGTTTGTGTGAAATATAGTGCCCTGGGATAGACAAGTTACCAGTGGTTACCTTGATGTACTGGTTGAAACCTGAGCAGAGTTCCTTCAAGCCATCCTTGACCCGTGACAGCAGCTGATAGAGCAGACTCAGATCAGAAACGCGGTTCTCATCTAGCATGTGATCCAGACCTGAAAACAAAGATATACAGATTCTGTCACACACTCACAAACAATCTAGAAAATCCCTAAGACAGGATAATGCATACCACGGACTTTGTTACACCAGCTATGGATCACTAGTAGATGGAGCGAAGAACATCCACACGGACCCAGCGATGGGGATCACTATTTGTGTCAGTGGGGAGACATGCATATATTAGGAGTAAGATATACAAGTTGAAAATTAAATTGAATTGCTTTCTTTTTGGACTTTTCCAATTTTACGAGAACCAATTTTTGTTGTTTGGTGCCCTTTTATCATCGAAATCCATTTTACTGTTTTTCAGTAATGAAGTTATTGGTGGAATAAGTAACACCATATTGGGTAAAACTTTTGATACCATGAGTTTGTTGATAGACGACCGACACGCTACCTGAAACAATCGTTTCCATGCAATCCAGAAGCCCATAGGCATTAGAGATGCACGGTATAACCAGTATACTGCAATATAAATTTGGAACAATACATATCGCAATATTTGTCTAGCTGACCAGTATATTGCGCTTATGTATTTTGTATGTGTATTAGTCACACATATTATATTTTCAAAGGAAAAAAACAACAGATTCACTTGTTCGGAACGAATCTCAATTGACTGGTGAATCATTTTATTAAGTTATACAAAATGTACATGAAATTTTAGCACTTTATAAATTCTAATAACTTAGAATTGGTCTTTGCAATATTGTGGTACAAATCGCAATTCAGGTTCTTGCAAAATATCGTAATACGGAAATTAATAAGCACTGGCAGTTCTGATTGTCAACCGTCGGTAAATAAATGGAGGAGAGATCAAATGATCATACCTTTCTGCAGCATCTGGTGCAGATGTTGTTCAAGTAGCTGCTTCTCCACGCAGGTGATTAGTGGCTTCCTACAATTACACACAGTAAAATACAGAATATTATTACATAGCCATCGGCGGCTTCCTACAATTACACACAGTAAAATACAGAATATTATTACATAGCCATCGGCGGCTTCCTACAATTACACACAGTAAAATACAGAATATTATTACATAGCCATCGGCGGCTTCCTACAATTACACACAGTAAAATACAGAATATTATTACATAGCCATCGGCGGCTTCCTACAATTACACACAGTAAAATACAGAATATTATTACATAGCCATCGGCGGCTTCCTACAATTACACACAGTAAAATACAGATTATTATTACATAGCCATCGGCGGCTTCCTACAATTACACACAGTAAAATACAGATTATTATTACATAGCCATCGGCGGCTTCCTACAATTACACACAGTAAAATACAGAATATTATTACATAGCCATCGGCGGCTTCCTACAATTACACACAGTAAAATACAGAATATTATTACATAGCCGTCGGCGGCTTCCTACAATTACACACAGTAAAATACAGAATATTATTACATAGCCGTCGGCGGCTTCCTACAATTACACACAGTAAAATACAGAATATTATTACATAGCCGTCGGCGGCTTCCTACAATTACACACAGTAAAATACAGAATATTATTACATAGCCGTCAGTCGCTTCCTACAATTACACACAGTAAAATACAGAATATTATTACATAGCCGTCAGCGGCTTCCTACAATTACACACAGTAAAATACAGAATATTATTACATAGCCGTCGGCGGCTTCCTACAATTACACAGTAAAATACAGAATATTATTACATAGCCATCGGCAGCTTCCTACAATTACACACAGTAAAATACAGAATATTATTACATAGCCGTCGGCGGCTTCCTACAATTACACACAGTAAAATACAGAATATTATTACATAGCCGTCGGCGGCTTCCTACAATTACACACAGTAAAATACAGAATATTATTACATAGCCGTCGGCGGCTTCCTACAATTACACACAGTAAAATACAGAATATTATTACATAGCCGTCGGCGGCTTCCTACAATTACACACAGTAAAATACAGAATATTATTACATAGCCGTCGGCGGCTTCCTACAATTACACACAGTAAAATACAGAATATTATTACATAGCCGTCGGCGGCTTCCTACAATTACACAGAGTAAAATATAGAATATTATTACATAGCCGTCGGCGGCTTCCTACAATTACACAGAGTAAAATACAGAATATTATACACACAGTAAAATACAGAATATTATTACATAGCCGTCGGCGGCTTCCTACAATTACACACAGTAAAATACAGAATATTATTACATAGCCGTCGGCGGCTTCCTACAATTACACACAGTAAAATACAGAATATTATTACATAGCCGTCGGCGGCTTCCTACAATTACACACAGTAAAATACAGAATATTATTACATAGCCGTCGGCGGCTTCCTACAATTACACACAGTAAAATACAGAATATTATTACATAGCCGTCGGCGGCTTCCTACAATTACACACAGTAAAATACAGAATATTATTACATAGCCGTCGGCGGCTTCCTACAATTACACACAGTAAAATACAGAATATTATTACATAGCCGTCGGCGGCTTCCTACAATTACACAGTAAAATACAGAATATTATTACATAGCCGTCGGCGGCTTCCTACAATTACACAGTAAAATACAGAATATTATTACATAGCCGTCGGCGGCTTCCTACAATTACACAGAGTAAAATACAGAATATTATTACATAGCCGTCGGCGGCTTCCTACAATTACACACAGTAAAATACAGAATATTATTACATAGCCGTCGGCGGCTTCCTACAATTACACACAGTAAAATACAGAATATTATTACATAGCCGTCGGCGGCTTCCTACAATTACACACAGTAAAATACAGAATATTATTACATAGCCGTCGGCGGCTTCCTACAATTACACACAGAATATTATTACAAATACACAGTAAAATACAGAATATTATTACATAGCCGTCGGCGGCTTCCTACAATTACACACAGTAAAATACAGAATATTATTACATAGCCGTCGGCGGCTTCCTACAATTACACAGTAAAATACAGAATATTATTACATAGCCATCGGCGGCTTCCTACAATTACACACAGTAAAATACAGAATATTATTACATAGCCATCGGCGGCTTCCTACAATTACACACAGTAAAATACAGAATATTATTACATAGCCATCGGCGGCTTCCTACAATTACACAGTAAAATACAGAATATTATTACATAGCCGTCAGCGGCTTCCTACAATTACACAGTAAAATACAGAATATTATTACATAGCCGTCAGTGGCTTCCTACAATTACACATGTTTACAATGTTTACACTTGATAACTTATTTGAATAAAAATACATCGGTAGGTACATATGTATATTAATGTCAAAGATGAGTCACAGATTGCTGGTAGCCAGCTATTTGTTAATGAAATGTTGCATGTGAAAGCAAATCAAAAGAAGTGACTTGCAGAAGTTTCTTTTGCTTTTGTACGACTGTAGTGTTAAGATTTTTTTTTCACTTGCCATTAGGCTTGCTCAAAGTAAATGTTTGGTGGCCCAAGTCTAAGACTGGCCTCTGACATTAGGCCACCATATTCTAGAACCTATGTTATACATACATGTGCAAAATATTTGTGTGAATCACGAGTCAAATGTTACTGAAACAATGTTTAAAATGTCATCAGTGATCAAAAGTTGAAGAAGAAGTATAAATAAAGCACTTACTTGGTGGACTGATTGAGATAGTGAAGAAGTATAAATAAAGCACTTACTTGGTGGACTGGTTGAGATAGTGAAGAAGTATAAATAAAGCACATACTTGGTGGACTGGTTGAGATAGTGAAGAAGTATAAATAAAGCACTTACTTGGTGGACTGGTTGAGATAGTGAAGAAGTATAAATAAAGCACTTACTTGGTGGACTGGTTGAGATAGTGAAGAAGTATAAGTATAAATAAAGCACTTACTTGGTGGACTGGTTGAGATAGTGAAGAAGTATAAATAAAGCACTTACTTGGTGGACTGGTTGAGATAGTGAAGAAGTATAAATAAAGCACTTACTTGGTGGACTGGTTGAGATAGTGAAGAAGTATAAATAAAGCACTTACTTGGTGGACTGGTCGAGATAGTGAAGAAGTATAAATAAAGCACTTACTTGGTGGACTGGTTGAGATAGTGAAGAAGTATAAATAAAGCACTTACTTGGTGGACTGGTTGAGATAGTGAAGAAGTATAAATAAAGCACTTACTTGGTGGACTGGTTGAGATAGTGAAGAAGTATAAATAAAGCACTTACTTGGTGGACTGGTTGAGATAGTGAAGAAGTATAAATAAAGCACTTACTTGGTGGACTGGTTGAGATAGTGAAGAAGTATAAATAAAGCACTTACTTGGTGGACTGGTTGAGATAGTGAAGAAGTATAAATAAAGCACTTACTTGGTGGACTGGTTGAGATAGTGAAGAAGTATAAATAAAGCACTTACTTGGTGGACTGGTTGAGATAGTGAAGAAGTATAAATAAAGCACTTACTTGGTGGACTGGTTGAGATAGTGAAGAAGTATAAATAAAGCACTTACTTGGTGGACTGGTTGAGATAGTGAAGAAGTATAAATAAAGCACTTACTTGGTGGACTGGTTGAGATAGTGAAGAAGTATAAATAAAGCACTTACTTGGTGGACTGGTTGAGATAGTGAAGAAGTATAAATAAAGCACTTACTTGGTGGACTGGTTGAGATAGTGAAGAAGTATAAATAAAGCACTTACTTGGTGGACTGGTTGAGATAGTGAAGAAGTATAAATAAAGCACTTACTTGGTGGACTGGTTGAGATAGTGAAGAAGTATAAATAAAGCACTTACTTGGTGGACTGGTTGAGATAGTGAAGAAGTATAAATAAAGCACTTACTTGGTGGACTGGTTGAGATAGTGAAGAAGTATAAATAAAGCACTTACTTGGTGGACTGGTTGAGATAGTGAAGAAGTATAAATAAAGCACTTACTTGGTGGACTGGTTGAGATAGTGAAGAAGTATAAATAAAGCACTTACTTGGTGGACTGGTTGAGATAGTGAAGAAGTATAAATAAAGCACTTACTTGGTGGACTGGTCGAGATAGTGAAGAAGTATAAATAAAGCACTTACTTGGTGGACTGGTTGAGATAGTGAAGTATAAATAAAGCACTTACTTGGTGGACTGGTTGAGATAGTGAAGAAGTACAAGTATAAATAAAGCACTTACTTGGTGGACTGGTTGAGATAGTGAAGAAGTATAAATAAAGCACTTACTTGGTGGACTGGTTGAGATAGTGAAGAAGTATAAATAAAGCACTTACTTGGTGGACTGGTTGAGATAGTGAAGAAGTATAAATAAAGCACTTACTTGGTGGACTGGTTGAGATAGTGAAGAAGTATAAATAAAGCACTTACTTGGTGGACTGGTTGAGATAGTGAAGAAGTATAAATAAAGCACTTACTTGGTGGACTGGTTGAGATAGTGAAGAAGTATAAATAAAGCACTTACTTGGTGGACTGGTTGAGATAGTGAAGAAGTATAAATAAAGCACTTACTTGGTGGACTGGTTGAGATAGTGAAGAAGTATAAATAAAGCACTTACTTGGTGGACTGGTTGAGATAGTGAAGAAGTATAAATAAAGCACTTACTTGGTGGACTGGTTGAGATAGTGAAGAAGTATAAATAAAGCACTTACTTGGTGGACTGGTTGAGATAGTGAAGAAGTATAAGTATAAATAAAGCACTTACTTGGTGGACTGGTTGAGATAGTGAAGAAGTATAAATAAAGCACTTACTTGGTGGACTGGTTGAGATAGTGAAGAAGTATAAATAAAGCACTTACTTGGTGGACTGGTTGAGATAGTGAAGAAGTATAAGTATAAATAAAGCACTTACTTGGTGGACTGGTTGAGATAGTGAAGAAGTATAAGTATAAATAAAGCACTTACTTGGTGGACTGGTTGAGATAGTGAAGAAGTATAAATAAAGCACTTACTTGGTGGACTGGTTGAGATAGTGAAGAAGTATAAGTATAAATAAAGCACTTACTTGGTGGACTGGTTGAGATAGTGAAGAAGTATAAATAAAGCACTTACTTGGTGGACTGGTTGAGATAGTGAAGAAGTATAAGTATAAATAAACTTACTTGGTGGACTGGTTGAGATAGTGAAGAAGTATAAATAAAGCACTTACTTGGTGGAAGATAGTGAAGAAGTAAATAAAGCACTTACTTGGTGGACTGGTTGAGATAGTGAAAATAAAAGCACTTACTTGGTGGACTGGTTGAGATAGTGAAGAAGTATAAATAAAGCACTTACTTGGTGGACTGGTTGAGATAGTGAAGAAGTATAAATAAAGCACTTACTTGGTGGACTGGTTGAGATAGTGAAGAAGTATAAATAAAGCACTTACTTGGTGGACTGGTTGAGATAGTGAAGAAGTATAAATAAAGCACTTACTTGGTGGACTGGTTGAGATAGTGAAGAAGTATAAATAAAGCACTTACTTGGTGGACTGGTTGAGATAGTGAAGAAGAAGTATAAATAAAGCACTTACTTGGTGGACTGGTTGAGATAGTGAAGAAGTATAAGTATAAATAAAGCACTTACTTGGTGGACTGGTTGAGATAGTGAAGAAGTATAAGTATAAATAAAGCACTTACTTGGTGGACTGGTTGAGATAGTGAAGAAGTATAAGTATAAATAAAGCACTTACTTGGTGGACTGGTTGAGATAGTGAAGAAGTATAAGTATAAATAAAGCACTTACTTGGTGGACTGGTTGAGATAGTGAAGAAGTATAAATAAAGCACTTACTTGGTGGACTGGTTGAGATAGTGAAGAAGTATAAGTATAAATAAAGCACTTACTTGGTGGACTGGTTGAGATAGTGAAGAAGTATAAATAAAGCACTTACTTGGTGGACTGGTTGAGATAGTGAAGAAGTATAAGTATAAATAAAGCACTTACTTGGTGGACTGGTTGAGATAGTGAAGAAGTATAAGAATAAATAAAGCACTTACTTGGTGGACTGGTTGAGATAGTGAAGAAGTATAAATAAAGCACTTACTTGGTGGACTGGTTGAGATAGTGAAGAAGTATAAGTATAAATAAAGCACTTACTTGGTGGACTGGTTGAGATAGTGAAGAAGTATAAATAAAGCACTTACTTGGTGGACTGGTTGAGATAGTGAAGAAGTATAAATAAAGCACTTACTTGGTGGACTGGTTGAGATAGTGAAGAAGTATAAATAAAGCACTTACTTGGTGGACTGGTTGAGATAGTGAAGAAGTATAAATAAAGCACTTACTTGGTGGACTGGTTGAGATAGTGAAGAAGTATAAATAAAGCACTTACTTGGTGGACTGGTTGAGATAGTGAAGAAGTATAAATAAAGCACTTACTTGGTGGACTGGTTGAGATAGTGAAGAAGTATAAATAAAGCACTTACTTGGTGGACTGGTTGAGATAGTGAAGAAGTATAAATAAAGCACTTACTTGGTGGACTGGTTGAGATAGTGAAGAAGTATAAATAAAGCACTTACTTGGTGGACTGGTTGAGATAGTGAAGAAGTATAAATAAAGCACTTACTTGGTGGACTGGTTGAGATAGTGAAGAAGTATAAATAAAGCACTTACTTGGTGGACTGGTTGAGATAGTGAAGAAGTATAAATAAAGCACTTACTTGGTGGACTGGTTGAGATAGTGAAGAAGTATAAATAAAGCACTTACTTGGTGGACTGGTTGAGATAGTGAAGAAGTATAAGTATAAATAAAGCACTTACTTGGTGGACTGGTTGAGATAGTGAAGAAGTATAAATAAAGCACTTACTTGGTGGACTGGTTGAGATAGTGAAGAAGTATAAATAAAGCACTTACTTGGTGGACTGGTTGAGATAGTGAAGAAGTATAAATAAAGCACTTACTTGGTGGACTGGTTGAGATAGTGAAGAAGTATAAATAAAGCACTTACTTGGTGGACTGGTTGAGATAGTGAAGAAGTATAAATAAAGCACTTACTTGGTGGACTGGTTGAGATAGTGAAGAAGTATAAATAAAGCACTTACTTGGTGGACTGGTTGAGATAGTGAAGAAGTATAAATAAAGCACTTACTTGGTGGACTGGTTGAGATAGTGAAGAAGTATAAATAAAGCACTTACTTGGTGGACTGGTTGAGATAGTGAAGAAGTATAAATAAAGCACTTACTTGGTGGACTGGTTGAGATAGTGAAGAAGTATAAATAAAGCACTTACTTGGTGGACTGGTTGAGATAGTGAAGAAGTATAAATAAAGCACTTACTTGGTGGACTGGTTGAGATAGTGAAGAAGTATAAATAAAGCACTTACTTGGTGGACTGATTGAGATAGTGAAGAAGTATAAATAAAGCACTTACTTGGTGGACTGGTTGAGATAGTGAAGAAGTATAAATAAAGCACTTACTTGGTGGACTGGTCGAGATAGTGAAGAAGTCGCTCAGATTCCTCGTTGAGTCGCTTGTCAACGTGGGCCAGATACTCGGGAACCTAACAATGAAGGATTAGTGTTCAAACATACTCTTGAAGACGTCAGTAATATACGTACATTTTATAGTCTTTTTAACTTCAGATCTCGACATGAACAAAATTGATGGGAGTGAGTAACTGCTCCCCTAATTTACGGGAGCCATTTGGTATTATTATATTGATACCTTATAAATTCACATGCTATGGGGAAAGTAATTTTTCACCTTAAACAGCGAGGTCTGTAACGTTTTTGTGTTTTTTTACAGCTGATGGTTTTAAGACCAAGCGTTTGTTTTAATTGATGTTGTATACCAGCACTTGTAAGCCCTGTATTACCAAATATGTTTATTTCCTTTAATTTATGAATGTAAAAAAAAAAAAAAATTGCTATCGCAGTCAAACAAAATTGGAAATGAGTTTATGATTTTTTTTAAACTTTAGAATTATCATCAAAAATATGCTACTTTGGGTTAATGATTTCACAGTGAATAACATTATTTTATTTTATTTTTATTTGTTTATTTGTTTTTCTTGGGGGGGAGGGAGTTCTGGGTCAAGTTTTTTGAGAGAGGAGGGTTCATGACGGACGAGTTTAAATATTAAAAAAAATATACCCTCTATTTTTCAGGATGACTTTTACTTGTAGATGCAGGACATTGCATTTGGGCAATTCTGTGGTCAAGTAAACCAATAGGTCATTTTTAAAAACTCATTCAAGTGAGACAAGTGTGGTATCATTTGAAAGGTTATTATCTCTAGTGTCAAATATTACACATTAATCCTTTTTCAGTAGATGTGTTTTAGTCACTTATAATGCAACTAATGCATCAACCATGAATGAAGTAATATTTTACGAAAAATTCTATTCACACATTTATCAGCATATTTTTTATACATAAGTGAGTAGAAATAAAAATCTTTATACAGAAATAATCCCAGACATGTCCTTTGTTAATTGACATAATATATAAAGACAAATTTATATTTCAAGCAGACTTTTATCCATAATATTTACATACATTACTCATGTGTACATCCGACACCAAAATGTAACATTTTTCAATCTCCATTTCTGCAATCTGGTTGTAAAATGTTACTAACTGAGATGCAATGTTAAATTTATATGGTTGATTAAAAAATGTAAAAACAATTACTGAATAAGTAACAACTGCCATGCTACTATGATGCTGTTATAGTGTATGTCCGACACCATAAAGCATGTTAATTTTTTCCAATTTTGAAGCAAAGTATTGATATTTAGGGGATAACCCTACTGTGTTTTCCGATTTGCGGACGTATATCGGTGGTTTTACTGTCGCTAATTTAGTTTATGACGTATTTCTGCCACAAAATTTGCGACCGGTATATCAGTGATTTTACCACCTGAAATTTTTAGCAGGGATCCAATCAGATTCGTTCTTACAAATGTGTTGAATTAGAATTATGCAATACCAGTGTGATATTAGGAGACATTTTTTATAATTAGAGCCAGTTATATGACCATCAGTATTAATTTTTTATTCATATAAGTGGATTAAGAGGAATTTATCAGTGTGCAAAAGGCAGCTTCCCTCCAAAAGTGTTGATTACGTTTTAAAAGGTAAAAATTATACTTGCAACTAACTATTCCTCTCCATAACAAAATAAAAAACCCAATAATTGCATTTACTGGCAGAATTATACAAATTGGAAAATGTTTTAGAGGATCACAACTAATAACGTAAATGTGACGTCACATATGAGGAAAACACTTTTACATTCAGTGGCAGCACTTTACTATTTTGAAATTTTCTAGTTAATTTTACAGAGATTATGAGTGGAATCAATAAATATTAAGTTACTTAATACAAATAAATGCAAAAATATTAAAATATATCTCTTGCACCTTGTTCAGGTCCCGAGTCACCGGAGGGCTGCCACAGCCACAGTTTCCCCCCATCTTATATGCATTTAGCTCATAGTCATACATGTAGCTAGTGGCAATTTTTCTTGTGTCACTTGTCATTTGTACGTGTACACTAGTCACAAGGTGGCCCACCTTGCCCCCCACTCCACCTCATGAAGTCATGGGTGTTAACTTGAATTTTTGAATGGTGTTTGTCTTTGCACTGAACTAGTACAGTTTATGGCTAATATTTAAGGTACACAGACTCAGTTGGAGACTACTTTGATCCTGTTACAAATTTTCCTGCACACATGCCTACTCACTGTTCTTTAACATTTAGTCAATTAAATGTTAATTGCTTGATTATTTAATGCATCAATTTAATTGGTAAACAAATGCGAAAACTTGCAGATGGACAACCTAATTTCATAGTATGAAACACTACAACATTAGTGAAAAACTGACCGTGCGGTGGGAATTCCCTGACCTCGTATTACGTCACACGTGTGTTGTGTGAGCTTACATAGATAAAGCGAAAACTAACTTTACAAAGAGTCTACTTATCCATTTTAGTAATGTGGTGGATCGTAACATTCTAAACAGCTTTTTCTCGATTCTTCAACGTTTTCAGCAATTTACTTCATGAACACCGACATAAATTACCATGATTTACAAATAAATGCCTAATTTCTTAAATGCCTTCGAAATGGAGGGGCGCTTATTCAAAGACGTGGGCCTACTTCCGGTCAAATACGGTACTCGATATAATAATCAGGGGCCTCACACATACACGCACGCATGCTTGCTGCAGACTACGGGAATTACAAAAATTGCAAGTGTACAAAAGGGATAAACAGGCACTTTGTGCTTGGAAATTTTGCTGCCCAGCGGACGACTGAATTGTAAATTTTGCTCGTCCGAGCAACGTTTTACTCGCCTGGGGCGAGTAGACAAGTATTTTTGGCCAGCCCTGATATATATAAACATGATACATGTTAACACCAATAACTTTATAACAAATTTCTTAACAGATTTAAAACTGCTTGCGGAAATTTCTAGAACGTTTAAAACTGTTTGCAAAATGTTCTCTAATGTTTAACACGTTGCCCAATCCAGAGTGAGTAACAGCATCATAAAGACTTCTCCAAGTGAGCATGCTGAGATCTTCATTGGTTACAAGATGATTTTTTTTTTTAAATAAATAAATAAACCAATGGCCAGTACTTACGTCTCGTTCCTGCATCAGATGTTGTCCCTCAGCCATATAAAGTCTTTCTGTAGCCTCCAGAAACTTACACTCAAATGCTTCTTGATATATCTAGAAAGGAAGGTAGGAAATGTTTTAGCTAACGACGCACTCAACACATTTTATTTACAGTTATATGTTATAGTGTCAGACATATGGTTAAGGACCACACATATATTGAGAGAGGGAACCCGCTGTCGCCACTTCATGGGCTACTCTTATCGATCAGCAAGGGATCTTTTATATGCACCATCCCACAGACAGAACAATACATACCACAGCCTTTGTTACACCATTCCATTTAATATAATATTAAATTAATGATTGCTATACATGTACATCAATAAATTCAACCCAAAATGACAATTATTTAATTCAAACTAAACATAAATCAATTTATAATGTTTTATGTAATGACATAATTTTTTTTTATTGTACTGAAGGATAAAAATAACTTTTTAGTGGTGTACATGGGGCAGGGGCTTAGAAAATCCCAGATATTGTGCTTACTTACTTTATGGATGGTTCTTAATTACTAGTAGGTATCATTTACTGGGAATTACTTAAACATAATCAGAGTTTATTAGCAAACAAAAGCCATCTTGTATGAACATCCTATATACACAGACCTGTCAACCTTTAGTCAAGAGAAAGCAGGAGGTGTGTGTTGAAAAAGCAGGAGATTTTTTAAATTCACACAATTTAACCCAAAATTGCAAGATTAAAAAAAAACATTATTACAATAAGTTATATGAATACTATATAATGTCATCTATACTTCTTAACCTTAGATCTTGGCATTAAAAAAATGATAATTATTAAAAAAAATATATATATATTTTTTTTAAGTTTAAATATTATTGATTTAAAACATATTAAAAAAATATATATATATATATTTTTTTTTTTTTAAGTTTAAATATTATTATGATTTAATACATATTTAAAAAAATATATATATTTTATCCAAAAATGTTAAGAACATGAACAAGAAATAAAACATTTAATTAGTACATTTACGGTATTACACTTACAGCCTTATAGGTTGCGTTACATTATCATTTGTGGTTAGTGTACCTAAGTACCAAAGACAAATTTATATAAATCTTATAAATTAACCCTTATCGTGCCGTTGATGTGTATACACGTCGAGCGTCATCACAATGACGTCACTTTGCATTGTTTTCATTTAAAAATCATTTTCTAAATTAATTGTTGACATTTTTGTCAAAAACAAAGAAAAAAAATGTCAATAAATAGTCTTAGAATGACATATCCAAATATTTGCTAAATTGCTGTTGTACATGATATGTTTTTTTTAAAACAAAAATGACCCGTCAAATGGCGCGTGCTATTGTTTGTTATTGTTTCTTGTTTTTTTTGGTAGCGGTTTCTTTTATCTCTACAAAGTTGTCATAATATACTATTATATATGAACTACATTATGACAGTTGCATTAAATTTGAAAAAGTATCACTTTTAATGCCTAAAAAAGGTACAAACACAATCAAATAATTGTAATCCGAGTCCGACGGCATAAACAGTCGCCGAAAAGCGCCATTTCCCTGTTTCTATTTATAAACAACAGGTCATGTGACAGCACATTTCCCGCCATACAATTTGACAGCAGTAGTACACATTGCTTGCATGTGCGGCTAACTGTTTTCATTAATAATTACAACGTGGTTACTTATACTACAGCAGACGATATTCTAACTATGTTTACTTGAACAGTTACGTCGACTATATGATCGAATACGCACATGTGCTCGGTGTTCGTCCTTGTTTTGTTGTGTGTTGTTTTTCTGCCAGTTTTTCCTTTTCAACATTCACATTAGTATTAATCACTACCGAGTAGATATATATTTGTTCTCATTTTTAAAAAATGAATTACAAACGATAGGTTACGAATATCTGCTGAAGTAGTCTGCAGAATACCGTGACCTACATTATTTTCAATAACCAATTACAAAACATTCTCGTTGCGTGTCACACATAATTATGTGGCGCCACCGGTTTTTTGTTTTTATTACTGTTCCAGTCGCGGATCCAAGGATTTGGTGTGTGTGTGTGTGTGTGTGTGGGGGGGGGGGGGGGGGTGCTGTGTGTGTGGGGGGGTGTGTGTGTGCCGTGCATGGCTTTTTATGAATAAGCGTATATAAGCAGTGAATGTTTTGTAATAATGTTGTATGGTGGATGACAATCTTTTAAAAATCAGGCATGTGTGCTGGGATTTTAGGTAGGGGTGTCTGGAGAGCGAAGTTTATAGGGGATTTCTGTAATGCTCCGCCGGAATATGTATTGAATTTTTTTTTTTTTTAATCTGCTCGAGCAGGGACCGGAAAGGGGTGGGGGGGGGGGGGGGGTGGGGGTCGACCCATTCCCTGCACACATATCTGCAAATGTTATAAAGATAAATTAATCATCATGAGGTAAACTGTAGTTGTGTTGCACTGTTGGATCTATTGTATTTTGATAAATGTATTAGTACCAAAATCTAAAATTTGGGCGAATACGACAGACATTCGGGCAAATTGAGCTGGCCTGAAACCTTTTCATCATGTACTAGTAGTTCCAACATTTCTCCCACAATACTAGTTGTAATTAAATCCATGTAAAATTGTGTAGTGCTTCGTTTGAAACCCTATATTATATATAGCTGGTTGGCAATAACGCTAAAACTAATAAATGTGTTTTTAGTTGGTGGTATTTTCGTTTAATTCGGGCACAAATTAGCCTGCCCTTCTTCCTCTCCCACCCCTACAAAACAAAACGGGATCCCGTACGCTTATGATTAGTACATAAGGCCTGTACGGTACCAATTGGTGTGGATGCGTCGGGGGTATACACAACCTTACCGCGAGGTCCAATTTTGTTTCCATGCAACAGTTATCGACCGTTTTTTAGAACATTGACACGGTCCTTTTTCGTGTTACGCAACACCCCCAAAAAATTCGTGCGGTAACTATATGGACCTATATAAAATGTGAAAATTACAGTAGGATAATGGTTTGCAATAGATTCAGAGTAAGTAATCACGTTTTTTATTTTAAAAATACGGTGATAACTAAATTTTTAAAAATAACAATTAAAAAGAAAAACATTCCACGTACTTTAGCAGGGCGACACTGTTGTGTAGGCAACGACCCGAAACATTGTTTTTGTCTCAAAAATCGTTAAACAAATTATTTAATGCAATTAAAATATTGTATTCTGGATGTAATAATCACAAATCATAAAACGATCCTATATTGTTGATAAAAATATCAAAGAAAAATCGCAAAAACTTCAAAGTGTAGTTGACCTATATTATCGACCCTTGACCCAGATGCAATACTTCGCGGGACCAACTGCCAGTGATTTCTTCTTCTTTCACTTCGTCAATAAACATGTAAGAAGAAGTTGCACAAATATAAATTCATGATTCCGATAATAATGTTTTTAAACATTTACTTGTGTGACCTATTGCGGTAGGGAGCACATTTTCTATGTCCGCTCGGACTACTGTGCGTCACGCGTTTCACGTTTTTGACATCTCAATTTTTTTTTAATCAGTTCCAACTACATTTTGTGCCACACATAAACACATTCTGACCTCCCTCTCCAAGGGCCTAAGCGACAGGGCCCAAAATTAAAAAAAATTAAAATATGAAGCGGCATAGGCCTAAGCATACGGGCTCTCATTTTTGTTGGGTATGCAGGCACATTTCTGCCAGAGTCGAACGAAAATCCCAGAATCTAGATAACAACAATTATTATTCATATTAGCTTTACTGCCAAACAGCAGGGTCTCAGCTAACGGGTAGAGGCAATGGTGTGTGTGTGTGTGTGTTTTATTTTTTATTTAACGACACCACTAGAGCACACTGATTTATTAATCGGCTATTGGATGTCAAACATTTGGTAATTTTGACATACTAGTAGTCTTAGAGAGAAAACCCCCTACATTGTTCCATTAGTAGCAAGGCATCTTTTATATACACCATCCCAAATACAGGATAGTACATACCACAGCCTTTGATATACCAGTCATGGAGCACTGGCTGGAACGAGAAATAGCCCAGTGAGCCCGCCGATGGGAATCAGTCCCAAACCAACTGTGCTTTACCACTGGGCTGCATCCCGCCCCTGGTGTGGGAGGAATACATTTGGGGGGGGGGGGGGGGGGGGGGGGGGGGGGGGGGGGGGGGGGGGTGTTAAAATAATAGAAAAATAGTTTATTGATACTGATGTTTTAAGTATGTAACCTTCCTGAAATGACTGCAAAATGGTGTCTTGCACCTTCCATGCTCATTGGTTCATTGTTTAAATCCTAGTTACAGCCATGAACAGCTATATAGGGTTGCAAATGAATCACTACATATTTTTACATGGATTACAACTAATATTGTGTCAGAGTAAAATGATGGAAATACATGGTTAAAAGGTTTTAGGCCAGCTCATTTGCCCAAAATGCTATACCTGGATAGTATTCAAATAATATATAAAGGCAAATAGATGACCAGTGTATATAACTTGTGAATGTCCCCTAGGTGGGGATGGAGATCACAATAGTTATATAGAAATTGCATATTCGTGACCCATTTCCTTGTGAATTTGGTCATTCTACCCCTCTCCTAAAGGTGGGGCACAAATAGGGGAAATTAAGCCAATTATCGTGTCCAGGAATACCATACAAATATCAGTTTTGCGTTTTTCGTTAATGTCGTGTCCCCTGCCCCCCCCCCCCACCCACCCCCAGGTAGGAGACAAATTCATTAAACCATCTATCATATAGACAAATGCATTTAAACTATTATGTTTTCAGAAATACTAGACCATTTCCAACCAAATTTATTTGATAGTTGCTCTCACCCATGGAAAACCCAAAACCATGAATTTGGTCATTTTAATCCCCCTAGGAAAATGGGTGCTCCGCACTCCATGTGTTTGGTCGTTGTGGTCAGCAATTTACTCAGGTGACCGTTTAGATCTATTTTGTATCATGCATAAGTGTTCAACACTGGATACACATTATGTATATGGTACATATTGAATTTTAATTTGGGCTCACATGTTGATGTTTGTTTCTTTGGGTTTAAAACATTTTTTAGATGAATGGACATTTTTCTCTTCTTTTTTTACAATTGTGCCCGTGTGAAGCACTATGGCAAGTATTTTGTGTCACAATAAATTACGGAAATGCATAATGTCCTTTTTACTATTTCTATTATTCTAATATCAGTGTCCAGGGTTTCTGCCAGAGGGTATGAAGGGTCAAAGTATGTACCCTAAAATCTTGGGAATTAATGGATACGTTTTAATAATTTTTAGAATGATTATAGTAAGATAGCTGCTGCTTAAAATTTTTTTCCAAACCCCATAACCACCTAGTTGCGGCAGTTATGATGTGGAGTTTTCAAGTACCCTCAAATTATTGATTACTGGTGTCCTTTACTTTTGACCGTATGACCCAAAAGTTGCATGCATACAGCAAATAGTTTCCAGTTTTACATACCTTACCATGGTAACCAATAGTTTGCATTGGTTACCATGGTAACAGTTTCGATCTGGATACCATGGTAACATATAGTTTTGAACTGGTTACCATGGTAACAGAATTAATAAGCTTCATATATCTTTTCTACAGGCATAGTACAATTATGTCACTATACATTGTTGTTTTTTCTCAGTCCTTGAAAATTATATTTTTTTAGAAATTTTCTGTTTTGCATTGGTTACCGTGGTAACAGAATTCACAATTTTCACCCATCTCTTGTAAACAGCTGGGAGCTTATTATTACATCATTATACAGTGATTTGTATTCAAATAAATTCATTTAAAACATTTCATATGGGTTACGGTTACGGTTCCTCTTTTTGCATTGGTTACCATGGTAACAGGATTAATTATGTTCATTTGAAAATGACAGGAAGTGAAAGGGCATATACCTTTTTTAAAATCTTGTGTCATTTGACAAAGATATATAAAGTAATAGAGATAGTATACATATTTTTAGTGTCTAGGTAATGTTGGACACAATGTCCACAAGTTACAAAAATGCGTTGATGGTAGTATGTGCATTTGACCCTATTATTCAAAAATAAAATTGGCTGTCTACTTAATTCTTTTTCTAAATCGAGTAGTATGGTTAATAGATCACACCATAGACTTAAATTAAAAGCAAAATATTAATTTTTAATTAAAATTTTCATAATTATTAATGAAAATATGGTATATTGAAATTTGCAGCTGTTGCCATGGTAACATAAATAATATAACTGACTATAAAATGTTAGCCTTACGTAGGTGGATATTCTTAGTATATATGTGTGTAATTTCATGCTGAAATGTCAACTGATTTTAATAATATTACCAGAAATGTATAATAGTTAATGTTGGAAATTATTTTCATAATTTACAAAAATGTGTTGATAGCCGAATGCGCATCTGACCCTATTTTTCAGAAAAAAACGCAGTCAACTTAATTTTTTCTTTACATCAAGCAGTATGGTTAATAAATCACAGCATAGACTTAAATTAAAAGAAAAATATTAATTTTTAATTAAAGTTTTCATAATTATTAATGAAAATATGGTATATTGAAATTTGCAGCTGTTGCCATGGTAACATAAATAATATAACTGACTATAAAATGTTAGCGTTACGTAGATGGATATTCTTAGTATATATGTGTATAATTTCATGCTGAAATGTCAACTGATTTTAATAATATTACTAAAAATGTATAATAATTAATGTTGGACATTATCTTCATAATTTACAAAAAAGCGTTGATGACAGTATGTGCATTGCACCCTATTATTCTGAAAAAAAATGGCAGTTTGCTTAATTTTTTCTTTAAATCAATCACTATGCTTAATAAATCACAGCATACACTTAAATTAAAAAAAAAAAAGTAGTGTTTTATTCATGTTTTCTTAATTATTAATGAAAAAATTGTATATTGAAATTTGCAGCTGTTGCTATGGTAACATAAATAAAATAACCATCTACAAAATGCTATCATTACGTAGGTGGATCATTATGGTATATATGGGTGTAATTTCATGTTAAAATGCCCATGGATTTTAATAAAATTACTACAAATGTAGAACAGGTGAAAATTCTTTAAATTTAGCAAAAAGAATGCGGCAGGATAAGGGTTAATATTCAATATTTACTATAATGAGGAACGGTGGCGTGATACTTATTTAAAATCATTATAATGATGCAATAAACATTGTATTTTCATTAATCATAAGTAAAACCTCATTACGGACATCGTGTGAAATATACCGGAATTATACCCATTTCCGTGAGTAACTTCATGTCAATGTCAAACACAACATTTTTTAATTGTACAAAAATAATTTCTTGAAGTGTACCCTTATAACCAACATTTTACTGCACAAACATACAAAATTAACTGACACAAGTATGTTTATACAGCTAATTGGTCTTTTCGTTGTCTTGCTGTGACATGTGATTTTAACATGCATCGTCATGATCGTGTGTATCGCAGTCAACTCGGAGTCTGGCAGTTCAGATTCGTCATAGTTGCATTATGTAATCCAGTGGGAAGACATTTTACAATTCAGAGGTGTTTAATTATTACATATTATTTGGAAATAAAATAATTATTAAATCATAAAAATAATTAACTTAATCATGCATACAAATTTTATTATAAATACAAATTATATATTTTGTAGCCCACATCATAATTATTATATTAATAATTATCTTATCATTTCAAAATTGTAATTTTTTTTAATTAACATTACCTCAAAACTGCCCAACCTACCCTGTCCCCTTGACATTTAAAGTACACGGAAACACATCGGTACTAAATATAGATTATACTAATTCAGATTCCCGTTGTTTGTTTCTCTTATATGGCAACCCAAGCTGTTATAATACACATAAGACATATTGCAATTATGTGTTAGCTACAGAAAATAAATGACAATATGTAAGGCATGTAAAAAGTTAATATGATAACTTTATTCTATGTAAACCAGTAATCACTAAGGCTTTGCTTCACCCCCAAAGACCCGGATGATCGGTAACTAGGCCGTGTGACGTCACGCCGGTTCCTAGAATTAGAACTAAATTGGATAGTTTTTGTGTGTGTTTTTGGCAACACTGAATGTCAATACACAACCTGTTGAATTAGTTCATCAAGATAAACGTCTCCGGCACTATATTTATTATTGTGATGTTTATTGCTGTGCCGTAGGCCCTAACGTTTATCCATTGGATTGGATTTTCCATTTGCAATCACGATTTAATAAAATCAGGCATACATGTATGTGCTTTATTTAAGAGCCTCAACACGTACAACAACATATTTTAATAAATTTCAGACAAAAATATTAAGTACAATACCTTTGGTAACCTTTCCAGGATGAGATGTTTGAAGATGACACATTTAACATTTGAAAGCTATTTTTATCCTGGCACATCGAAAATGCGGAATGAAAATATTGCGGAACGAGAATTATTCGTATCAAGCAATAAAAAGAAATATTGTTGAACTGAATGGAATTGATTATTTATTTTGTTATTTTTGTTTCTATATAATGTGCTTTGTGTGGGTTGCATTATATGCATTATTAATAATAATATCACATTCAAGTTTTGGGGTGTATTATTCTTTTTTATTATTATTAAAAAAATAATGATTGTCAGTACAGGTCATTACTTATTTTAAGGCCTTCATTTATTTACTATTTTAAGGGTTTTATTTATTTATTTATTATTAATTTTTACTCTTCTTTTGTTTTCGTTTTTTACCTATAATTACTGGTTATTAGTTATTTTAGGGGTTTTATTTAATAAAAAAAAAAAATATATATAAATTTCTTGTAATTAACATGCACAGCGCCCAACCCCACAACCTAAAAAATCATTGATTATAATAGTTTCATTAATCTTTCATAATATTTATATTAATCTTTTATAGCAAGTTCTGGAGAAAGGTGAATAGACACACAAAGAAATGGGGAAACACAATTTGAAAGTTAAACTGGCTGTTGAAAATATTTTATACATGTAAATCTAAAATGTTATAATGATTGTCAGCTCCATCTAATTTATTCCTTGAAACATTCATTTAACTACTTTCAAAAATTGTACTATAAGTCATATGTAGTTACATAACAAATCTGCACAGAATTGTAATTACAAAACATGTTCATGTGGTTGTGAGGCAATCGTCAACAACACAGTTAATGTTCAAACGGTTAAGTAGGAATCAAAGTACACATCGGTTTAGGCAATGTGCAGACAGGTACAAGGCAGTTATCACAAGCAGCAATTGTCACACTTATGCATTAATTACAAAACATTGTCATATAGTTGCGAGGTTATCCTCAACAACACAGTTGTATTGCACTGATGTGTTTCATTCATACTGTTGATGACAACTGCTGTTCGTGATAATTTATTCCTACTGGACTACCCCCGGTAATTTAACATGAACTGTGTTGTTGAGGATTGCCTAGTAACCAGATGAACATTTATTGTAATAATTAATGTATAACTGTGACTGCTTGTGATAACTGCCTTGTGCCTGTCTGCACATTGGCTAAACCGATGTGTATTTTGATTCCTACGTAACCATTTGAATATTAACTGTGTTGTTGAATGTAATTAATTCGTAAGTGTGACTTGGTGACAATTGCTGCTTGAGACAACTGCCTCATACCAATGTGTGTTAAACACTAAATTACGAATAATGCACATTAATTACGAATAATGCACATTAACAAGAAAACAACAAGAAACAAGCAAATGTGTGATCTCTTGCTACCCCGTTTCATCTCTCTATGTCTTGTCTCCCCCAACCCCCCTCTGTCTTGTGTGTATATAAGTGTGTGTGTGTGTGTGTGTAATGGAAACATTTATAAATGAAAAAAAAAAACATTTTCATTTAGTTAATAATTAAATTAATTAATTAATTTATTTATTATTATTAAATCAATAATTTATTTATTATGTTATTTATTATAATTACTAACATTATTCAGTAATTTACTATTATATTATTATTTATTAAGTATTAATTAATTATTTATTATATTAATTAGTTATTAATTAATGTATTATTTATTAACTGATTAAATTTTTTTATTATTCATTAATTAGTTTATTTATTATTATCATCATTATTATTATTAAACGTGATATTCCATTAAGTATTGTGGAAGAAACTCGTGAACCAGAGACGAATAATAAAAATAATCCGATTCCGCCAACAGTTTTCAATCACATTTTAAATATGCTCATAATGGCCGGCGGGAATATTCAAGATTTTGTTCGTAACTGACAACTGGATTAATACAGGATTACTATTTGAACAAACTGTCTATTTATACGTAAAACGTAAGTCGGGAGGTTTTCTTTATACAGTAAGTGTTTATATTTGTTAGTACATCTCATATTTCGCCACGAAATAATTAATTCCATGGTTGTATCGATTCCGCCTGAAATCTGGGCGGAAAACTCGCGCTTGTTTTTGCTATTAAAGTTGTAAACATCGGGTCCAATAAATGTCAAAATGTTAAAAAAACCGGACCGTAGATGTTTACCTTGGTGGAGGATCTATTTTTTTTTATGCTTACAAAAATGTCATTTAACAGGAGAAATTGTCTCCCGCACAGGTGAAAGGAGATTTGATCAAATACCGGGAGACTTCCGCGGAATCCGGGAGGGTTGACAGGTCTGTATACAGATTGCGAATTTAGCAGGATTCTGTATTTTCGTGAATCCCAAAATATATATATATATCTATATTACATCATTTTAGCATTTCTGACGAATCCTAAAAACCCCCATTTCCCCCAAAATTAAATTTATGTATAAGAAATAGCAAAAACATATCGCTAGGCACACAATTATCCTGAAAACAAAAAGTATTCACTGAAGTCAAAGAGACTGACCTGAGTTTGCTACCATTGTAAGATGTTTCTGACTAACAAGAGCCTTTTCAACAAATACAATTACTCATTAAATACATTTCTTTGTTTAAATATCAGTGCTGATATTTTCAATGTGTTTCTGATCGTGCAAATGTTGTTAGTACTTAGCCAAAACTGCAATTTACATCTTAAGATATATTTGTTTGTACAAGTGAAATTATTGGGAGGTAAAATCTAGCCTTGTCTTCTAGAACAGCCCTCTTTAAACAAAGATTGATATTCTAAAAAAAACAAAAACATATATGTAAGGTCAGTCATTACAAATGCTTTTGGGTCTGAAAGTGTTGCAATAGCAAACACATGACATTCTCTTTAATAATGCAGTGTTGGATGTTGACGTCTTAACGAGAAGTGGGGCGAGACGTAGCCCAGTGGTAAACCGTTCGCTTGATACGCGGTCGGTTTAGGATCGATCCTTGTTGGTGGGCCCATTGGGCTATTTCTTGTTCTAGCCAGTGCACCACAACAGGTATATCAAAGGCCGTGGTATGTGCTATCCTGTCAGTGGAATGGTGCATATAAAAGTTTCCTTGCTACTAATGAAAAAATGTAGCAGGTTTCCTCTCTAAGACTATATGTCAAAATTACCAAATGTTTGACATCTAATAGCCGATGATTTATAAGTCAATGTGCTCTAGTGGTGTTGTTAAAGAATACAAAGTTAAAGTTAATGAGACACTGCACCGCCACGTACCTGCAGATCTGACAACATGCGTAGCAGACTCTTGAGCAACTGCCGGTTGACTGCCTCGCCGTTCCGCTCCTTTTCGATGAGTCGCAGTAGTCCATCCACGGTTCTCGACTCAACCGTCTTGTGACTGATGATGTAGTTCCGAAACAAGTCTAGCCCCATGTCCCTGCACAACAACAACACAAATACAAACAAGTCTAGCCCCATGTCCCTGCACAACAAAAACACAGATACAAACAAGTCTAGCCCCATGTCCCTGCACAACAACAACACAGATACAAACAAGTCTAGCCCCATGTCCCTGCACAACAACAACACAAATACAAACAAGTCTAGCCCCATGTCCCTGCACAAAAACAACACAGATACAAACAAGTCTAGCCCCATGTCCCTGCACAACAACAACACAAATACAAACAAGTCTAGCCCCATGTCCCTGCACAACAACAACACAAATACACAGCAGAACGCACAACAAAGCTGATTAATAAACTACATTTGTACATTTACAGGTGATGCAAAGCACAAACAGTAAAATGGATATTTGCGACTGTGAAACCAATATTAAAGACTGCAAATGGTTAAATACAACAGTTATCCCCATTCTAATTTAAAAATACATTTAAAAAATTGTTAGTGTAAATAATTTTTCAGAAAGAATGCACAGCATTAACAAAAACCTGATCCTACTATTGTGTTTCAAGTCATCCACCTATATAATAATTACAGTGTAAGGAAATCAGTCTTCATGTGTAATATAATTGTTGCTCCTAATTTTGTTTTGTTTTAATAACCACAATGCCAACTAGAATCCATTATTACCAATTTTACTTCTTGCAAATACTCATCGCGACATATTCAAATGGTGCTCAATAATGTGTTTAAATACATCCAACTAAACAGCGGAAAGAATTGTATGAATATGGCACCATTTTTAACAGTTTGTATTATATGTCTAAGTATATCGTCGATGATGTATCCTAGCTTACACAGTATCAACAGTCTCAACCAGAAGAGACTTCCAATAAGCAATTAATTCTAAACGAACTGATAAAAACTTGACGTACCATATTGAAAGAATTGTCGAGTTCTGAAGTACATATGTTCTATCTAAGAACAAAAATATACTCCTGATCATTATCTGAAAGTAAACAACAATATGACAATTAATAATTTAATTGGTCCTTCAACGATGTGGCCAACAGATTTTGTGGGCCGAATTAACAGAGCTTGTTGTGGTCTTACATGCGTGTACTTGTAACAGATAACTCAACCTCATGAGGGGATTCAAACCACGGACCCTCAGTATGGGTCTTACATGTGTGTACTTGTAACAGATAACTCAACCTCATGAGGGGATTCAAACCACGGACCCTCAGTATGGGTCTTACATGCGTGTACTTGTAACAGATAACTCAACCTCATGAGGGGATTTAAACCACGGACCCTCAGTATGGGTCTTACATGTGTGTACTTGTAACAGATAACTCAACCTCATGAGGGGATTCAAACCACGGACCCTCAGTATGGGAGCCCAGAACTGAACCAAGTGAACTAATAGGGAGATTCCAACTAGCTACTGCCAGCAGGAGCACTTTATACCAACACTACTACATAACTACATAGTATGAAACATTTATGTTTAAGAAAATCAGGTTTCGTAAATTCGTAAAAAGAGCATTTTGAAATACCAATATATATACTTACTGGGTTTAAAAACACAACAGTCTAAAGATTTATGTGATAGTCTGAAAGACCCGATAAATGGCAAAATGACCTCATCTAGGGTCATTCCATGTACACATGTATGTATTTGGTCCATAGGTGTGAAAATTTCAAAATGATCTGTTAAACTAAGTTTTTAATGTTAACACCCGTAAGCACATACAAATATACTTTTATTGCCAATTTACTTATGTTTTATGGGTTTTAATGACAGTTTTATTTGAAAAAATTATTTTTGTAAGCCAGGACGTGACATTTATTCTTTGGTAATACTTCATTACTGTTATGTCAAATTAAAAAATCAGGACATCACATCTAAAATATACTGCATATGAAATGACTACTTTCCCTTCTTTCATATCATAATTAGTATATTAAATTATTTTTCAAAATATATGTCACGTCCTGGCTGATTTGACATATAAAAGTTAGTTTTATTTAAAAACTATTTTTCAGAAATGAAAATCCTTTTTAAGTCTTCTTCTCAATGTTTCAAGTATAAATAAAAGGTATAATGATGACTGGTTGTATTAAATGATTAAAATAACCACCTCAAACTTTGAGCCAGGACGTGACATTCAAGATGGCAGGTTAAACTGAGTAAAGATTAAAAATGTATTAAATCTCTCTATATAGAGAAATTGGCAAAACTGACTAGATAATGCACATGTACCTAAAAGAAATTACTTTTATTTTCAATATTTTTGCTCTCGCCATCAAGAATCGGAAAGGGAAAAACTGGACGTTCAGGGGAATATTTAACATGGATTTATGTAGATACAAAAATACTATTATCAATTAATTCTGTGCTTCTATGTCTTCACCAAATAATGAATTATTGATAATCCACCAATTTAAAGAATATTGTATTAATACCAAATTTTCCATTTTGTGAATCTAAACTGGTATATACATAAAATAAATATTGTGTCAAAGAATTGTTAAATACAATGTGCTGCTAGAATCTTAAGTTTATTCCTTGCCAGATACAGGTATCCAAACATGAATTGGAATATATAAACCAACAATTCTCCAGTGAAGGATGCAATTGATAAAGATATATGAGCCGTCACATGCGCAAACCTACAACTTAGCATGACGTCAGAAACCGAGTAAATGCAGCTCAAAGTTTGACATCACATCTAAACACGGAATTAAAAGTTGACATTCTGTTTGCATTGTTTGTTTTGAAGAATTTAGAAGATGACATCTTCTTCTTTACATGAAGATCAGTTTGAAGTAAACATATATCTGTATGTACAATAGTGTTTGGTTACTATTTTGTATTTTGTATCTGAGAACATTGGTCAAGATCGTTAGTGATACCATTAGTACTTTGATACACATCTACAAACATAGGGAGAAGTCCTATATATCGATATGGTATGCAAGTATAAAACGTTTTTATAACGTACATGATTATACATAACATAAAGTTCAGCAACTTTTCCAGAGGTTATATACAATATTCATAAGTTAGACCAAACATCAAATTAGGATCATATCGGGTTGCATGGGTCTATCACTCGGTTAGGCCTACCTGTTCTGTGGACTACAATCAACACCACTATTTCTACTCCTAGTTATAATCTAAATACTGAAAACCTGTCTGAGATGGTGTATATAAAACATCCGCTGCTACTAATAGAAAAATGTAGCAGGTTTCCTCTGTAAGACTATAGGTCAATATTACCAAATGTTTGACATCCGATAGCCAATGATTAATAAATCAATGTTCTCTAACTTTAACTTTAACTGTATTGGATGAATATGATAAATACAGTCCAGCAGATGTTGACAATAATACTGAACATAAAATCAAACACTTATCTGATGATAACACCAGTGAGCAGAATGACACTGAACCTGATCCAATTAGCACAAGTTACAGAAAGGATGCAGTGGATTGTCTTTTAGAAAATAATCTGAAAATCAAATTTATGACCATATTTTGAAGTTGAGGGAAACGGAAAAAGAGCAGGAAATGTAGGCCTACATAATATTCTCGCTGGGTAAAAATTAAATGAGGGCGGAAGACCCCCTCCACCCCCACCCCCCCCTAAAAAAAGAAACCAGAAGAGAAAAAGAGAAAAAAGGGTGGGAAACATGGTTACCGTATAGGCTAGCCTGAGTACTTGGGCTATGTGTAGGCCTATCGTTGGGTATTGGTCGACTTTGCGAAAAGACATACACCGTGTTTTAATATTATTTTAATAAAGATTCCAAGATATCTAAAAAAAATAAAGGTGATCCCTTAAATTGGGATAACATGTCTGTGTTCTTTTTATTTCTTCATCGAATGAATCGATCATACTGATATCGTCAGGTGATAAAAAGTAGTTTCATTTTTGTAAAGGCGGTGTATATATAATTTGGCGTCCATGAAAAATGCTTTTAATGATGCACACTACCACTTCCGTTATTTTTATAAGTGGTGATACCCCCAAAATTAAAAATTTCTAATATTTTATAAAGAATTGCCGAATAAACAAACGACAGTAATTAAAAATCATCAGTTACGACTAACTACATCTGCAATTGAGAACAAAATATCAGACTAAAGTTAATGAACACAAAAGACTGATTGACCGAGGCTGTTAAAATAGTGTTAAATTATGTTACGGTAACTATTGTAAGCTACTGAAGTTTTTCCACACCGCGGCTTGTTTTCTTTGATCGACTGGTCGATTTTTTTTTTTCAGAAGGGAAAAAAAGTGTCCAATATGAAATACAGGTAGCAGAGCTGGGTTCCGTAAAATATACAAGTAGTAGGATGTGGGAAAATAAAGAGGGATGGAGAAAAATAAAGGGGGTGGCAAAACACGAAAGCGGGCCGGCCGCCCCACTTAAATGGAGAAGTGAGAACACTTGTCACAACAGAAACAAAACTAAATATAAAACCATTCGACCCTTTGTTCGCCCCCAAGTACCAGGTTACAACATGCCTACTTCCAACCATCAACAAAATATAAAATTACTCCATAGTGGATACAGGAATCTGAATAAAGTGGGGTGCAATATGTAACAGAAAATTGAAAAACATTGGTGCGAAATATTATAGTTATAGTCTCACTAATTAGTATTACATTCATGGATGGGATCTGTAGAGTTTTGTTTTTGTTTTTTTAAATCGGAATATATAAGTTAAAATACTGGGTAAAAATCAAATGAAAAAAGTACCAATACCAATTAATTGATTTCACTGAAATTGGGTGGGAAAGTAACCTAGAATAAGGTACATTGAAATTTCATTTTGACATCGTCTACTTTGATTTTGAAAACTTGACGTCATTAATGCTGTATTTTTACAAAATATAATTAAGAAAGAGCCCAAATACCTGAGATTTAGTTTTGTAAGGTTATTACCTGTTATTTACCAAAAAATAAGACAAAGTTGTAGGTTTTGCCTTGTGTCGGCTCATATACATGTGGAAGCTAAAACTTGGGGGAATTCTAATCAATTGTGTCATTGAGAATTTTGCTATTGTCATCCATCAACAGTTTATATTAATATACATTGTTGATAGTTTGGCCTATCAGATAATGATGAACAAAAAGACGAAACTGTCCAAAAATTATAATTTCTGTACTGACTGGGGTTCATATTTTAAATTCCAGTTAAATCAGATGATCATAAAAATACCAACAAAAGACAAAATATAATAATATATTAATTCTAAAACATATGGTAAATTGCAAACAAGAATTCTACAGAATTAAATGTCTGGCCTACCATAAACTTATTCAGTGTCATTCATAGTATATCTGTAGATATCTATCTCAATGCATGTTAAAAATGTTTTTAAAACATTAAAAAAATTAAACTTCCAAAAATTAAATTAAAATTTTAAAATAATAAAGCTGAAAAACTAATTTTGATGTGCACCGAGGTGAACATTCATAGATAGAACTAAAATTGAAGCTTTACTGATGCAGGACATGTAATTTATGAGAAATGTAGCTACATTTGTACAATCAATGTTGAGCTAAATGCAAAAGTTGATGCTGCAGCCAACAAAAAGGTTATACCTATACTTCATCTTTTTAGTTTGTACATGTAGTTTAATGTAAAGGTAAGACAAAAATCACCATACTTAGCAACAACAGGATAAACAATGCTGTTGACAGTATGGTCACTGGTTATAAAAGTATATTATATGAATATTGTATGAGAACTTTTTTTTTGCACAATGACAGTTCAATTAATCAGGATTTTATGCACTTATTTTGATGATAAAAACACTTAAAACAAGTAAATATCATTGATTTCATAAATGAACAGTGTTTCATTACTAGTATTTGATATACATATCATTTATTAGTTGTGCAAGTGAACTGAACAAAAAGTCACGTGCTACCTCCTACTAAAATGTTACATCATAAAGAATATTGTTTTAGTAAATTGCTATACGGCATTTAGAAATATATTGGATATTGTGTTAAACAGTGTATTTCAATAAGCAAACATTCTATCAGGCGAGCAGAGTTTTGGAATTTACTGCAGTGTTAAAAAACGTGATGTCCATTTTCGTCACGTCCTGGCATATTTTACTTTTCACTTTATAAGTCTTGGTTTTTTTTTACAAAAACAAAATCAGGCCTGACATGCTTATTAGTCTATAAATGATAAAACTGCATTTTCATTTAAAAAGGATTTTTAGTGAAGGAGATCATAAGAGTCAGAATGTCACGTCCTGGTTTAAATCATTACCACGGAATGACCCTCTACCACTATCATTGATGCCACTGCATTTTGTCACTTCAGACCATAATGCAACAAAGAATGTTCAATGAACTTTGAGATCATATCTGATGAACGTGTATAATGCATTAATTAAGAGTTTTTCTTGTATGCATTTACTGTTGATAATTAAAAAACGAAATATTCATAAACAGGCATCAGCAGATTCAAAATATGCATAACCTGTCTGAAACTGTTATGCACCTAAAATTTGTTTTACCATATTGTTTTAAAACTGAAATGCCATACAATAGTGTAATTTTTTTTCCCATTTGAAAAAACATCTCTTATTTCTCCAGAAACAAAGCCAGTGACCTCTTTTCTCTATTAATGCTGCCAGGTGCACATTTAGGCAGGGACCTGAAGCATCCATTCCCACCCATCACACAATATTTTTAGTCAGGTAAATCTGTTTGTTTAGTGTTGTGTTTATCCATGCCACCAACTACATATGAATAACATTCGACGTAGGCACCTGGCTGCAGAGTACAGTAAATGATTTCTTACCATTTGTCTACAATGGCCCTGCCAACAGTTGTCTATAAGCTTGAGGAATTGTTCATAGTCCAGCGACTCTGTACCACATGTTAAGGATATTAACACAGAATACACAAGTCAATACACAATAACAAGCAACTAACACATACATTCTAATGTGTGTGAAATCAATAAATTGTGTAGTACTTTATGACAAATAAACCTAAAATCAGTGAAAATTGGCAGTTTGTAGCTATGATATAGCACATTCAGGGCACACACTTAAGAATTTGTCACCTACATCAATTCTGGATTGTTTTTGTCATGGGCAAAATGCTCCCCTAGAGCAATCTAAGCCATTTTAAACTAGTATCAAACAAAGGTACCTCTACAGACCTTGCTTTTTAAGGGTGCGCGGGTGCGATCGCGCTCGTAATTTCAATCTGACGAGTGTGAAAAACAGCGCATGTTACACTCAACAAACGCCGCACGTAAAATAGATGGGTATATTTATTTCCACTGTTTACAAAAATCAACAGTTTTCATAGCTCATTTAGCTGATAGGAAGATCCTTTTATTAAAACAATAAAATTAAAAACATGGCAGTGGCTTCCATGCAGTCGTTAAACTGGTATTTCTCTTTGTTGAACAAATCGGGAAATACTGGTTTAATAGACAATTTTCTAGATGTACAAGTCAAAATCCAATAGGAGCTACATGTACACTGCCTATTTTATTTATTTTAGAGAGTGATTTTTCACTCGCCTTAGCATATTGAGGTGTGTGATTTTTCACTCGTCTTAGCATATTGAGGTGTGCGATTTTCCACTTGCCATAGCATATTGAGGTGTGCGATTTTTCACTCGCCTTAGCATATTGAGGTGTGCGATTTTCCACTCGCCTATAATTTTCAAAAACCAAGGACTGCCTCTATGATAACCTGGGGCCAGATGTTTTAACATCAGCTCAAGCAGTAGTTAACAGACATTTTCAAAACCAAGCATTGAACCAATACAAATAATAATTGAAAACATTATGTTCAAACTAGTTTTAGAACAATCAAAGGTACTATTTGTGCAATAACAATAAAAAGGAAAATATTAGACTAACCCAGGGTTATTTTAACAATTGTGCCCAGATTATTAAATACACAATTTATAGAGCTGGGTAGTATTAACATTTCATGTTCCGCATCGTTATCTTGAGGGCAATTTACCTTGGTATTGGTGCGGTATCCAGTATTGACAAAAACCCAATACCTACACATACATGTATACTGAGCGTGTTTTGGGATGGGTATACCTGGCTCTAAACGTACGCTTGTATAACGTTCGTATTATTTTATAATCCAATATCACCATGTGAACATTTGACATGCTGAATTTTCTGTGTAACATTTCCTCCAACTTTTATTGGGAATACAGTGCCCACATGTTCTTCTTGTCAGTCAGTTTGCATTAGAGTAATGTTGTCAGATATATTGTTATAGTGTTTTACTTAATGGCGAGAATATTGTTCAATACCAAAATTTAAGTATTTTGTGGTTTGCTCAGTACAGTAAATCTTTACTGACATGATACTTAACAGTATTTATAGGATATTAAATATTTTTAACCATATGGGTATTAAATACGGGATATAGCCCAGCTCTAACGATTTCTGCAGAAAGGATATCCCAGGAACTGGTCGAGGCTGGCCCTGACGTGGTCTTCACAGATATGCTTCAGCTGGTCGTACAGATTGGCGGACATCTTGTAGGAGCACATGTTCTCCACGGCCTGGTACAGCTCCTCCAGGCTGTAGCGGATCGCACAGCTCCTGTGTATCGCATTCACCGCCTCGCCTAGCTTCTTCCATGTGTCCTGCTGAAAGTTCTCCGGCATCGTCGGCTTATCTACAATTAGATACACAGGTACAGCCAATTACAATTAGATACACAGGTACAGCCAATTACAATTAAATACACAGGTACAACCAATTACAATTAAAGACACAGGTACAGCCAATTACAATTAAAGACACAGGTACAGCCAAGTACAATTAAATACACAGGTACAGCCAATTGACTTCTTCCTTCCCATGAAAAAGGGGAGGTGTTTGATAAAAATAGACTTAGTAGTTTGTTTTATTTAACAACGCCACTAGAACACATTGATTTTTTATCTTATCATCGGCTATTCAGGGCTTCTAGATTATTGTAGCCCCACTTCCATGGCTAGTGATATTAAATGTTGGGCTAGTAAATAACTACCACTGCCATGCCCGACGGCTAGTGATTTTATTTTGTCAAATCTTACAGTTAAGTCTATTTTGTAAATATGAATATCCTGCACCCACCCCAATCCTCCAATGTTAGTGTTTTTAAGCTCTATCTCCTTCTTTAGGTGACATATCTGATTATTACTAATTATTTTGTAAAATTGTATTAACTTAAAGTAAAGTAGGGCTAGTAAATTTTTAACTGTGGCTAGTAAATTTTAAAAAATCACAGATCCCATGGCTAGTGGATTTTACAAAAATTCTAGAAGCCCTGGGCTATTGGATGTCAAACATATGGTCATTCTGACCCTGTTTTTTAGAGGAAACCCCCTGTCACCACATAGGCTACTCTTTTTACGACAGGCAGCAAGGGATCTTTTATTTGCACTTCCCACAGGCAGGATAACACAAACCATGAACTTTGTTGAACCAGTTATGGATCACTGATCGGTAGAAGTGGTTTACACCTACCCACTGAGCCTTGCGGAACACTCACTCAGGGTTTGGAGTCGGTATCTGGATTAAAAATCCCATGCCTTGACTGGGATCCGAACCCAGTACCTACCAGCCTGTAGACCAATGGCCTAACAATGACGCCACCTAGGCCAAAATAGACTTAGAGAACATTTATTGGTACATTTCATAATTTTTGACATGTTCCCTGTTCATTCTGAAAGACTCCAAATTAGACACTTGTTCCAATTTTAATATTTTGTTATCAAATACTACTACTTCCAGGAATAAAATTTAAGCAAAACAAAAAATATTTTCATTAAAACACAATAGCGAGGTCAAAATCAAAGAGTCACTTCTCTCTCAAACTCTAGAGAAGGCGAAGGTTTTAACAACAGGGAGACTTGAATTTTTTATCCAAAAAATAAAATACACAAAAAGAAGTTATCTTAATACAGTTCCAACTTTTACAATCTGTATTTTTTTTTTCATTTTTACCGTCTGTTCTGCTAATTGAGGGATATGTGCTCTATATTTTTTGTTTTTTAATCACCTTTCCACATGTCACCTTCTTTATACAAATAATAAAATGTAATTGAACACATTAATTTAACTTTTTAGAATTCATTCTCTCACAAGTTTGTCTTCTCATTTCATTGAATACCTACTCCATGCAGAGTATTGTCCTAGTAGATTAATCGACCACGTTCAAGCTTAGATTACCCAGAGGCAATTAAATGCGCTCCACAGTTATAGTTTCTTAATCAATACACTGCGGAGTTGTCAGACTGAATGGGTACTAGTATCCGTGAAAGTGTGGAAATTGTTTATTTACTGCACCATGTCACACTTGTTTACAATTAAAAAAAATGTTTAAAGAATTTACAGGGGCCGCTTAACACCGGCACTTTAGCGATTTGGGGATCCAGTTTAAGTGGCTGCTAGGTGTGTAAGACAGGTCACTGCTCATTATGAGTGTATATACATTAAAAATCTGCTAGTTGTAACAGGTTTGCCTGTACTATTTTATAATTTCGACATCTGTTTTGTATGTTGAATTTATTCATTATGACAAAGTCTACGTAAAACTAGTTAATTACTCCCCGCATTTTTTTCACGTCGAGGTCTGTTGCTCCAAATGAATATTTTTTTCCAGTGGAGCATGACCCAAACTCCCTAAAAAAAATGCACTCGTCATAGTCTAGATCCCTACCCGTGTACAATTTCCAGCACATTTCCCTGACAATACGCTTCAACAGTAAGTAGCACATTTAGGCCAACTATTAGTGCCAGACACGGGTGTTGTCTCAGCTAGACCGTCTATCTGTGAGCCTGTCGCATGATTTTCTGGGGCCAGTCTCTCTTCAAACTCTCAGACACTTCACACTTAATTATTATTTATGAATAGGTCTTCGTCAAGTTCTTCACCATTCATCCACGATTGTGTACATTGCAAGTGATGGCTATTTTTAAAAAGGCGACACAGATTTCACCTTACGGTGACTAGCACGGCGAAGTCAGTCTGGTCAAAGTGAAGTTTGGGCTCACTTTGCCCAGTCTCGTCAGCCCTGAATAGTATTAAATAATATGTCATTGTTACATTAAAATGAAAGTAATAATGAGTATTTTCTGGCATTATTGAAATGTATTTGGCCAAGAACTGCACAACGCTTGATTCAGGGGACAATATTTCAAAACCTTAGGTAATGGGAAGTCAGTTCACATGAGTTTTATTTAGGTAACCACTGGTTCAGTTACGTGAATATAATTCTAGTAACCAATGAGTTTGATCTACCTAATCCTAAAACACTTGAACTACGGTTCTATGTTACATTGGTGGTTCAAATGTATTAAAAAATTAAATTGATTTTCAATTTGACTTCCGATAGAATACTTTTAATTTTAGAATAATAATTGTTCACCACATTGGCGGTTATCGTGATTTTAAAGTTGCATAACCGACACGCAAACAGAACAACAGTTCTCGTGAAATATTGTGCCCTGTTGATTGGTCACGACAAACTGCACAACATATTGATGTAGTCTTGTGCCAAAGTAAAACCATGGACTGACAAGGTGTTATGTGAGCCATGACACTATACAAGTCGGTATCTTGAAGTCTGTTTTGTCAATGTTTTTAAAATCAGATTAGTCCTGATCAGAATATTACGGTGACTTCTACTTCTCGTTACTGAGTGCTAGTAACATGGCGACTTGAGTTGCATTTCGGCAGAATAAAACTCCATTTTGCCAGCTAGAAAAGGGCATGATGTTTTCATCAGTTTTCGTAACTGCATATCCAACAATTTTTTAAACTTTGTGATAAAATGACTCTGACCAGTAATTTTTTTAATAATACCACCTGACAACCTTTGGAATTGTATGAAAATAAAAATAAGTTTTTAAATCTATATGCACCTTTAAAAAACATGTAATAACTTAAACTGTTATTAACTTAATACTGTAGCACTAACGCTGTATTCATTTGGTGCACACATGAATATCGTGAATTCACAAATTCCAAATTGTGAACACGACTTCGCCAAGTCAAGAGCGTGCAGGCGATGTATAGACAATCTGCACCGTCACTCCAATCTCACACACCCTAACTCATAATTGCACTAATGATTTGGATTTGTTCCGCCATTTTTGCCACGAGTTGTGAAGAGAATGTACATGGGTTATTTCGCCAAACGTACACTCTTCACAACTTGTGAATTGTGCAATATGATATTCATGACTTCCAATGATCACAGCATAAGGCAGGGCTGGCCAAAAGTACTTGTCTGCTCACCCCAGATGGGTAAAAATTTGCTTGGACATGGAAATTTACGATTCAGTTGTCTGCCGGGTAACCAAAATTTCCAAACACAAACTTCATCTTTACCCCTTTTGTACACTTGTGACTTTTGTAATTCTGTAGTCTGCAGCAAGCATCATCCATCAAAGCTTGACCACGGCAGCGAAGCTGTTCACAGACTTCGATTGGTTGTGCAAGTAAGAAAACTATAACTGACCCCCAACTCCCCCTCCCTCTTTCTTTCTTTCGTTATCTCTCTTCATCCCCTATGTAGTGTGTGTGTGTCAGGCCCCTGGATTTCATGGAAATGATAATTTTCGGTACTGTGTTGATGCGTTCCGTGCACTTCACGGTAAACCAAATGGCCACGTTGGGAACCAATCATATAGTTCGTGAATGTTACCGAAACATTCGCTGGCTGAACTTGGGGCTGTATGCAGTGTTCGAGATTAACGGTATCCCAGGGATAACAGAACTTAATTTTGGATACCAGATTTCAAGAGCCCAGTATCCCACCGGGATACCATATAAGGTTCTTGGTTTTTTTAATCCTGCATTTTTACTGTTTGCTGAAAACTGGGACCGAGAACAGTGTCATCCAAGTTTGTTATGATGTTATTTATGAATTTCATTTAAGTGGGATACTAAGTTCTCAGGTGGGATACCCAGGGTTTCTGCCAGAGGGTAAAACGGGTATGGTGCCATACCCAAATATTTTGGCAGATTTTTTTTTTTTAAGTTAACTTTTTTATAAATTAATTACTCTTATCATTAATGTATGATTTTCTTAACCCTAACCCTAAATTTAACCCATATTCTTTCTGGGGGAGGCCCCCCCATACCCCCTGTTGACTGTGGTTGCATTCAATTTCACAGCGCCATACCCAAAAATGTCTTTCTGGCAGAAACACTGATACCAGATTTTGAATTGTTAGTATCCAACTGGGATACTGCCCAAAACTTTTAATCTCGAACATCGGTATGTGATCGGAAGTAAGCACATGTCTTTGAATAAACGCCCCTCCTTTTTGAAGGCATTTAAGAAATCAGGCCTTTATTCGCAAATCATGGTATTTTATGTCGGTATCCGTGAATTAAATTGCCAAAAATGTTTCACACATTACGATCTGGCATATTACTAAAATGGATAAGTAGACTCTTGTAAAGTTAGTTTTTGCTTTATCTATGTGAGCTCACGCAACACATGTGTGACATAAAACAAGGTTAAGGAATTCCCACTGCACAGTCGTTTTTTCACCAGTTCAGTAGCATTTCATATTACGAACTTAGGTAGTCCATCTGCAAATTTTTGCATTTGTTTCCCAATTAAATTAATGTATTGCAATTAACATTTAACTGACTAAATGTTAAATAACAGTAAGTAGGCCCGCGTGCGGGGAAATATATAACGGGATCTAAGCAGTCCCCGACGGAGTCTGTGTGTTGGATTCGCATCGAGAGCACCAAACACCAGAATTTCTAAGGAAAACCGAGGGTATACTCCTCCCTGAAAATTTTGAAAATGTAATGTCCTGAAATGCAATGTCCTGCAATCTACAAATAAAATTCATCTGGAAAAATAGAGCAGTATACTTTTTCCGTAATTGCTTACGTTTAACTTTTAGGACGAGTTAAAAAAAATTTTTATGGGCAAGTGAAATTTGAGAGTTACTGGCCCGGCGGGCAATTAAAACTTTTAGAATATGGCCAGCCCTAATATGGTCTGGACTCAAGGGAGGGGAATGAAGACTTTTTAAATGGAATTTTAGACTATTTTTATGAAAGTTTGTTGTTAAAATTTAGTTTAAAGGCTCACATTGGAACATATTTTTTGGGCCAACTTTCAGTAGATGTAGAGCATTTCCTTAAAAATTGTTAAAATGTGGCTAATTTAAAAAGGTTTTTTTAACCAAATATTTAATGTTGTAGCAACTTGGTATAAAATTTGCCCTTGGCAGCAAGACTTCCAAATGTTCCAGCATGCAGTTCATTCAAGCTTAGGGTTAGTGATAGTACATTAGCATTCGTGCTGGAACGTTCGGAAGTCTTTCCCTGGATAGGGCTAGAGGACACAGAGTTATTGTGGATTGCAGGAAAATTAATAATGACAATATTATGATATACACGTAACGCATGTCCACACCTTTGAAGTTCTTTATCACAAGTTTTTTGGCAGATCCTGGCTTACTGTTAGCCAGGGGTGATGCATGTCTGTTGATTCCATTACTGGACGTAGTCAGAGCGGAGAAATTTGGCTTTCTTTGGGAGTCTGTCATTGTTGATTGCCAGTTCTTGTTCCGAGAGGGGGTATCACAGTTTTTTCGGCGTTTATGATTTGGCGTGTCGTCTCCTTTATTTTGATCCGTTAAAGCACGCTTGTTGGTGCTTGAGAGAGGCATGCATTACGATTCTGGCCAATACCTGGCCAAAACTATATATGAAAAGTCACTTCCACGCAATGTTTAGATTTTTCCAGCTGAACTTCAACAAAGATGGCTGAATTCGCGAGAACAGGGGAAATAACTCTAATAACAAATGTTTCCCCAAGTATATTTATACGAATGCCAGACAACTCGGCCCGGAGGACAACTCGGCCCAGACAACTCGGCCCACGTCGAGACAACTCGGCCCATAGTTCTGAGACAACCCGGCCCACCGCGAGACAACACGGCCCGGAGTCCAGAGACAACTTGTTGGACAAGTGTTGTTTTTTAAATTAAAGTATTCTCACTGAAATAAAAGAATGTGTTTTTGTTAGTATAGAATTCGTCCCACCTTAACCTAAACGTCCCGAAACGATTTTGAGACAGGTATTTATATTTTAGGGGATTAAACATTTAAAATACATTTCTTGAATTTGTAGCAGACTTTGAGACACGTGACTATGCGAATATGTGGATCTTTAAACTTATGTTTATATTTGTTATGCCGGTTTGTCTCGGAGAGGAAGATGCGACGGCGACAGAGGAAGGCCTTTAGGAATCTACAGGGGGAAATTTTCGAACTGTGGGGACGCTACACAGATGGTGACGTGTCCACTTCTAGATTCCTGTCGGCCTGTGGAAAGCTCTACGCCCCTCTTGCGCACTGACTTTTATCTTTTGCTGGACGTTTTATTTCTATGTTCTTTTGGTAATTGGTGTCGGGGCAGAGTTGTCTGGGCCGAGTTGTCCCCCGGGCCGAGTTGTCTGGTCCCCTATTTATACTACTCAACAAAAGTTAAGGTTCATAGAACTTAATGTCTATCAAATATACTATACGGTATGTTGATGCATGGGCGTAGAAAGGTGCCAAAAAGTGGGGGGAGGAGGGGGCACACACACATGTATAAATATATAAAAACCACCGTTGCTGCTACAAAGTGCTTCCTACGCAAGTGCGATGAATACAAAATCAATAGCAATAATGTTTGGTCAATTCTGCGTACCAAGAGCATGCAAATCATCGCCGGAGACACGTAAGGATGTTAACTTCTAGAACTCTTAATGGGAATGGGAACTCTATTTACGTGCCCCTATCCAAAAAGGTTCAGGCACGCCTACCACGGATTCGGCTTCTGACCTCGCCAGTGGGCGGTTCCGTGGCAGGAAGGAACTCTTAATAATTTATTATGAATAGCCAGGGGTTTATATTCCAAGTCCCACACAACACCACTATTTAAATAACGAGTAAAACCATCTATAGACAGTCAACACGGCGTCGCTGTCGATCAGATGTCGAAAGAACTACTCAGTCTACTGGGGTATATTACATGTCCCAATGTTTTAATATTCCCAGACAAGTTGTCTATTTTTTCTAAACCATCTGCTCAACTCGTCCCAGTTCAATATGTGACAGTCTGTTGCTAGTGAGAAAGCTGGCCAATCTCTACGCTGGACACCGTTTTATGTGAGAAAATCTGTTACAACCCTGATACGGTGGTGTCTGGTACTGTCGTCTTGTAAAAGAGCACCAGAACCGAAATACCAAACTAAGGCTGCAGAACTAGCCCTTATACCTGATACCCGTCAAGTTTAATTCCATGGATGATGTACAGAAGAGTTAAGTAGTGCACAGAAGTTCCACCCACACCATGCATCAATGTATAGTCGCCATATCTGTGACACTGTTTGACATTAATATTGGCATCTGCAAATCTCGTATCTGGTTGACGATAGACAGATTGGCGTCGTTGAATTGTAGGACAAACCTAGACTCATCTGTGGATAGTACCCTCCGCCATCCATCAAGTGTTCATGTTCTGTGTCGTCTACACCAGTCTCGACGTGTTGCTCAACGATGGGGAGAACTGCATGGCGGTGAGATCGAATGTTGGCTCGTAGACGATTCCCGATTGTCTGGTAAGAGACCTGTGAACCTGTTACAACACTAAGGATTGAGTTTGGTAGCAAAATTCCTTTGACGTAATGCCATGTTTACAAAATACCGTTCTTCACGACATGATGTTGATTTCTGTTTACCAGAACGATGGCGATTTTGAATGGAACTGCACGGTTATTTGGAAGCGTTGCCGCATTCTACCAATAACAACCTGCCTACAGCCTGTTCTCAGTGCCACGTTCCCCTGCGAAATACGATATTGAATTCATTCATATTGAATCCCTCTATCAACAACGTTTAATTGACATCTAGACATGGTCCGATTTAAGACGAATAAAACATCTGAATGATATAGACTTCTATGCCAAATCTATGCAAGGACTATACATAGACTGCACGTGCAATCCATTTAAACGAGGTCACAGTGTGCGGACATGTTCGTGCAAAGTAATCACTTTGTTTAGGCCTACACCTCGCTTAGTGTTTCAAGCTGACATCCCCTCAAAAAATAATCCCTACCTCGCACACACCCCATGTTTTTTAGCTATTTGTTTTTACTAGAATTAATGCTTTGTTGCCAAAGTAGAATATATAAATAATTGACACACTTGAAATCTTCTTTGAGCCGTAATCTGTTTTGAGTAGTATATAAACATGTATGTAAATGAATATGTCGGGTGTCCTTAAAATTAATAGATACGTATTAGATACGTATTTAATATTATATGTATTATATGTATACTACTTTCTCTCTCTCTCTCTCTCTCTCTCTCTCTCTCTCTCTCTCTCTCTCTCTCTCTCTCTCTCTCTCTCTCTCTCTCTCTCTCTCTCTCTGTGTGTGTATATGTGTCCCTACGTCGGCTCCAAATTAACAAATAAAAATCAACTTCCACTTAAGGGATTCGAACAACAGACTCTCAGTACAGAAAATTATACGGGTGTGTGTGTGTGCGCGCGTGTGTGTGTGTGTGTGTGTGTTAAAACAAACATTTTGCGACGTCCCTTGAGTATGCGTTATGGTCATTGGGCTATTATATAAATATTTTGCCAGGTCCCTTGAGTGGGTGTTATGGTCAGGGGTCTGGTATATAAATATTTTACCAGGTTCCTGAGTGGGCGTTATGGACAGGGGGCTGGTATATACAGACACATATGAAATAGTTTTACCATGAGAGCTAATACTGAACAGGAATGCGTGAAATTCATCATAAAAAGAAGAAAACGAAGTTTCAAAACATAAACTGACGACGTTTATTACATAGCAATGTTGTTCAAAGCATAAACTGAACACGTTTTGTTAAAAATCACTCCTTTATTCACCTTATGGATAAACCCCTCAATTTATCTTTGATTGCTTCCCATTGCAGGCCCGTACGCAGGATTTTTAATGGGTGGGTGCGAATTGCTCGTGATGGGACCAACAACGACCGTGGGCTAAGACTCAAATTTCTTTCAGACTAAATCGCAATAAGTAAAGATATTCCAGAAATCACACACACACGCGCACGCACACACACACACACACGCGCGCGCGCAGGCAGGCAGACACACACATATATATATATATATATATATATATATATATATATATATATATATATATATATATATATAAACACACACAAAACCGAAACTGAACAATTTATGTTTATTTCACGCGTGTTACATGCTGAACACTATCATTGAAATGTGAGTAGTGTAGTGATGGATTACTAGTGATTATTTATTTATGTGGCTTCACATTTTAAAGGCAGCGACCCATCCAGCAGTACTTATCTGAAGAAAAGATTAAGTTTACTCGGGGATACTTGAATAAACAAGGGAGGTAGAAATAAACTTTTAATAGTGTTCCAAATTCGAGACGCCTTGGCTGTTTTGAAGCGAATATGTCCACCAATCTACCGATGTCGATATCCTTGTCATAGTGGATATGCATTAACGCGAGAGCTGAAAGTCGTTCTTGCATCATGCTTGCTCGTAGACAGGTGTTTAGCCTTCGTAAAGCACTTGCACTTCGTTCACATTCGCAACTTGTAGCAGGAATAGTGCAGCACAATCTCAGGAGCACAGAGATATTAGGAAACAGGTCATCATCACACTCTTTCATCGCTGCTGCTGCCGTGGATGGACGTTGGTCAGGGGATAATGGTAGAAATCTTTGTTTCCATCTAAATAATTCTTGCGGGAACACTTCAAGTGAGTGCATATCGTCGGCGTATACATCAACTACCTCTTCAAGTGATGGTACATCGTCATCACAGAGCACTGATGGGACTAATTCCAGTAGCTTTGATGAAAGCACCGATAAATCGGAGAACTGTGAGTCAAGCTCAGATTGGATGTGGCTAAGGAATGGAATTGCAACATTTCGCCGATAATGCTCATCAGGTGTAGCTGCAGGCACGTTACTACGCATAGTCTGTCGACCAACTAGCTATTATAACAGCTTGCTTATACGATCTTGAAAACTCCACCTCTACGTCATCACATATCGCTTTGTAGACTGCTTTTACGGTTGAGATCTCATGGTAGGCCTTGATGATATCAACAGACCGCCCTTGCAATTTAACTGTTATGCCACTGAGGTGTGACAAGAAGTGATAGATCGTAAGAAACGTCACAATGAAGTCGAATGAAGTGAGACTCGCCAATAGAGATGCTGCATCACTGCGACACTTTGGATCCCACTTGGCTTCCCTAAAATCTAGGCCACATGCATCTACATTTGCACCATGTACAATATTCTCCAACGCTGTAATGATGTATATGTATGCCTGATAGAAATGAGTATACGCCTGGTGTCTGGCAGCCCATCGTGTTTTGCACAAGTCAAGAAGTCCTTTCCGATGTTTTGTTTCCTCTGGCAAAGCCTTTCTAATTATCGACTGCAGAAAACCTTCTTGCTTTGGGCTTGCCAGGAAGAACCAACAGCATGTCTTTAGCTTATCAATTGTATTTCTTATACAGGGCAGGGAGCATGAATGTGCTATTACCAAGTTTAGGCAATGTCCACTACAATGAACGTATACAGCTTTTGGTGAATGTTATTTTATCAGTCGCTGAACATCAACATTATCACTAGACATGTTTGCAGCCCCATCATAGCCTTGTCCACGAATGTTAGTAGCATCAAGTCCTGTCATCTTTAAAAAGTCCAAAATGGTACCGGCGATGACTGCAGCGATAATCCTTGACAAATTAAGGAATTACAGAAATTCCTCCCTAGTATTGTTATTTGTGTCAACAAAACGGAAACATAGGGCCAGCTCTTCTTTGTTGCTGCTAGTTACCTCGTCAGCAAGTATGCTAAACCATCGAGCAGCTTTGATTTCCTCAATCAAATCACTACGGATTACATCATAGCCAATGATTGTGATTATATCGTTCTGAATTCTAGGTGAAGTATATTTAGAATTCTTATTTGCGAGACCAATACCAGCAAGGTGATGTCCAAGAACATTGTCATGATTGGCAATCATCTGTAGGGCTGCCAGAAAAGTCCCTGGATTACCACTGCACTGTGTGAGGTCAGTCGCAGCAGTGTCATTTTCTAACTCTTTCATTATCTCCTCTAAGAGCAATACACTGTCTTCCACAGAATAAGATAGCTTCAGCAACTGTCCTCAAGATAATGATATGTCGATTTCTTTCAATGTTTTTCTTTTTTTCATCGTCAAAACGAATGTCTATCTTATGCTGTGGGTTTACAACAGAGTCGCGCAATGCTGCTGATGCAAGCATTGCATTCACATGATAACCAGTTCGTTCATGTACCTTCGCCTTCTCGTTTAGTTTGTAGAACATGGTAAAGGGTGTATTAACAAATGCTCCCACCCATTTTTTTTCACTTGTGGGGACCATCAGTGCACAATGAATGCAGAAGGCAGCATCCAGTGAAGGACTATAGACCATCCATTTATAATTCCGCAAGTATATCATTTTGAACTGGCGCTGACAGTGGTGAAGAAACCGCGAAGGGAAAATGTAATCTTCAGATGGCCTGAAATGGCTAGTCAACAGATAGTATTTGTGTTCAACATCAAGTTTTTCAAGTGCTTGTGTCAACTCCTCGTGGCTTAGAGTAGCATTTATAATTTTTCCTATGTCATTTACGAAATGAGTAGTCTTATGTTTTGGAGGGGTCTCGGCTACTTCCTTCTCCTTGGAACAGCCCGGTTCGCCACCACCCGTCTCATCCTTCGCTGACTCTTGTTCAGTAGCTGCACTACACTTTTTCTTGACCATCCACTGATCTAAGGACTTGCACAGTTTCGCAGCTGCTTTGCGTTTCCGGGCATTTTGCTCTGTGCGACCCATAATGTAGTGTAGATTCTATTTCGTGATAATTTCTGACAAAATAAGGTAAATAATAATAATGAGAATAAACTATTACGCCAGTTAAAGATAGTTAGTTTTTAGTATGTGTACATATTAAAGTTACTATATCTGGAATATTTTTAAAGGCATCTTGTCACAGACCACTGACCTATTTAATGGTCTAACAAAGTATTACCTGAACAAAAATAATTTGTTTTGTCCCTAAATGTACTTTATTCAACCATCTTCACAACAACCATACTCCATTTATTAATGATATTTTGTAAAAATAATTGAATTATAGCAATGGTCCATAATTAAAAAAATAAAATTGCCGAGAGGGTTGACATGAATTTTACTGCATCATGGTTCAGTTAAGGTGATGCAATAGCTAGATTTGGTTTCCAACAATTAATGTAATTTTTAATTTATTATCCATTTTTAGAGAAATAAGGTCCTTAAATCCGTGACAGTATGCCTTTAAAACTAAGCATTTAGAATAGACGATCCTGCTGTTGTTTCTTATGCGACATTCTAAATATCGCATTTATTCAACTACGCTAGCTATTCGCGTTAAATATCATTACGTTATTTGGCTTTATGGCTGACAAAATAGCGGGCACCTAATTCGAGAAACAACGTCACGATAAGTATTTGAATTTTGACCTAAATACGCGAGCGCTGTGTACCCTTTACAAAGAGCGTTACTTCAATGCAGGAAAGCGATTAGGATATTCTATTCTAAATGCTAAAATATTAAAAAATATTCCAGATATAGTAACTAGGAAATATCAAAATTTCGCCTTCTCAATACATTCACATTGTTCACCGGTGCTGGAATCAAATTTATTTGCTTACTAAAAATTCCTCATTGGGTTTGGTATTTTCTTTTGACCATAGACTACAGACTTAATGGTTGAGTAAACGCAACATACTTTCGAGATCATGGGCAAATACTATTTTGGGCTTTATTAAGATATCTAGGTGTTATATAACAAACAAAGCAAACTGCATATACAATGTTTTACTGACGAAATTGTATCCCTCAACCTTTTGGGACAGTGATAATGTCATGCCAAGGGCATATGAACCATTTGCCCCCATTATAATCCTCCACTGATCATAGTATCACAAATTTAGTAAGTATTTATTTCATCAATACATCAATTATACTTGTGTAATATTGGATATTGAAGAATCAATATCTAAAATGAAATTGGTTGAGGTATTCAAGCTGGGAGGACTTAGTATAATTGTCATATTTATTTAGTTGTAAACAGAGCAGACAGCACCTCAAATGCAGGTGGTAACCATGCAATGTTGTATTAAAGATTTTGTGACATGATGGTATTTTTACTATTTATGCAAGACGTTATCAATGGCAAATTGCGCTATCCATCAAAACAACAACGATTACGTAACGTTATTTAAATTTAATAGAGAAAAGTGGACCTTTAGTAATTTGGGGGTGGGGTGCGTACCCCCCCCCCCCCCCCCCACGTACGGGCCTGGTCACTGCATTCTATTAAAGGGACATTCCTGAGTTTGCTGCATTGTAAAATGTTTCCGACTAATAAAAAATGTCTACGATTAAACTTACACATTAAATATATTTTCTTGTTTAGAATATCAGTATCCGTATAATCAATGTGTTTCTGGTCGTCTTAATATTTGTAAGAAGCCCAAACTGGATTTTGTCTTCAAATAATTTCGTACGTACGAAAAGGTAGTTTTTAGAAAATAAAATGAAATTTAGCCTAGTACAAATATTAGAACGGTCAGAAACACGTTTAATATACAGCCAGTAATGTTTTATGTAGAAAAATATATTTGATATGTAATTACAATCGTTAAAAAGTCTGTTAGTCGATAACATCTTAAAAATTGCAGCAAACTCAGGAATGTCCCTTTAACTAAATTACGTCAGTCCACGAGCCGCAAAATCTTGCAGTTAAGAAGTTGAAATTGCGTTTTTCTCCACTAGTACACATTGATGTCAATCATTTGGTAATTTATGACACGAAATTTTAAAGGAAACTCACTACATTTTCCCATAACAAATCATATAGAGAATAATACACGAGTGGCTGTTAGATACTATTTATGTCACAGCGAGTTGTTTTAAAATGTATCTAACGAGCGAAAGCGAGTTTAATAGTTTTTAAACAACGAGTTGTGTACTAATTAACACGTGTTCTGCCATATTACTTGTAGCATATAGTTAATGCACTTTTGAATATTGTAGGTAACCTTTTTACATGACCGTCCTTGACGGGAGGTATTGTGGTTTGGCGTTGTCCGTCCGTCCGTCCGTAAACTTTACTTTTCCAGAGCATATCTTTGTTATCAATACACCCATACCTGAATACTGTATATACAATGTACGTATAATTGCCCCTTTTTAAATATGTTGGATCCCCCCCCGAGTGCTTGTCAATAGATACCAGTGAAGTACTCGCCTACCAGCCTTAGTGGTATAGTGGTGTAGTGGTGTAGCAAACGCTTTTAAGTACTGGGTTCGCCTCTCGGTATAGGCTCCAAACCAGAGCTGATGCTATTTCATATTTTAAACTTGTGCATACGTTTTCATTTCTTTGGCAAAACTCTTGCACATTTATTTTCTCATCGTTTTAGATGAAGTGATGGACTTCCAAGCTGTTGTGACAGTACTCATGGCGGGTGCCACCGGTGAGGCAGGATATGCTCATCTTTCGCGAACACCTGATATCATCACTGTTTTGACAGAGATTCATGATTGTATGTCATCACAGGTATATTTATTCCAATGAGATCTGTCTGTGCTAGTTTTGATTTAGTAAACTAGTTTGGGAGTGGCAGTCTTCTTTTTGGGGGTGCAACAACTCATTCTGTAGGTGTAAGGTCACTATGCTGACATCTCTCTCACTAACCCATTGTCCTGGACAGATGGACAATTCAGATAGATGAGGTGTGTTCCCAGAACAGCGTGCCTGAACCTTAATTAGATAAAAGCCTATAGATATCTATAAACGAATGAATGAATGAATGAATGAAAAAAGAAAGAAAGAAATGTTTTATTTAACGACGCACTCAACACATTTTATTTACGGTTATATGGTGTCAGACATATTATGGTTAAGGACCACACAGATTAGCAGCAAGGGATCTTTTATTTGCGCTTCCCACAGGCAGGATAGCACAAACCATAGCCTTTGTTGAACCAATTATGGATCACTGGTCGGTGCAAGTGGTTTACACCTACTCATTGAGCCTTGCGGGGCACTCACTCAGGGTTTGGAGTCGGTATCTGGATTAAAAATCCCATGCCTCGACTGGGATCCGAACCCTAACATAACACCACCGAGGCCGGTAAATGAATGAATGAATGAAATAGTTTAACGATGCACTTGACACATTTTATTTATGGTTATATGGCGTCAAACATACGGTTGAGGACCACACAGATATTGAAAGAGGAAACCCACTGTCGCCACATCATGAGCTACTCTTTCCGAATTAGCAGCAAGGGATCTTTTAAATGCACCATCCCATAGGCAGGATAGCACATACCACAGCCTTTGATGTACCAGTCGTGGTGCACTGGCTGAAGCGAGAAATAGCCCAATGGGCCCACTGAAGGGGATCGATCCCAAACCGACCGCGCATCAAGCGAACACTTCACCACTGGGTTACGTCTCGCCCGTCATAAACAAATGAATTAATGTGCACACCTTTATAATGATACTGGCAATGCATTCACTTTGGATGTAGATGATACCGGGATTTTAAAATTCCAGTTCTCAGATGAGATTTGATCCCAGCACATACCGGCTGTAAATCTGCTGACTTTAATATTACCACCGATATGCCTATAATAAATTAATATCTTCACATCGATCATTTGTAAATTATGTTTAAAATGCTGGGGTAATAAAAAAATAAAATAAAGATGATGCAATTTTCCTAGCTCCCCAGGTTAGCTTCATTCACTTAATTACAATTTACCATAGTTGGACACTCAATAGCCGATGTATATTCATGCTGGGTGTTGTTAAATATTTATTCCCTTAATTATTACTCAACCCACACTCCAAGAGCCGCACACTGGAAGTTGGTACCTACAAACACCATATACGATATTTCATTGCGGCTGGCTGTATGTGTTTTTTTCAGACGCACACATCCATTCTTGGTGCTCTCATGAAAACTAATGTATTTTGAATTGCACGAGCCGCATCCAGTCTATAAGTCTTCATATTTTCGACATTAGACGTAGAATTTACAATCAACATTGCTGTACGGGCTCCCAATTGTTTCATAGGGGAGATTACATCCTGCTCCTGTATATATGACATAGGCCCATAGGCGTACTGGCTCCCATTTTTGTAAGGGGGGGGGGGGGGGTTCGCTGTACTGCCGCCACTAAAATAGACTCGCCCGATATTTTTAGAATTTGTATGCTCCCAAATAACATTATAAAAGGCGGTGTGATTGGTCAATATTTAAATTATTATTTACAGACGAAATGTTACCTGGACATTGGGGACTACGCAGTGTTGTTAGTTTTAAATCACTGGCAGGATTCTGCAAGTAAGGTTTTGATTGGTGGACATGAGCTCCAACTGGCTGGTGTTAGATCCACATGTAATAGTGGAGCTAAATTTAATTAGATTGTTAAAGGGACATTCCTGAGTTTGCTGCATTGCAAGATGTTTCCGACTAATAAAATATTTCTACAATTAAACTTACATTAAATATATTTTCTTGTTTAAAATATCAGTGTGTATATTCAATGTGTTTCTGGTCGTCTTAATGTTTGTAAGAAGCCCAAACTGGATTTTGTTTACAAATAATTTTGTACGTATGAATTTTTTTTATTTAGGAAATAAAATGAAATTTAACCTAGTACAAATATTAGAACGATCAGAAACACGTTTAATATACACCCACTAATATTTTAGACAGAAAAATATATTTGATATGTAATTACAATCGTTAAAAAGTCTCTGTTAGTCGATAATGTCTTAACAATTGCAGCAAACTCAGGAATGTCCCTTTAAGGTTCAAACGAACTGTCCTGGGCACACATTTCAGCTATGTGGACTGTCTGTCCAAGACAGAGGGTCAGTAGTTAATGTAGTGGCCTTACCCATTGAGTTGTTAAAACTCTCTCTGGGTGGGGGCCGGTACCAGAAGACGAACCCAATACCTACAAGCCTTATGTCTGATGGCTCAACTACACCACCATAATCATTAAAATGGTATCTATTATAGTGAGCCAGTGCACCACGACTCGTACATCAAAGGCCGTGGTATGTGCTATCCTGTCTGTGGGATGGTGCATATAAAAAATCCCTTGCTACTAATCGAAAAGAGTAGCCCATGAAGTGGCAATAGTGGGTTTCCTCTCTCAATATCTGTGTGGTCCATAACCATATGTCTGACACCATATAACCGTAAATAAAATGTGTTGAGTGTGTCATTAAATAAAACATTTCTTTCTATTATAATGTTACCATGTGACTGCTCGTTGGCAGGTGTTCTATAGAAAATTAAAAACTCACACAAATTAATATAAAAACATGAATTTTAATACTAACATTTCTTTTGTTACACATTTCATAGTCAAATTTCACAGCCAATATGTACATGTGGTATATGACAAATGGTATATGACAAATAGAACATAGATGAGGCATTATATACTTGTATATAAGTCTTCACTTACAGGTAATACTACATGTATGTACTTGGCAACTTATTCACTGCAGTAAAGCACACTTGAAAAACTTGAGAAATATATTTTGTAATATCTACCGTATATACAATTACTCTTACTACTGATATATTCAGCACCTTTGTAAATTCATTCACTTGATCGATTCATGTTATAAATACAGTGAAACACCTCAAAACCGGACCCTCTGTAAACTGAAATCCCCCCAAAACCGGAACCTCTGTAAACTGAAATCCCTCCAAAACCGGACCCTCTGTAAACTGAAATCCCCCCAAAACTGGACGTTTTTCCACAGTCCCTTTTTAAATATCAGTATAGAACAGATGCTCACAAAACTCGATACCCCTTAAAAGTGGACTTTTTAGACTACTTCATTTTGTGGGCGTCCGCTCTATGAGAGGTTTCATTGTACACAGATACGTGATTTAACTTGGGAGTCAAACGAATTATCAGCAAGTTGAAAAATATCATCACAATGTCTGTAGCCAATTTCAAGTTTGAGTTAGACAAACAAAATACAAGAAAATTGATGTATCTGCATGTTTTGTTTTCAAATGAGCTTTTATTGCAATTTAATCATGAAATACATTCGGCACATTCAACTATAATTTGTATTTGGAAATCTGACAAATGACAGCTTATATCATCTATGTGTATTATATAAGATGGGTGACTAAACAATTCTTGAAGTACACACACATCTTCCAAAGTGCTGCAGTGTGTGGATCATTCCTGTGATTTCATTCTTCCTGCAGATCGAAAATCTCATCAACAATGGAAATGACATCATTATCAGTTGTGTAATGTCTGCCAGCTAACTCTGTTTTCAGGTTACAAAATAGATGGAAGTTAGACAGTGCTAGATCTGGGGAATATGGTTGGTGATCAATAAGCTGAAAGCCAGTGTCATGCAGTGCAATCATGGTCACCACCAATAAGAAAACAGGTGCATGGTTCTGATGGAATATAGCACACCTCCTGTGAAACCTTCGTCATGGACAGTAACTTTGTCAAGATGTTCTGAATTCTTTTTTGCAAGATGCCTTACTTTACTGGCTATGTACCGAGTGGTTATCTGTCAGTTGTGCATATAATCATATCATGCAAACAATCCTTTGCTAATTGGATGAAGAATTTTTCAATTACATCTCATATATGTATATAATATTAAACCTTAATAAAAGTATTGCAAGCAAGGCTTTCACCACTATGTTCAAAATGGTTATCAAGACAAATATCTTGAAAAAATATTCAGTAACTGTATAAATATAATAGACATTTATATACATTTTAAAGAAGTACACATAGTGTAATATTTTTATTAGTTAGGACACCATATTTAAAAAAAATTATTGACACATATTTGTACCAAAAGACACTTTAATTTTGACAAATGGGATATCACAGATTACAGTAAACAGTCTATATTCAGATCTAAATGAACAACAGGGTTCAGAGTATAAATATAAAATAAAAAACCCAAACAAATACAGTTTATATACCGGTATGTAAAACTGAGAGTTCTCCAAATGACCAGGTTGGTGCCACGGCTGAATGTTAGTACCACTGTCACAGAGCCCAGAACTGGGGTGAGGTGCTTAATTGGGGGAGGGGGCCACCATATTACATTATTGAAATGACATACCCATAGATACGATTTCTTGGCCTTTGCATGTAATGTACAGTTAAACCAGTGTTAAGCAACTATCAAAGGGAGTACTATAAAGTGGCCTTTTAAAACAGGTGGCTGCTTAATACAAGTCAGTATATACTATGTTAGATGATTTGAGAGAATACAAATGTGGCCTCTTAACATGGGTAGCAGCTAGAGCAGGTTTCACTGTATATTTGAAATGTTGACATTTGAAGGGAAATACAAGATTATTGAGCATGGTGGACATGCTTTTTAAAGTCAAGTCGTCAGCATGGTGCGGCACCAACGTATTTATGAAGATGAACAACACTGATAATTATAGTGTAAAAGTGCACACTAAAATTCATTACTGTTGATAAAGTCCACCTCTCCAGTACGTACTATTCAACAGGTAAATGATAGTTTCTAAACTGTGGGCAAGTTGAAAAACACAAAACATTAAACTGCTCATTGTAACAGTTGTCTGTTAGCCATACAATGTACTGACAGGATAACATACAAGTTTTCTGATTGGGTATTCATAGATAGTGAATGAATGATACAAATTATCCACATTTCGGTGGTGTGGTTTTTGTTTAAATAAAATTCTGTGGAGAAGGAAGTACCATTCTCGACTTTTTGATATGTGGTAACCTACAGGTAACGTGAACGACCATTCTCAACTTATTTTAATGCCTGCATAGTGTAGGATATATCACATGAAACACAGACAAATTTACAATAATTTTGTATTGCACTGCAAGTAAGAATTAATATAAAGCTAAACTTGTTAATAAATCAATTATGCAATATTGTTTCAAAAATGATTATGTGTGTATTTATGTAACAAATTTCTTCACATTTGGCTATAATTATCAGTTATCTTCATATTTGACTGTAATTATCAACATTATGTTCATATTTGACTAATTATCAACTTTATGTTCATATTTGACTAATTATCAGTTATCTTCATATCTAACTGTAATTATCAATGTTATTTTCATATTGACAGCAAGTATTAATGTTATCTTCACATCTGAGTAATTATTAATATTATCTTCATATTTGATATTTGACTATAACTATCAATGTTATCTTCATACATGTATATGACTGTCTTCTTCTTCTTCTCGTTCTACATTAGTCAAATCATCAGACCAGTCATTCCCATAAAAGAGGCAGTTTACATTAGTTCAGTGACTGTAATTATCAATGTTATCTTTACATTTGACTAATTATCAATGTTATCTTCATCTTTCACTGCAATTATCAATCTTATCTTCATATTTGACTAATTGACTAGGGAGAGGCCTTGGTATAGGCATTTTGCCTGTTGGCCAAACCCCAACCAGCATTATAATTGAGAATAAATATTGTTTAAACCATATTTGACTAATTATCAGCAATCTTCATATTAACTGTAATTATCAATTTTATCTTCATAGTTGAGTGTAATTATCACTGTTATCTTCATATTTGTCTGCAATTAACAATGTTAACTTCATTGTTTTCTTTAATTATCACTGTTATCTTTATATTTAATTGTAATTATCAATGTTATCTTTATATTTTATTGTAATATCACAGTTATCTTTATACTTGACTTTATTTATCTTTATACTTGACTGTAATTATCATTGTTATCTCCATATGTGACTGTAATTATCAAGGTCATCTTCACATTCAAATGTAATGATCAATGTTATTCTGATACCCAACTGTAATTATCAATGTTACCCTCACATTTAACTACAGTTATAATCAATGTCTTCCAATTCAACTTTAATTATGAATGTTATTTTCACATTCAACTGTAGTTATCAACATTATGATAAAATTTGAGTGTAATAATGAATGACCTCCTCACGCTCGAGTCCAGTTTTCAATGTTATCCTCTCACCCACCTGTAGTTGTCTTCACATTCAATGATAATTGTCAATGATATCTTCACACTTAACTGTAATTATCTTCACACTGAGCTGTAATTATCAATGTTAACTTCATAATCAGCTGTAATGATCAATGCTATTCTCACACCCGACTGTAGTTATCAATGTAATCATCACTACCATGAGGAGTGCCCTGCGAGCCCAGGCGGCCCTGTGTGATGAGAATGCCACGTGAGTCGTAAAGACCACATGCGGCAAAGGATCCTGCTGTAGCACTTTTACTGAGCCCGTGGACCGGAACCTGTAAAACGACAACAACACACAGTTTCTTTAACCTGTCTTAAGTTTAAATAAAAATGCACAGTGTAATACAAGTTGATTCATGAGAGCAAACTCAAAGTTGTTTTCCTTCATAAAACAATATCACAGCAATAGAATACAATTTTATTAAGGGGTCATTCAGCTGGCACACAATTTCATCACATACAGCATAACTCAACTTGTTTGATTTTTTTTACATAAAACAATATCAAAGCAACACAGTTTTATTAATGGGCATTTAGTTGTTGCAAAATGTCGCCCAGTTCCCAGTAGTACTACATTAGTGATTTCCCTAGAAATTTGGCAAGGCATGGTAGACCAAACACTTTTTGGGCATTTTCACCATTTTTGGGGTGCTTGTTTTTCATTAAAAATACACAAAAATTAATTGAAATAAACATTAATGTAATTTATGTGCTTGCTTTAATACATGAATGGCAAAAGATATAAAAGGCATATTTTATTAATTAATAATACCTTTCTGGGTGTTTTCTAAAGGCAATTTTAGAATTAATTAGTGAAAAAGGCTTGTTGAATCTCAGGGCAGCATGGTGCTGATTAAGGCAAGATGGTGCTAGACTATTGAGGCATGGTGCTGCACCATGCTAAAACAAGCTAGGGAAAACACTGCTACATGTATTCACAGATGAAAGGTCATATGGTAATGATCTGGACAGGCAGATCTGATTTCGTTCTTCATCAAATATTGTTTTGTTTAATGACACCACTAGAGCACATCAATTTATTAATCATCAGCTTCTGGATATCAAGTATTTGGTAATTCTGACACATCATCTAAGAGGAAACCCACTACATTTGTTTCGATTGTCAGCTGGGGATCTTTTTTATGTACTTTCCCACAGGTAGGTCATATCATAAGCTTTGATATACCAGTCGTGGTGCACTGGATGGGACCAGAGAAAACCCAATGGGTCCATATGCATACATCTATCTTAGAGACTTCCTTCAGTTTAAAGAGAAATCAAAAAGGTTTTTTTCATAAAAGCAATACAGTTTTGTTAAGGGGTCATTCATTTAATTGGTGCAAATTTTCATCGAGTTACCAATATAATGTATTCACAGATGAAAGGTCACTTGGACATGGTCGAAGCATGGCACTGGCTCTGCATTCACGTTTAACATCAAATAATTGTTCTACATGATCAGTGTCTCCAGGTTTACTGGTTCTACCCAAATGTTTCTTTTTAAAAAAGGCAAACAATATTTAAATGGTATCTTGTTAAGCAGTTGAGCATCTGCTCAGTGAAAACCAACTTGTAAAACATACAATAGTATTAAATTCATTAGTCATCTGCATGACAGAACTGTTTATCGTGATCAAAATCATCTCTGCACAAGACAGATTCGAAAGGGTATTGACAAGATTTTGATTATTTCCACGATTCACTGTCCAGTGCTCCCCAGGACACTAGATCCTAAGTTATAGTCTGTAGGAAGACTGCCACTCCCCAGGACATTACACCCTAAGTTAGTCTGTAGGAAGATTGCCACCCAGGACACTACATCCTAAGTTATAGTCTGTAGGAAGACTGCTCCCCAGGAAGTACATCCTAAGTTATATGCTGTAGGAAGACTGCCACCCAGGACACTACATCCTAAGTTATAGTCTGCAGGAAGACTGCCACCCCAGGACACTACATCCTAAGTTAGTCTGTAGGAAGATTGCCACCCAGGACCCTACATCCTAAGTTATAGTCTGCAGAAAGACTGCCCCCCCCCCCCCCCCCCCCCGGACAGTACATCCTAAGTTATAGTCTGCAGGAAGACTGCCCCCCCCAGGCAGTACATCCTAAGTTATAGTCTGCAGGAAGACTGCCACCCAGGACACTACATCCTAAGTTATAGTCTGCAGGAAGACTGCCCCCCAGAACAGTACATCCTAAGTTATAGTCTGCAGGAAGACTGCCCCCCAGAACAGTACATCCTAAGTTATAGTCTGCAGGAAGACTGCCATCCATGACACTACATCCTGAGTTATAGGCTGTAGGAAGACTGCCATCCAGGACAGTACATCCTAAGTTATAGTCTGTAGGAAGACTGTCTCCCCCCCCCCCCCCGACAGTACATCCTAAGTTATAGTCTGCAGGAAGACTGCCCCCCCCAGGCAGTACATCCTAAGTTATAGTCTGTAGGAAGATTGCCACCCAGGACACTACATCCTAAGTTATAGTCTGCAGGAGGACTGCCACCCAGGACACTACATCCTGAGTTATAGGCTGTAGGAAGACTGCCATCCAGGACAGTACATCCTAAGTTATAGTCTGCAGGAAGACTGCCCCCCCCCCAGGACAGTACATCCTAAGTTATAGTCTGCAGGAAGACTGCCCCCCCCCCCCCCAGTACAGTACATCCTAAGTTATAGTCCCCCCCCCCCCCGGACAGTACATCCTAAGTTATAGTCTGCAGGAAGACTGCCCCCCCCCCCCCCCCAGGCAGTACATCCTAAGTTATAGTCTGCAGGAAGACTGCCCCCCAGAACAGTACATCCTAAGTTATAGTCTGCAGGAAGACTGCCCCCCAGAACAGTACATCTTAAGTTATAGTCTGCAGGAAGACTGCCATCCATGACACTACATCCTGAGTTATAGGCTGTAGGAAGACTGCCATCCATGACACTACATCCTGAGTTATAGGCTGTAGGAAGACTGCCATCCAGGACAGTACATCCTAAGTTATAGTCTGTAGGAAGACTGTCTCCCCCCCCTCCCCCGACAGTACATCCTAAGTTATAGTCTGCAGGAAGACTGCCCCCCCCCCCCCCCAGGCAGTACATCCTAAGTTATAGTCTGTAGGAAGATTGCCACCCAGGACACTACATCCTAAGTTATAGTCTGCAGGAGGACTGCCATCCAGGACACTACATCCTGAGTTATAGTCTGCCATCCAGGACAGACTAGTCTGCAGGAAGACTGCCCCCCCCCCAGGACAGTACATCCTAAGTTATAGTCTGCAGGAAGACTGCCCCCTCCCCCCCCAGGACAGTACATCCTAAGTTATAGTCTGTAGGAAGACTGCCCCCCCCCCCAGGACAGTACATCCTAAGTTATAGTCTGTAGGAAGACTGTCCCCCCCCCAGGACAGTACATCCTAAGTTATAGTCTGTAGGAAGACTGCCCCCCCCCCAGGACAGTACATCCTAAGTTATAGTCTGCAGGAAGACTGCCCCCCCCCCCCCCAGGACAGTACATCCTAAGTTATAGTCTGTAGGAAGACTGCCCCCCAGTACAGTACATCCTAAGTTATAGTCTGTAGGAAGACTGCCACCCAGGACACTACATCCTAAGTTATAGTCTGCAGGAAGACTGCAGGAAGATCCTGTCTGTAGGAAGACTGCCCCCCAGGACCCCCTGTAGGAAGACTGCCACCCAGGACACTACATCCTAAGTTATAGTCTGCAGGAAGACTGCCCCCCCCCCCAGGACAGTACATCCTAAGTTATAGTCTGCAGGAAGACTGCCCCCCCCCCCCCAGGACAGTACATCCTAAGTTATAGTCTGCAGGAAGACTGCCCTCCCCCCAGGACACTACATCCTAAGTATAGTCTGCAGGAAGACTGCCCCCCCCCCCCAGGACAGTACATCCTAAGTAATAGTCTGCAGGAAGACTGCCCCCCCCCCCCAGGACAGTACATCCTAAGTTATAGCCTGCAGGAAGACTGCCCCCCCCCCCAGGACAGTACATCCTAAGTTATAGCCTGCAGGAAGACTGCCCCCCCCCCCCCCCCAGGACACTACATCCTAAGTTATAGTCTGTAGGAATACTGCACCCCAGGATTGATTTGGAATTACCTTTTGTCAGTGTATTGTAATTTTCAGTTTTCTTGTTCAGTCAGACTAGTTGTTAGAACTTGCTTGTCATACACCCCAAATCACAAGTCTTAAACTATAGCCCTTAATCTGCTATTGTTGTTATATCACACCTCAGTGCAACAATCTGATTGAATATCTTAATCTCATTATCTTAATCTCGTTAAAGAAGCACTATCATACTATTGAAATTGTATTGAAATTTTTACATTTATTTGTGATAAATAGCTACGAGTTAATCTATCATAAACATAATCTTTACATAATTAAATCGAAAATATTAAAATTGTAATGTGCTCTAACTAGATATAAACATTGACTTCACCAAGAATTCTGGGAAAAAAGTATTTAAAAACTGAAAAATCAAAATCACACATGTAAAGAAAACAAAAAGAAATCTATATTGCATATCTACCAAAACAGTTGCCAGTTCTTGTTTTTCAAGGTATAATCATTACATATCAAGACAAAAATTAAGAAATAAAGTTTACCACTATACTATATGAAATGTTAAGACCTCGCCATTGAAGGGAAGCTATCACTGTCGCTCCCTATCACTCCTACAGTGCAGAGTAATGTATAGCTCCTCTTAGCATGTCAATTCATAATAGGCTATCAATATGGTAATATCTTAAATGGCTCCATGTAATCTAAGTTAGTAAAACAATTAATCAGTCCCAACAATAATTTTCAAGGCAAGATCTGAATTTTGATACGGTCCCTTTAATGATCTTGTCTCAAGAATAAAGTTTATTTTTTATTTTTTAACAACACCACTAGAGCACATCGACTATTGGATGTCAAACATTTGATAATTTTGACATATACCGTAGTCTTAGAGACGAAACATGCTACATTTTTCCATTAGTAGCAAGGGATCTTTTATATGCACCATCCCACAGACAGGACAGCCCATACCACAGCCTTTGATATACCAATCATGGGCACTGGCTGGAACGAGCAATAGCCCAATGGGCCCATCAACTAGGATCGATCCGAGACAAACTGCACATCAAGTGAGTGCTTTACCACTGGGCTGCATCCCACCCTTGTCTCAAGAATAAGTATTGTCACTAAATCTATATGGTGCTAACCAACACAGAACAATACTGGAACATGTAGAGGTTTACCACTGGGCTGCATCCCACCCTTGTCTCAAGAATAAGTATTGTCACTAAATCTATACGGTGCTAACCAACACAGAACAATACTGGAACATGTAGAGGTTTACCACTGGGCTGCATCCCACCCTTGTCTCAAGAATAAGTATTGTCACTAAATCTATACGGTGCTAACCAACACAGAACAATACTGGAACATGTAGAGGTTTACCACTGGGCTGCATCCCACCCTTGTCTCAAGAATAAGTATTGTCACTAAATCTATACGGTGCTAACCAACACAGAACAATACTGGAACATGTAGAGGTTTACCACTGGGCTGCATCCCACCCTTGTCTCAAGAATAAGTATTGTCACTAAATCTATACGGTGCTAACCAACACAGAACAATACTGGAACATGTAGAGGTTTACCACTGGGCTGCATCCCACCCTTGTCTCAAGAATAAGTATTGTCACTAAATCTATACGGTGCTAACCAACACAGAACAATACTGGAACATGTAGAGGTTTACCACTGGGCTGCATCCCACCCTTGTCTCAAGAATAAGTATTGTCACTAAATCTATACGGTGCTAACCAACACAGAACAATACTGGAACATGTAGAGGTTTACCACTGGGCTGCATCCCACCCTTGTCTCAAGAATAAGTATTGTCACTAAATCTATACGGTGCTAACCAACACAGAACAATACTGGAACATGCAGAGGTTTACCACTGGGCTGCATCCCACCCTTGTCTCAAGAATAAGTATTGTCACTAAATCTATACGGTGCTAACCAACACAGAACAATACTGGAACATGCAGAGGTTTACCACTGGGCTGCATCCCACCCTTGTCTCAAGAATAAGTATTGTCACTAAATCTATACGGTGCTAACCAACACAGAACAATACTGGAACATGTAGAGGTTTAATGTGCAAAAGTGTTATTTACTATGTGCAAGCACGCATGGCACATCTCACGAAAAATGAGCACAACACACTACCGGACAGACAGACAGACAGACAGATGGATGGCAAATTTTACAGTAATACTAATGGTGTTAATTGACATACTCGTTTTGATCTACTATGACAATGACAGTGTATTCACATGTTATGTTTCTACATTTTATATTAAACAAGCTGTTGTGAGTTGACTGTCATAGCGTAGCATGTTTTTGACTAATTAATAGACTTTTTAATGACTAAGACTACATATTAAATACAGTTAAACCTGCTTATTTGCATACCCTCGGTACAGTTTGACAATATGCAGTTAACCGGGTTAGTCAATTAACCGACTATTAACTTCCATTTTGTAACATCCATCCAACTATAAAATGTACATTTTCTTGTTTAGAGTGTCATGTGTGGATATTCAACATGATTCTCATCTTCCTAATGTCTGTAACAGCCCAAACTAGATGTCAACATGTGTGGATATTCAACATGATTCTCATCTTCCTAATGTCTGTAATAGCCCAAACTAGATGTCAACATGTGTGGATATTCAACATGATTCTCATCTTCCTAATGTCTGTAATAGCCCAAACTAGATGTCAACATGTGTGGATATTCAACATGATTCTCACCTTCCTAATGTCTGTAATAGCCCAAACTAGATGTCAGGGCTTGGAATTGACAGTAGGAGAGCAAAATATTTTCTCATTCAGAAAAGTTAAACAAAATTAAAGAGTGTTTTGTTTAACAAAACCAAAAGAGTACACTGATTTATTACTGGTAATCACTGGCTATTGGATGTCGTACATTTGGTAATTCTGACATATCCTATATAGTCTTAGAAAGGAAATCCACTACATTTTTCTATTAGAAGCAAAAGATCTTTTATATGCACCATCCCACAGACAGGATAGCACATACCATGGCCTTTGCTATACCAGTTGTGGTGCACTGGGTGGAACGAGAAATAGCCCAATGAGCCCACCGATTGGGATTGAACCTTCAGGCGAACACTTTACCACTGAGTTATGTCCTGCCCCTTTCCAATTAAGAAAAAAAAATCAAAACAGACAATATTGATTGTGACAAGCCTAGGTTGTTAATAACGAGTGTGTCAATATTGGTTGTGACAAGCCTAGGTCATTGTTAATGACAAGTGTGTCAATATAGGTTGTGACAAGGTTGTTGTTAATGTCAATCGTGAAACACATCTACTGACTTGTAAATTTGGGTCACACCTTACGATGGGAGAACGCAATTCACTGGGTTCGAGAACTGAACATGCATGTTAGAAACTAAAACATTGTTTGCAGGCCTGTAGGAGCTCTGGTTAGGTCAAGGGGCAGGGGCAGATCCAGGATTTTGCAAAAGGAGGGGGCTGTCACAAAATTCTAAAAAGGCAATTTGAGTTTGTCGAAGGCCAATAAGCTGAGCTCCCAAAGGGCAATTTAGTTTTATTATTTGTGGATGATGAATTTTTAAAAATCTCAAAAAGTCTCTTTAAAAAGAGCACTTCAATCTGGATCACACAGGATTCCTGTGACCTCCCCCCTTGACCATTCAATGAAGGTTGTGGGTTTGTGCACACACCCCAACCCCTTCAGACTTGAAGCTCAAAATATTTACCTTTTTGCTCTAAGATAATTAAACCCAAAGTTTGCTTCAGGCCCCACCCCTCCAGATAAATTCCTACAGGCCTAGCTACAAATTTTCGAAGCTATCTTCGGCTACGATATATCGTAAAACTTTCGTAGGCTGTCTTGTCAGTCTGAGACACGTCACAGCCTTGGATGGTTTTACGATAACATAGTACTAAGATAATTTTGAAAATATGGGCCCAGGTTAGTAGATAATGTTTTATGCATACATGGTTTGGAATACGTAGTCTAACCTTGTCAATAACTATTGTATCTGCTGAAACAAAACCAACAATATGAAGTAATAAAAGACACTCTAAAAATATTTCATCCACCATACATGCATGTAACTGCCATATAGATTTTATATGAAACTTTAACACAAAATTATTGCCTGTCTTGTTCATCTTTAGGTATTTTATCCTGCTATCACTATATATATTGTCAAGATATTTTCACTCAATGACCAAAAATATAGCTCCTTGGGATTGTTCTACTTCAGGGCTTCTAGATTATGGTAGCCCCACTCCCATGGCTAGTGATATTCAGTGTTTGGCTAGTAAATAACTAGTATAACTAGCCCGACAGATTGTGAACAAAAACCATTGTCAAATTCTGCATTTATATATTTTGTAAATATGAATATCCTGCCCCCTCTTTTCACCCCCCAATCTAAGGATTTTTAAGCTCTATCTCCCTCTTTAGGTGACATATCTGATTATTCCTATTAGTAAAATTGTATTTATTTAAAGTAGGGCTAGTGAATTTTTAATCATGGCTAGTACATTTAAAAAAAAAATCACTGATCCAATGGCTAGTGGATTTCTATAACATTCTAGAAGCCCTGTACTTTTAGACTAGTTATGACCAGCAAAAGAATGTTATATTGTTCAAAGTTACTCATTTTTGTCTTTACAATTCATTAATTGGATTTTTTTAAACACCATTTTGCAGACAACTTTTAATTTTAATAAATTGTTATTTAATAACTATTTTGTTTTGGTATATGGATATTGTAGGTAACAATGCCCTCAACTCGTGTGGACATTAAATTTTGGTTTTATGTGGACTGCAGGATAAATAAAATAACTGCTTACTGTGTTAAGATATTGGCTCTATCGCACTCAGACTGAATGGTGAATGCCACTTGGCAAAGCCTTGCAGCCTTCGCCATTCTGACCTTCGCTGGATTAAGTCAATATGCTAAGACAACAAGTATTCTGAGAGTACTGATAAAGCAATACATGTCCTCTAGTGGACCCAACACACTGTTTATGTCCTAAGTTCAAGGGCCATAACTGTAAAAACAAAATGGGTAAATCGCCATTAATGTCATTTGAACTAAATCTGTAACAGTACATGCAAGATAAAGCGATACACAAAATTTCAGCTTAATATCTTGAGGCATTGTGAAAAAAATGTCTGGAAAACATATTTTTGTATCTTCTAAGTTCAAGGGCCAAAACTCTGTGAAAAATGTGTAGATAGACATAAACGTCAAACTTGATCTGTAACAGTACATAATAAAGCTATACACAAAGTATAACCTCAATAGCTTAAGGATTTGCTAAAAAAAAATAGTTCACGGAACATAACTATAAAAAAAGAGGGTAAATCGCCTAAAAGTTATCATGATCTTTAACAATACACGATAAAGCCGTACACAAAACTTCAGCTCAATATCTCGAGGCATTTTGAAAAAAACATCTGGAAAACTATATGTGGGACAGACAGACAGATGGACGGATGGACAGATGGACGAACAGAGATGAAACCTATATTCTGCCATCCCTAGCCATGCAAGACAGGCATATTCCATGACATCAGCCCATGCGGAATAAATCGGTCTTGCATGACCAGTGACTTCTGATGTTTGAGCTGATATTAACATTGGGTGACATCACGTAAATGGCAAAATAATGCAAGAAATGCTTTTTATATTTCATAAAAACAAGGAAACCTGCTGTCATAATGAAATTATACTATTATTTTCGGTTTATACTTTTAGTATAAATAATTTTTGGGTCCGATCTTTTCAATAGTTATGATTATTTCAATGTAAGATAAAAAATAAAAACATGTAGGTTTTTCATCTTCTGGATGTTTTTCATCTTCTGGATAGGAGAAAAATAATCCTCCATTATGTATCCATGTGTGACAGGGCTATTCCACCCTCGGGTACATAATATGATGTCAGGGATGAGGCTTGCCGAGTCCCTGACAACAAATTATGTACCGGCCCTCGGGTGGAATAGCCCTGTCCCACATGTACACCTATGAAGGATTCTTTTAGTCCCCGCTGGTTGGACCGGTAGGGGCCTAATAACCAGTTACTCTCCATATATATGCAACAACAAGTCTTTGACAATTTACAGTTTGATAAATCACTCATGGCTTATATATTAAGTTTTCTAAAATACGAGACCATCTTCTAATAGATGAGTGTGTACCATATTATAAACACAACATGCAGTTAAGTTTACATTGAAATTTTCATATGAATGTTTACCATCGATTTTGTATTGAAATGCTGAAAATGTATATGAAACTGATACACCATGGACACCATGAGTGTAACTGAAAACAGTTTTAAAAAGCCCAAATATGACAGCAGATTAATTTTGTAGATTATGAACTCATCTGTTATTTGTGAGAAAAAAAAACCAAAAACGTATGAACAAACCCATTAAAAGATGATTGGGTGAATATAAATAATGGCACTTTAACTCAATTGTTTATTTTTTTTTAGTAAAATACCAGTAAAAATCACATCTTATACATTGTAAAGATATTTATATCCCTACACCCCCCCCCCCCCCCCCCCCCCCCCCCCACACACACACACAGATGAAGGCAGTGGAATGCTGCTAAAAAGTTGGGTAGAAATTGTAACTAAATAATGAATTGTTTAACTTTTGCTAATTTAGGATTTTCGTGTACTACTACAAAAGATTTATTGTTATACAATTTGCATTTTTCTAGACTATAGGTATAAAATAGTATTTATACAATTACATAAATTCACTTTTTGAAAGAGGATAGGTATGATTCAGCATAAATGCTTCAAATTTTTTTTATTTTAATTAAAAGATGAAAATGACTAAACTCTGCTCTACATTCATCCCAAAGTGTTTTTTGTCAACAATTTCAAGTTGGCTTGACATAAAAAAAAAAGTTGGCTTGACATATAAAAAAAGAAGAAGAAAAGTGTTTTGAAAATTATTTCAGGCACATGTGCAGGACTTTAGCAAGGGGTCTAGACTGGTGAGCAAACTTTATGGGGGTAGGGGTCAAGTTTGGAAAATGTATTTAAAAAAGAGAAAATGTACTCAAGCAGGGGTATTTTCAACCCCCAAAACCCTCTCCCTACATATGTATGCACCTGTGTTTGTTGATGTTTCAGCTTAGACCTTTATTAAAATTACAAATATTATTTTTTTAAATTGGATAATATTATACAATGTCAAGTATATATAATATTGCTGAAACATCAAAGATATTATGTTATTGACTGGATTATCCTACTTCACTTCCTGTTTGTTATTCTTTTGTTAATCTGTTCCTCTATATAGTACATAACAGTTTGAAATTAGTTTTGTTAACTGATAGCATAAACAAATTGATAAAATATTCCATTGTCCATGGAGTAGGTTAAAAGACCACACACATTATAAAGCCTTGTTTTATATGAATAAATCTGGCCACAATACATACCAAGATTCGTTTTCCTTTCTTATTGATATCGGCGATGGTGGTCTTGCGGTCTTTGTCGAGGTTGGTGGCTGGCGTCGGGCTGTGACCTCGTGTCGGGCTGTGACCTCGTGTCGGGCTCGGACTTCTCGATCGCCCTATCATGGCAAATGTATGAAAAATATAGCAAATAACAATTTACAGTTACATTTTTACAGTTACACAGAGAGAGCAAGCCTTCTTGATCACCCTGACACAGTAAATATATGAAAAATATAGCAAATAACAATCTACAATTACATTTTTACAGTTACAGAGAGAGAGCAAGACTTCTTGATCACCCTGTAACAGTAAATATATGAAAAATATAGCAAATAACAATCTACAATTACATTTTTACAGTTACACACACACAGAGAGAGACAGAGAGAGACAGAGAGAGAGAGAGAGAGAGAGAGAGAGAGAGAGAGAGAGAGAGAGAGAGAAAGAGAGACAAAGAGAATGAGAGAGAGAGAGAGACAGACAGACAGAGAGAGAGAAACAGATGGACAAAGAGAGACAAAGAGAGAGAGAGTGAGTGAGAGTGAGAGAGAGAGAAAGACAGACAGACAGACAGACAGACAGACAGACAGACAGACAGAGAGAGAGAGAGAGAGAGAGAGAGAGAGAGAGAGAGGTAGACTTCTCAATCACCCAGTCGCAGTAAATGTATAAAAAATATAGCAAATAACAATCTACAGTTACATTTTTACATTTAAACAGAGAGAGAGAAAGAGAGCTAGACTTCTCGATCTCCCAGTCACAGTAAATGTATAAAAATATAGCAAATAACAATCTACAATTACATTTTTACATTTAAACAGAGAGAGAGCTACACTTCTGAGATGCCTTGTCGATATTGCCGCCAATAAATACAGAGAGACAACGAGAGAGAAAAAAAAAAAAAGAGTGAGAGAGGAGAGAGATAGACAGAGAAAGACAAAGAGATTGAGTGAGAGAGAGATAGAAAGACAGAGACAGAGACAGAGAGATAGGTAGACAGGGCGGGAGAGAGTAAATAAGTGGTTTAGCTTTTAATGATCACTAACCTCCCACTCGGATACATTCATCCTTGTGTCTCGCGTTCCAGGCCTTCAGTTTACAGGCCTTACTGCAGTAGAACACTTCCTTACAGCGAGTACATGCAGACAGACGGACAAATATTGACCTGCCGCACTCATAGCAGTACTTGAACAGGGGCTTCCTGAAGAGTGAACAAAAACAGGATTTTTGAGAATACTGTGGTGAATTCAGGAAGCCGACTGGTACCATCATCTTCTATCATATCATATTCATCTCATGTTAGACACAAAAACCAGTCTAGCAAGCAACCGTGATCACTTCCGCTCTGGAACAGGCCACTGCTAAAAGTAATATATGCCTCTTACCAGGCTCAACAAATGTTCATATCTGAGAAATTAAAGGGCCTTAACCCTGTCAAAAATTTAGGGGCTGACTGAGATGAAGGGTGCAAAGCAAAAGCTTTTAGGGGGTTCAGGGGTATGCTCCCCCTTAAAATTTTGAAAAATAGATGTTCTGAAATGCAATGCAATTTACTGCATTCTACAAGTAAAATTCATTTTAATATTTACTACCAATAATATTTTTGATTCAGAATTATATATGCTGTCTTCAAAATATAAAATAAATGTCTAAAGAAACTACCGTATAAAGAAACATTTATTCTGTCCAAAATAAAATTTATTTTAGACACAACCATGACTAAATACTTGAAAAGTGTAGAAACTAAATGAGCACCAAAATCTAATAATAATAAAAAAAACCCTGTCCATACAACTAGCTTTAACATAACCATCTATGCAACATATTAAATTATAAGGCATTAGTATAAACAGCAATATCAAAATTTAAAAGTAAAATTACTGATTATGTTTAGTTTCAAAAAGAACCATCTAAGATACATACTTATTAGCACTAGTATAGACAGTAGTATAAAGAATTTAATATAAAATTAACTGATTATATTTAGTTTTAAAAGAAAAGAACTATATATGTACTAATAATATATGAGTATAGATAATAGCATCAATATAAATATTAAAATAAAGAACTGTCTAAGCTACAAGCTTATAAAGGAAGAGTATAGACAGTATCATAATTGGCCTATCAAGCATTTAAAAATAAAAATAACAGATGTTTAGTTTTTAAAAGAACCATCTAACCTAAATTAATAATAGAGTATGAGTACAGATGATAGTCTCAAGATTTTAAAATAAGTTATGATTATATTTGTATCATTAAAAGAATAAACTACACAATAAAACGACAAGTATCAGTATAACATCAAGATTTAAAAATAACATTAACTGGTCATGTTTAACTTTAAAAGAACCACCTAATCTACATACTAATAAAGCAATTAACCGTCCATGCTTAGGTTTAGAAGAATCATTTACGTTACAAACATATATAAAGTATGAGTATAGCTAGTATACATAGCATCAACATTTTAAAATAAGAGCTAACTGATGGCGTTTAGTTTAGCTTTGAAAGAACAGTCTAAATACATACTTACAAAGAATGAGTCTGTATAATAGCATCAATATTTTAAAGTTAACTGATGATGTTTAGCTTGAAAAGTACATCATAAACTATATACATGTAAATGTACTTATAAAGAATGAGTTTAGATAGTAGCATCACTATTTTAAAAAGAAATTAACTGAAAATGCTTAGCTTTAAAAGAACAGTGTACAAATGTAGGTACTTGTACATACTACTAGGTATACAGGGACTGATCCAGGCGTTGTACAGTATTGAACATCGGCATCTTCCCAAAGCAAATGTCACTAAAAAATCCCAATTTCTTGGCTATAAATTCCCAATTTGGTGAATCAATATTGTGGTAATTATGTCTATTCTGATAAATTAATTTAATAAAAGTAATTCATTCTCACAGAATCCACAGATAACGACTGGAAGCAGCCGTGGTAATGCAACGCAATCTTCTTATAAAATGTGATCAAAAACAAACTGTGATGTAAGCTACACTTACTATTGTGGCAGGGCTTTTCACACGATACCTAAGATTTAATCAAGTTTTTCTTCTATTCCAAGAAATCACAATTTTTAAAGCATGAAAAACGTATCAACCAAATAAGTACACTGTTCGAGCCCGATGGGGAACAAAAAATTAAATCAGTCCCCTAGAACTACAGACAATGATCATATGAAACAAAAAGCATCTACAAGTCAATTTTTATTTTTTTCCTTTCACATGCATCACCAATGACTATTTTCCCACGAATATGTCCCATCACTGTCATGGATATATACACACGTCACCGATGTAATTTTATTCAACTTTATCATAGATCTATATAAACTGGACATTACTTTATTTGTAATATTATTCTTTATAGTACATGTAGGTACTTCTCACATACCAGTATTACATTTTTAGACTATATAATCATTTTTTTTATATATGTGGGGTTTGGCATGTCAGTCAACACTGATACGCAAGTACATGTAATTGCCACTATGGTACTGTGAAATGTTATTAACAGTTATTTAATAAGTTAAAACTTTAACTTGGTACTGAACTGCGAACATTGATGTGGGAGTTGAATCAAAGAAATTTCAGAACACTTTGTCTTCATTATATTATAACTAAAAATCAGAACAATAAAAACAGGTGAATTTTGTTTTATTATTTAATTAAGAACAATGTATTAATACAAAATAAATATAATTAATTATATGTTTTAAATAATATTACAGATGCATAAATTCAGTGTCCCCCCTCCCAATTATGACTAAAATAGCGCTAATTTTCCCAATCAAATCAGCCATGATGTGAAAAATGCTGGATAAATCCTTGGTGTAAGTATAGATAGTAGCATCAAGATTTTAAAATGGATATTAAACTACATACTACTAGGTATGAGTATAGATAGTAGCATCAAGATTTTAAAATGAACATTAAACTACATACTACTAGGTATGAGTATAGATAGTAGCATCAAGATTTTAAAATGAACATTAAACTACATACTACTAGCTATGAGTATAGATAGTAGCATCAAGATTTTAAAATGAACATTAAACTACATACTACTAGCTATGAGTATAGATAGTAGCATCAAGATTTTAAAATGAACATTAAACTACATACTACTAGGTATGAGTATATATAGTAGCATCAATATTTAAAATGGGAACTAACTGATTTTGTTTAAGTTTTAGAAGAATACTAATCTACAAACTACAAGTTAAAATAAAGAGTAGCATCTACATCTAAGAGAAGGAATTAATTAACCGTTGTTATCAAACCTGGTGGGTAATTGAGGACCGTCTTTTTTTCGAGAACGTTTTATTTTAAAATGGCTGACATCGTGTAGATAAACAGTTTTCACACCATCATTTCTAATTAAAAAGTTTACATTAGTTAGAGAAAATAGAAATTTGAACACTTTATTATTGTAACAATTATTAATGAATATAAAATGGTGAGTTGTTAGCACGAACGTATCACATAAAATTCAATAATTGTATTAAGTGTGGTGTCGTGGTTAAGCCATCAGACATAAGGCTGGTAGGTACAGAGTTCGCAGCTCGGTACCGGCTCCCACCCAGAGCCCAGATAGATGTGGTGTGTGCCCAGGACAGCGTGCTTAAATCTTAATTGGATATATAAGCATGAAAATAAGTTAAAAGGAAAGGAAAGTAAGACATTTCAAAATCAGTATTTTGAGAATTAGGATATTTCCTAGCCATATGGTATGTGACATGGTTAACTGTTACCATACAGTATATACACAGAGCTCAAAGTGGATTATGAAAACAAAAACCCTAGTGGGTACTCAGATTGGTGTTAGGGCTAGGGTTGCAAAAGAGTCTAAAATGGATTGACTTAAGATATGGCCTAGTGCTTATAAACTTTTAGAGTCTAGACTCGAGACTTTAATAGAGTCTGAGACACTAATGTCATGACAACGCTATACAAAGTGTATGCGTGTGACGTCATTAAAGATTAAGTCTGGACTTTGTCCAGAATGTATCCCAAGTATCAGTTGAAACCATAGCCTGTGCTTAGAAAATGTTTAGATTTCAGACGCAATCTCTAATGACGTCACACACATACAATTTGTATGGCGTTGTCATAACATTAGAGTCTCGAGTCTAAACGTTTTATAAGCACTAGGTCATATCTTAAATTTTTAATGTAACATAAATAATTTGGAGGCACTGTACAGACAATTAAAAATTCAGAATTCCGGATAAATCTATATAACTTCCATTTTCTGTATACAAGATAAATTGGCTGTCAGTGGCTGAATACAGTAATAACGTAAGGTTCGTGTGCAATGAAATTCTCCAAGGGTGGGGGTCTAGACTTTGATGAAACATGATATAACAGGCCTTGCATTTGAGGGTCAATAATTAAGTGAGCAATGTCATTTGGCCTAGATCGATGGAGACATTTTGTGGGCATTGAAACAAAGTCATACAAGTCTACTAGCAGATATAAGACTTGTGACATCAGGTACACAATAACATAAAATGCCAAAATATATTACAAAATCGTTCATTTGACATACAATGTAGGTCATTGTACAATGTAGGTGAAATAAACAGAAATCATAACTAATTAATGACATAGGATGTTGGAAATTCTGCAGTATAATTTTAATGTGATTTCTGCTGTTTTTACCTAATATCTGCTTCAGAGGGTTTCTTTGTGTCCTCTGTCCCGGCATCAAAGGTTACCTGCCCCTGTTTGATGGCCATCTTGGATCTTGATCTTCCTGTCGGTACTGGAGCTCCAGCTCCTACGTACACAAAGTCGACACTTGGACTCCCACCTGCAGAAACAGTCACAGACAATTACAATTCATTATAGGTCTCACTACACAGTTCACTTCCAGGTCAGTCGAACAGTCACAGATAATTGCAATTCATTATAGGTCTCACTACAGAGTTCACTACATGGTCAGTCAAACAGTCACAGATAATTGCAATTCATTATAGGTCTCACTACAGAGTTCACTTCCAGGTCTGTCGAACAGTCACAGAGAATTACAATTCATTATAGGTCTCACTACACAGTTCACTTCCAAGTCAGTCAAACAGTCACAGACAATTACAATTCATTATAGGTCTCACTATACAGTTCACTTCCAGGTCAGTCGAACAATGACAAAGAATTACAATTCATTATAGGTCTCACTATACAGTTCACTTCTGGGTCAGTCAAAGCATAGTACCGGTTTTCAAAGGAAAAGCTAGCTGCTAGACTTTTCCATTAGCAGCAAGAAATCTTCTATATGCACTTTCTGAAACAGGACAGCACATACCATAAAGGACAGCACATACCTATATACAGGATAACTGATACGGACAGCACATACCCACAGGCAGGACAGCACATGCCCAGACAGAACAGCACATACCCACAAAGGACAGCACATACCCAAAGACTGGACAGCACAGACCTACTGACAGGACTGCACATATCCACAAACATGGAAGTACATACACACATACCCAGACAGGACAGCACATACACAGACAGGACAGCACATACACACAAACAGGACAGCACATACCCACATAGAGAACAGGACATACCCACAGACAGAATATCACATAACCACTGTCTGGATAGCACATAATCACAAAGAGAATATAGCACATAGCTATAAAGAATAGCACATTACTCAAACATGATAAACAAAACCCACACAGGACAGCACATATCCACAGAAAGTTAAAGTTTGGTTTGTTTAACGACACCGCAAGAGCACATTGAATTATTAATCATCGGCAAGTAGATGTCAAATATATGGTCATTTTGACACAGTCAAACAGATGAAACCCGCTACATTTTTCCAATAGTAACAAGGGATCTTTTATATGCACCATCCCACAGACAGGATAGCACATACCACAACCTTTGATATACCAGTCGTGGTGCACTGGCTAGACCGAAAAATAGCCACAGACAGGACCACACATACCCAGACAGGGAAACACATACACATATGCAGACAAGATAAATCATACCCACATGGGACAGCACATAACTACAGACAGAACAGCACATACAGGACAGCACATACTCACAGACAGGACAGCACAGACCCACTGACAGGACCGCACATACCCACAAAAATGGAACTATATACACACATACCCACATGGAACAGCACATATCGACAGAATGGCACATACCCACAGACAGGACTGCATATATCCACAGAAAGGATTCGGCATACAGTTCAACAGACAGAACAGCACATACCCACATAGGATAACACATATCCACATACAAGACATCATATATCGACAGACATGATAGCACATACCCACATACAGGATAGCACATACCCACAGACAAGACAGCACATACCTACAGATGGGACACCACATACCCACATGACAGATATTTTCCTCCCAACCTCACAAGGGGAAAACAATGTCCACACAAGAGTTATCAGTAAAGTCTTAAGTAATTTTTTGCTCAGCTGATAACTCTTGTGTGCTGTGAGCTTACAAATTCCTGAAAATGAATGAATGACTTGCAGTGAAAATCGACCTACTTCTCCTTCCAGCCTGCGCCTCCTCCAGTAATCGTTTGCGTTCCTGTGCCACAGCCTTTGTCCGCAAGATGCCTCCAATGTGAGCGAGAAGCCTGCGTCGTGCATTGTACGTTTCCCGCTCAGCATGCGTGAGTGCGTGATATGGCATGTGTGCAATACGACGGTCCTGTGACGTGGTTAGAGAGAAATGTAAACACCGAGACAGAAACATGCAATATGTAAGTACAGTGGATGCTGTCGAAACTAGCGCCAGTGAAATTATCCACAACTCTGTGTACGAGTAAACTGGCATTATCACAAGAATCCTGTTTAGTTACAAAGTTTAAACGTTTCTTTTGTTTACATTACTATAAGATTTATTCATCATTGGCTATTGGATGTCAAACCTTTAATAATTCTTAGAGAAAACATGCTACATTTTCCCCTTAGCAGCATGGTATCTTTTATTTGCACTTTCCCACAGACAGGACAGCACATACCAACTGTTTGACATCCAAAAGCTGATGATCAATAAATCAATAAAACAAACTTTAACAGTTCGTCCCCCATGCATTCGGTTTAGACAAATCCACTGTAGACACCTTACAACATCATTTACAGCTCAAATACACTCAGAGGCCATTTACAACTATTACAACTAACATGACCATATGTTCTTGTTTTTGATAACCCTCCCCCCCACCCCCACCATTCTACAAATGATGCTAGATGATACAAGTGCCTCATACAAGAACAGCCGATTACATTGCAACCGATCAAATTGTAATGTTTGTCTTTTCATAATCGGCTCTTGTTGTAGGCCTTAATCTGAATGACAAAAGTGTTATCGTGATCACAAATGTATCTCCACACAGCTGTTATCGCATGCACTCATGAATCACTGTAAAAAAAGTGATGATATCAGGTGTTGATGAAAGATGAGCATATCCTGCCCCACTAGTGGCACAAGACCTAGATGTGAGAAACATTGATGGGAGTGATTAATTGCTCCCCATATTTAGATTATGGGGAGCCACTCAAGATATTACCATATACATTCACATGAAAGGTCTGCAGGAATAACCTACGATGTCACAGTTTTGGTTATTTGAGATAATTGAATTTTAAAGTTTACAACTCTGTAGTAATGTCATGTCATGTCATGTCATGTCATGTCATGTCATAGGGTTTTACGTGCACATTCAAAACAAGCTGTTGTAGCGCACGCCTGTCGTGGGCGCAAGAGCCAGCCTTGGCCGGCTTCTCCGTCCATGACAGGAAAGGTGGAGGGAGGGGGGAGGGGAGAGGACGGACCGCCTGCACTGGAAGGTGCAAGGGAGCACCAGCAGCCCGATCAAATCGGTAGCAGGCGGGTGGGGGTGGTGGTGGTGCTATGGAATTTGAATGGAGCAGTTAAATGCCAAAGAGAAAAGGGTGTGCAATTTTGATTGAGGGAATTTGGCGCAATTTTGAACGGTCGGTCGAAAGGTAAATGGCCAAGCTAATATAGGTTTTGATATTAGTGAATCGAGAGTAGCTCGTTAATTTTAGACCTTTACAATGCTGTGGTGTCTCCCTAGGTTGCCCATAGGGCCCTTATAAGGGCCTGACCGCTTCTGGTCGAGGCATCACCAAGTACCAAGTTTTTACCAGCAGCAAGTATTGGGGGTTTGGGTGGGGGAGGCCGATATTCTTTTGTTCAGCTTCCCCTGGGTGCACTGCAATTGTGTACTCGGAATGGTATTCTTTTGTCTGTAGTAATACAATCTTGAACTATTTATACCTAAGCTGGTGTGATTTACCAACAACCCTTAATGGCCTACCACAATTATAGATATTTATTTCATTGTGCTACTGTGACCTTGACATACACAACCTGTATAACATTGCCTCTCTGTTTGGACATCATACAGTATTCCATTTTATTACATACCCATTAAATCTTACTATATAAATACAGCTCTGAATACAAGAATTGAATACAACTTTCCGTATTCAACTCAACTGCCGGAACTATACCATATTCAACGCTACTATTTATAGCACATGGTTACCGGGAATGCCCTTCGTGATATGTAAACAAAGTTTGTGCTTGGTTTGTTTAAAATATTATTTTGTGGAAAATTTGAACTGAAAACAGACGAATACGGTGACAAATATTTACAATTTAATGAGCACGATACCAAAACTTGAGATGGGAACACTACTAACCAACAAGCTTTTAATCCACGATAGTTAAGGTCGACGACAGTCACTTTTTGGACCCTTGTTTTGGCTTCGTTACATCGTACACAATTCTTATTCTTTTTCAATAAATAAAACATCTCCAACCGTAATTTTGTGATATGATATATTTGACAAAAGGTACGTTTTATTTTTCTTTCATCTTTCAAAACTTCAAATTAATATTTTGTCCAGAATTATGAAAAATAAAAAAAGTACCGACCTGTAAACAGCGTTGTCTGCTTGTTATAGGAATTTGACAGGGGTCAAGGTTAGTAGACTAGTTTTTATTTTAATGTGGCGCAGCATTGTAATAATACAGCTAAATTTGAATTTAAATGACGTCAGTATTCCAATGATGTCACTTTGCATCTCCTTACAATAACATGATGTTTCCTTTTTGGAAAAATTCCAATGTGAAATTGCTATTTTTGTTTGTTTCTTTCTTAACATTACTAATGCACTTGGATGTCTTTGAACAAAATCTTGTGATTAAAAAATTGCACCTTTTACGAAATATGGATTTCTAGTGAAATTACGGTAAGATATAATATATTTATTGTGTACGAAGCCAAAACAAGGGTGCGAAAAGTGACTGTCGTCAACTTTAGCAACAATGCCGTCTCCTCACGTAGAAAACTTGAATGAACTGTCAACCGGATTATTCAGTGGAGCGATGATTTATGGAGGCACATTTAATATAAACTTAAACTTTTCAGCAACGAATAATTCCATGAACATCAATAAAAGAAAACACACCGATGACGACTCAGACACTGAGTGAACAATTCTTGACATTTTTCTTCGTTGATAAAACTGGCACGCTGAAGGTTTTCTGACGTATTACGAGCAAATTAAATATTATATTGTTTGTGAATTTTAACTATTACATTGTCTTTAAAAGGCATTTCAAACAATATCCTTAAAATTATAGGTAACTTTTCACTCGTTCTTTCTTATTTCTGTTTATTGTTTAAATAGAACTATATTCCTATGTGTAATAATTGGTGGTTCTTCGGTCCGCATAACAACACAGCTGACCTAGTTGTGTAAATTTAGAAATCCCCGTCCTTGAACTAGTCTCAGATGAGTGATAATGAGTGATAGTGCCTCTTTAATGGCGAGGTCTGTAGCACCCGTCATCAGTGCGGCCTATGTGTGCAGCACTAATTGTCAATCGTTGTTTTAAAAATGTACCCTGGCATTACCCCCCTCCAACAATTTGTGAATGGCCCCTTAATGCAAAAAGCTGATCATGCAAACATCATAAATAAGAAAAGTGACACCTAGGTTTTTAATCAGGCGCCATTTTATACTCCTAAGTATGTTGAATATTCCTCAATTCACACACTTTTACTGCAATATATTGCAAATTCATGTGAACAAACATCAAACAACATGCCAAAAAAGTGTACAATAACAATGTTAATTTAGTGATGAAAGATTTTTTACAACTATTGTGAAACCACAGACAGTTTGTTTTGTTTAACGACACCACTAGAGCACATTGATGTATTAATCATCAGCTATTCGATGTAAAACATTTGGTAATTTTTATATATAGTCTTACAGACAAAACCTGCTACATTTTTCCATTAGTAGCAAGGGATCTTTTATATGCACCATCACACAGACATGATAGTACATACCACAGCCTGTGATATACTTGTCATGGTGCACTGGCTGGAACAAGAAATAACCCAATAGGCCCATTGATGGGGTCAATCCTACCAGTGGCGTAGCAAGGGTGGGGACAGGGTGCCAATGCCCCCCCCCCCCCCCAATCACACCTTTTTTCATTATTTATTTTACTGTATCAAATTTTATAAAATCAAACATACATCGTGTGGGTTGCCCCCCCCCCCCCCCCCCCCCCCCCCCCCAATAGTGGGTTGGCACCCCGCAATATGAAATCGTAGCTATGCCAGTGGAGCCTAGACCGACAGTACATCAAGTGAATGTTTTACCACTGGACTACGAGCATAAACTGATGCTTATTTGAAAGACAATGAATAAAGAGCGAGCCACTCCAAAAAAAAAAAACCCAACCCACTAAATGTACCAGAACTCAAAATTCAGTGAATACAAAAACCAAATAATGAACAAATACACGTACTGACAACTATCATTACTCAGACCTGTTATCTCACGGATCCAGGACCGGGGTTGGGGAATGAGATGGGAATGAAGGGGCATGGGAAATGTAGCCCAGTGGTAAAGCATTCACCTGATATGTGGTCATTTAGGATCAATCCCTGTTGATGGGCCTGTTGGGCTATTTCTCATTCCAGCCAGTAATGTGGTACGTACTATCCTGTATGTGAGATGGTGCACAAATGGGAGTGGGGTTGTGTGTTTCAGCACAAGCACATCTTTTGGATTATGTATATAGTAGGACCAAAAAAGTAAATGTTTTGGATCTCAATTAAGGAGGAAGGGTAGACACATAATTGGTTATTAATGAAATAAAAAACAATAAAAAAGACGATATATTTTGTAGGTTCACTCTGTGTAAGTGAAATACAGTGTTGCTCTCACCGTATATGGAGAAATAAAGACATATATGAGAAAGACCCGACTTGTTCTCACCTGATTGAACATGTAGTAAGCGTAGTCAACAGAGGTCCCCAGGATACGTTTAATTCCCACCGGAACCATGGCTAGGATGTCAGCGCCAGCCTTCACCAGCTTGTCCACCTGTAAACAACAACACAACAACAGTAAAGTACTTATAACAAACAGCAAGGGACCGGACACAGGATGTCGGCGCCAGCCTTCACCAGCTTGTCCACCTGTAAACAACAACACAACAACAGTAAAGTACTTATAACAAACAGCAAGGGACCGGACACAGGATGTCGGCGCCAGCCTTCACCAGCTTGTCCACCTGTAAACAACAACACAACAACAGTAAAGTACTTATAACAAACAGCAAGGGACCGGACACAGGATGTCGGCGCCAGCCTTCACCAGCTTGTCCACCTGTAAACAACAACACAACAACAGTAAAGTACTTATAACAAACAGCAAGGGACCGGACACAGGATGTCGGCGCCAGCCTTCACCAGCTTGTCCACCTGTAAACAACAACACAACAACAGTAAAGTACTTATAACAAACAGCAAGGGACCGGACACAGGATGTCTGCACCAGCCTTCACCAGCTTGTCCACCTATAAACAACAACACAACAACAGTAAAGTACTTTAACGTATAACAAACAGCAAGGGACCGGACACAGGATGTCGGCGCCAGCCTTCACCAGCTTGTCCACCTATAAACAACAACACAACAACAGTAAAGTACTTTAACGTATAACAAACAGCAAGGGACCGGACACAGGATGTCGGCGCCAGCCTTCACCAGCTTGTCCACCTATAAACAACAACACAACAACAGTAAAGTACTTATAACAAACAGCAAGGGACCAGACACATCCGTTCCTTATAGCAGTAGTTCATTATACATGCTTGCAGAAGTTAACCGTTTTCATTCAGGAAGTCGGCCATTTTGGATTTTTAAAATTCAAACGCAAGAATTAATATCAGTGCAGTCATTTTGGATGCACTGCCGTTAATGCTATTGATTGATAAGATACAAATAAGATAAAAATTATTATCAGTTTGTTGTATACTGTACACACTAATTTACATTGAAACTGACAATTTTAACAAACAAATTGGTTCATTTTAACGGTTATACATAGTTCGTTCTACATTAAAAAGTATTAATACTATATAGGTGGAAAAAATGGGACTTTTCAATCAGTTCGTTCTAACCGGTAGTTTGTTGTAAGCGTGTTCATTATAAAAGTACTTTGCTGTATCTTCTTATACTAAGGTCTCACTACACAGATCACTTCCGGGTGAGAGTTCATTCATCATGATCCACTATAGTTCCTAATTGTGACACACGTTGTGGTTCACATATTCACTTCTAGGTAATGATGAAGAATTAAAACAATATGTATGTTTAATGGTAAGCCTTCTGGCTGTATTTTGTTCATGTTGTTGTGTAATATTGACCGTTTGGGATATGGCTATATAGCGCAGGTGACAGCCGGAGTGAATCGGTTAATGAACCACCTGTTCGGATTGGTACTTCAGCCAGATGCAGTCATATAGCAAAAAACTGAGACGGAAATGTTCTCAATTTTGGAGTAAAAATAATGCTTATACAATGTATGTTTGCAATGGTGTATGTTGTTACTGCCAATGAGAACCCATTCTATTGGCAATCCTCATTTGAAGTTGGGCAATTTAACATGTGTTTCAATGGCAGATGACGTCTGTGTAGTGAGACCATAATGTAAAACATGAAATTACTGTTTATCCCCAAAAATTTAAGTTTAGCAAGTCAAAATGAGAATATACTAGTGTAACATCCAAGTTATAAAAGGGAATTTCATCCATGTGGAGTTTAGCTGAGCTTATGGGGGCCCTCTTTGGGTAAATATTAAAAACGTCAATTTTATTTATTTTAATTATTTTATTTTTTTAAATATTTTTATTTTTAGGGGTGGTGGGTGTCAAAATGTATATGCTAGTGTTCTTACATGTAATATATAAATTGATTTGAGTGTCTAACATTGAGTTTCTCATTGTAAAAGGTCAAAATTCCCAGTCACATGGTCAATGTCAAAATTCACCTTAATTTCTGTGTTTTTTTGCATAATGATTGTTTTTAATGTACAGTCATAGTGACAAACAGTTTTGATGGTATTGTGAAATATAATATAGTATTCTACTATAAAAGTAGAATTTGTATCTGCCATTAATAATGAGTGGATCTTCAGGCTGAAATATACAGAAAAAACCAGGATTTCAACACTTCACTATGAAACAATTGTTGCCCATAGCAACTATTGATGAAAATTAATATTATTAATGAACCAACTAGATAATTAGCTTCTTTGTATGTTCCTTATATCAGAACTACCAAACAGGTGATACATTACCATATAGTGGCTGTTTGTTTGATGGTCATCTATTGTGTGGATGACCATGGAGTAACAATGTGATAAGAAGTTTTATTGGATGGTATGGTGCATCTATCTTTTGGTGTTCTGTTTAGAGTTCATAATTTACACTGGTCTAGTATGGATTTTCATGGTGTAAATGACCCATATTATCAAATTAACTTCAAACCAAGTTTAACAAAATCAGTTCATAAACATTGTGAAGATTACTTTATACTTAGCTCATGTCATGACGTCATGATGATTACTTAGCTCATGACATGACGTCATGATGATTACTTAGCTCATGTCATGACATCGTGATGATTACTTTATACTTAGCTCATGTCATGACATCGTGGTGATTACTTTACACTTAGCTCATGTCATGACGTCGTGGTGATTACTTTACACTTAGCTCATGTCATGACGTCGTGGTGATTACTTTACACTTAGCTCATGTCATGACGTCGTGGTGATTACTTTACACTTAGCTCATGTCATGACGTCGTGGTGATTACTTTACACTTAGCTCATGTCATGACGTCGTGGTGATTACTTTACACTTAACTCATGACATGACGTCGTGGTGATTACTTTATACTTAGCCCATGTCATGACGTTGTGGTGATTACTTTATACTTAGCTCATGACATGACGTCGTGGTGATTACTTTATACTTAGCCCATGTCATGACGTTGTGGTGATTACTTTATACCTTAGCTCATGTCATGATGTCGTGACGATTACTTTATACCTTAGCTCATGTCATGATGCCGTGACGATTACTTTATAATTAGCTCATGTCATGATGTCGTGACAATTACTTTATACCTTAACTCATGTCATGATGTCGTGACGATTACTTTATACCTTAGCTCATGTCATGATGTCGTGACGATTACTTTATACCTTAACTCATGTCATGACGTCGTGATGATTACTTTATACCTTAGCTCATGTCATGATGTCGTGACGATTACTTTATACCTTAGCTCATGTCATGATGCCGTGACGATTACTTTATACCTTAGCTCATGTCATGATGCCGTGACGATTACTTTATACCTTAGCTCATGTCATGATGCCGTGACGATTACTTTATACTTAGCTCATGTCATGATGCCGTGACGATTACTTAATACTTAGCTCATGTCATGACGTTGTGACGATTACTTTATACCTTAACTCATGTCATGATGTTGTTAGATTGTGTCACATCATTCCACCTCTATTTAAGAGTATTTTTCCATAAAGAACCAAAATAGTAGTCAGCAAAACATTGCATGTTGTTTGTCCTCAGAAATTACAGCAAAGATGATTACAGGTGACATGGTAAAAATATGGTATGTGAAAGATGTGTTATTGTGTTTTTTCACTATTTGTGTCTGGACAAAAAAATTTAAGAAAATATAATAATAATTAAAGGTAGAAGAGTAATTTATTGTAGTTGTTAATAATGTGGTTTGGACTTTAGTTTCAACCCTACCTGTAACACTTTTGGATAAAGTTACAACAGAGTGAAACAAAAGTCTGTGACTATGAAATGAGGAAATACCCGTAAAAATAGACTGGAGCTTCACTTGTTTAACCATTACTTCTCAGAGGTACGTGTTTAAAAAAACATAAAAACCACATTTTGTGGTACTAAAAACACCAGGATGACCAGAAACACTTTGGGTGTATGGAAAAGGATAATCTAAACAATGAAAATCTAAGTACTGTCTATTTCATTATCAAAAGTAGCTGTAAGAGTGAAAATACATCTTAGTGTTGAAACAACTAGGGTGTGTCACTTTAACATGGCTTTAAGAGTAAATACATCTTAGTGCTGAAACAACTAGGGTGTGTCACTTTAACATGGCTTTAAGAGTAAATACATCTTAGTGTTGAAACAACTAGGGTGTGTCACTTTAAACTGGCTTTAAGAGTGAAAATACACGTTAGTGTTGAAATAACTAGGGTGTGTCACTTTAACATGGCTTTAAGAGTAAATACATCTTAGTGTTGAAACAACTAGGGTGTGTCACTTTAAACTGGCTTTAAGAGTAAATACATCTTAGTGTTGAAACAACTAGGGTGTGTCACTTTAACATGGCTTTAAGAGTAAATACACATTAGTGTTGAAACAACTAGGGTGTGTCACTTTAACATGGCTTTAAGAGTAAATACATCTTAGTGTTGAAACAACTAGGGTGTGTCACTTTAACATGGCTTTAAGAGTAAATACATCTTAGTGTTGAAACAACTAGGGTGTGTCACTTTAACATGGCTTTAAGAGTAAATACATCTTAGTGTTGAAACAACTAGGGTGTGTCACTTTAAACTGGCTTTAAGAGTAAATACATCTTAGTGTTGAAACAACTAGGGTGTGTCACTTTAACATGGCTTTAAGAGTAAATACATCTTAGTGTTGAAACAACTAGGGTGTGTCACTTTAACATGGCTTTAAGAGTGAAATACATCTTAGTGTTGAAACAACTAGGGTGTGTCACTTTAAACTGGCTTTAAGAGTAAATACATCTTAGTGTTGAAACAACTAGGGTGTGTCACTTTAACATGGCTTTAAGAGTAAATACACGTTAGTGTTGAAACAACTAGGGTGTGTCACTTTAAACTGGCTTTAAGAGTGAATACATCTTAGTGTTGAAACAACTAGGGTGTGTCACTTTAACATGGCTTTAAGAGTAAATACATCTTAGTGTTCAAACAACTAGGGTGTGTCACTTTAACATGGCTTTAAGAGTAAATACACGTTAGTGTTGAAACAACTAGGGTGTGTCACTTTAACATGGCTTTAAGAGTGAATACATCTTAGTGTTGAAACAACTAGGGTGTGTCACTTTAACATGGCTTTAAGAGTGAATACATCTTAGTGTTCAAACAACTAGGGTGTGTCACTTTAACATGGCTTTAAGAGTGAATACATCTTAGTGTTCAAACAACTAGGGTGTGTCACTTTAACATGGCTTTAAGAGTAAATACACGTTAGTGTTGAAACAACTAGGGTGTGTCACTTTAACATGGCTTTAAGAGTGAATACATCTTAGCAGACCTGTCAACCTTTAGTCAAGAGAAAGCAGGAGGTGTGTGTTGAAAAAGCAGGAGATTTTGTCAAAAAGCAGGAGATTTTTTAAATTCACACAATTTAACCCAAAATCGCAAGATTTAAAAAAAACATTATTACAATAAGTTATATGAATACTTTATAATGTCATATATACTTCTTAACCTTAGATCTTGGCATTAAAAAAAATATATATTATTAAAACTTATTTTTTTCTTTTCTTTTTTTTAAGTTTAAATATTATTATGATTTAATACATATTTAAAATTTTTTTTTTTTTATCCAAAAATGTTAAGAACATGAACAAGAAATAAATTTTTTAATTAGTACATTTACGGTATTACACTTATAGCCTTACAGGTTGCGTTACATTATCATTTGTGGTTAGTGTGCCTAAGTACCAAAGACAAATTTATATAAATCTTATAAATTAATATTCAGTTTTTACTATAATGAGGAATGGTGGCGTGGTACTTATTTAAAATCATTATAATGATGCAATAAACATTGTATTTTCATTAATCATAAGTAAAACCTCATTACGGACAATCGTGTGAAATATACCGGAATTATACCCATTTCCGTTAGTAACTTTATGTCAAAGTCAAACACAACATTTTTTAATTGTAAAAAAATTATTTCTTGAAGTGTACCCTTATAACCAACATTTTACCGCACAAACATACAAAATTAACTGACACAAGTTTGTTTATACAGCTAATTGGTCTTTTCGTTGTCTTGCTGTGACATGTGATTTTAACATGCATGTGTATCGCTGTCAACTCGGGAGTCTGGCAGTTCAGATTCGTCATAGTTGCATTTTCATTATGTAATCCAGTGGGAAGACATTTTACAATTCAGAGGTGTTATTAGAACTAAATTGGATAGTTTTATTTTTATTTTATATGGCAACACTGAATGTCAATACACAGCCTGTTGAATTAACGACACACGCTTCGTAGCCATTACGATGACAACAAACGTTATAATAACACGTCATTTTATAAACTTCTTGTGCTTTTTTAACAATATAAATAGGCTATCCCACAATTCTCACTTCGGCAAAGGTTAAACAGTCGGGACAATTCGGCCTGTTACATTCTCGGAAACCGAAAGTAGTCGACATTTTCCGAATGAGAAAAAAAAGGCAGAGTTACTTCCCTTCTGTTATTTTGACAAAAGAGGATCGATTTTTTTTTTTATGCTTACAAAAATGTCATTTAACAGGAGAAACTGTCTCCCGCACAGGTGAAAGGAGATTTGATCAAATACCGGGAGACTCCCGCGGAATCCGGGAGGGTTGACAGGTCTGTCTTAGTGTTGAAACAACTAGGGTGTGTCACTTTAACATGGCTTTAAGAGTGAATACATCTTAGTGTTGAAACAACTAGGGTGTGTCACTTTAACATGGCTTTAAGAGTAAATACATCTTAGTGTTGAAACAACTAGGGTGTGTCACTTTAACATGGCTTTAAGAGTAAATACATCTTAGTGTTGAAACAACTAGGGTGTGTCACTTTAACATGGCTTTAAGAGGGTGTGTCACTTTAACATGGCTTTAAGAGTGAATACACGTTAGTGTTGAAACAACTAGGGTGTGTCACTTTAACATGGCTTTAAGAGTGAATACATCTTAGTGTTGAAACAACTAGGGTGTGTCACTTTAACATGGCTTTAAGAGTGAATACATCTTAGTGTTGAAATAACTAGGGTGTGTCACTTTAACATGGCTTTAAGAGTGAATACATCTTAGTGTTGAAATAACTAGGGTGTGTCACTTTAACATGGCTTTAAGAGTAAATACATCTTAGTGTTCAAACAACTAGGGTGTGTCACTTTAACATGGCTTTAAGAGTGAATACACGTTAGTGTTGAAACAACTAGGGTGTGTCACTTTAACATGGCTTTAAGAGTGAATACATCTTAGTGTTGAAACAACTAGGGTGTGTCACTTTAACATGGCGTTAAGAGTAAATACATCTAGTGCTGAAACAACTAGGGTGTGTCACTTTAACATGGCTTTAAGAGTGAATACATCTTAGTGTTGAAACAACTAGGGTGTGTCACTTTAACATGGCTTTAAGAGTGAATACATCTTAGTGTTGAAACAACTAGGGTGTGTCACTTTAAACTGGCTTTAAGAGTGAATACATCTTAGTGTTGAAACAACTAGGGTGTGTCACTTTAACATGGCTTTAAGAGTGAATACATCTTAGTGTTGAAACAACTAGGGTGTGTCACTTTAACATGGCTTTAAGAGTGAATACACGTTAGTGTTGAAACAACTAGGGTGTGTCACTTTAAACTGGCTTTAAGAGTAAATACACGTCAGTGTTGAAACAACTAGGGTGTGTCACTTTAACATGGCTTTAAGAGTAAATACATGTTAGTGTTGAAATAACTAGGGTGTGTCACTTTAACATGGCTTTAAGAGTAAATACACATTAGTGTTGAAACAACTAGGGTGTGTCACTTTAAACTGGCTTTAAGAGTAAATACATCTTAGTGTTGAAACAACTAGGGTGTGTCACTTTAAACTGGCTTTAAGAGTAAATACATCTTAGTGTTGAAACAACTAGGGTGTGTCACTTTAACATGGCTTTAAGAGTAAATACACGTTAGTGTTGAAACAACTAGGGTGTGTCACTTTAACATGGCTTTAAGAGTAAATACATCTTAGTGTTGAAACAACTAGGGTGTGTCACTTTAACATGGCTTTAAGAGTAAATACATCTTAGTGTTGAAACAACTAGGGTGTGTCACTTTAAACTGGCTTTAAGAGTAAATACACGTTAGTGTTGAAACAACTAGGGTGTGTCACTTTAACATGGCTTTAAGAGTAAATACATCTTAGTGTTGAAACAACTAGGGTGTGTCACTTTAACATGGCTTTAAGAGTAAATACATCTTAGTGTTGAAACAACTAGGGTGTGTCACTTTAACATGGCTTTAAGAGTAAATACATCTTAGTGTTGAAATAACTAGGGTGTGTCACTTTAACATGGCTTTAAGAGTAAATACACGTTAGTGTTGAAACAACTAGGGTGTGTCACTTTAAACTGGCTTTAAGAGTAAATACATCTTAGTGTTGAAACAACTAGGGTGTGTCACTTTAAACTGGCTTTAAGAGTAAATACATCTTAGTGTTGAAACAACTAGGGTGTGTCACTTTAAACTGGCTTTAAGAGTAAATACATCTTAGTGTTGAAACAACTAGGGTGTGTCACTTTAACATGGCTTTAAGAGTAAATACACGTTAGTGTTGAAACAACTAGGGTGTGTCACTTTAACATGGCTTTAAGAGTAAATACATCTTAGTGTTGAAACAACTAGGGTGTGTCACGTTAACATGGCTTTAAGAGTAAATACATCTTAGTGTTGAAACAACTAGGGTGTGTCACTTTAACATGGCTTTAAGAGTAAATACACGTTAGTGTTGAAACAACTAGGGTGTGTCACTTTAACATGGCGTTAAGAGTAAATACATCTAGTGCTGAAACAACTAGGGTGTGTCACTTTAACATGGCTTTAAGAGTAAATACATCTTAGTGTTGAAACAACTAGGGTGTGTCACTTTAACATGGCTTTAAGAGTGAATACATCTTAGTGTTGAAACAACTAGGGTGTGTCACTTTAAACTGGCTTTAAGAGTAAATACATCTTAGTGTTGAAACAACTAGGGTGTGTCACTTTAACATGGCTTTAAGAGTGAATACATCTTAGTGTTGAAACAACTAGGGTGTGTCACTTTAACATGGCTTTAAGAGTGAATACATCTTAGTGTTGAAACAACTAGGGTGTGTCACTTTAAACTGGCTTTAAGAGTAAATACACGTTAGTGTTGAATCAACTAGGGTGTGTCACTTTAACATGGCTTTAAGAGTAAATACATGTTAGTGTTGAAATAACTAGGGTGTGTCACTTTAACATGGCTTTAAGAGTAAATACACGTTAGTGTTGAAACAACTAGGGTGTGTCACTTTAAACTGGCTTTAAGAGTAAATACATCTTAGTGTTGAAACAACTAGGGTGTGTCACTTTAAAGTGGCTTTAAGAGTAAATACATCTTAGTGTTGAAACAACTAGGGTGTGTCACTTTAAACTGGCTTTAAGAGTAAATACATCTTAGTGTTGAAACAACTAGGGTGTGTCACTTTAACATGGCTTTAAGAGTAAATACACGTTAGTGTTGAAACAACTAGGGTGTGTCACTTTAACATGGCTTTAAGAGTAAATACATCTTAGTGTTGAAACAACTAGGGTGTGTCACTTTAACATGGATTTAAGAGTAAATACATCTTAGTGTTGAAACAACTAGGGTGTGTCACTTTAAACTGGCTTTAAGAGTAAATACACGTTAGTGTTGAAACAACTAGGGTGTGTCACTTTAACATGGCTTTAAGAGTAAATACATGTTAGTGTTGAAACAACTAGGGTGTGTCACTTTAACATGGCTTTAAGAGTAAATACATCTTAGTGTTGAAACAACTAGGGTGTGTCACTTTAACATGGCTTTAAGAGTAAATACATGTTAGTGTTGAAATAACTAGGGTGTGTCACTTTAACATGGCTTTAAGAGTAAATACACGTTAGTGTTGAAACAACTAGGGTGTGTCACTTTAAACTGGCTTTAAGAGTAAATACATCTTAGTGTTGAAACAACTAGGGTGTGTCACTTTAAACTGGCTTTAAGAGTAAATACATCTTAGTGTTGAAACAACTAGGGTGTGTCACTTTAAACTGGCTTTAAGAGTAAATACATCTTAGTGTTGAAACAACTAGGGTGTGTCACTTTAACATGGCTTTAAGAGTAAATACACGTTAGTGTTGAAACAACTAGGGTATGTCACTTTAACATGGCTTTAAGAGTAAATACATCTTAGTGTTGAAACAACTAGGGTGTGTCACTTTAACATGGCTTTAAGAGTAAATACATCTTAGTGTTGAAACAACTAGGGTGTGTCACTTTAACATGGCTTTAAGAGTGAATACATCTTAGTGTTGAAACAACTAGGGTGTGTCACTTTAACATGGCTTTAAGAGTGAATACATCTTAGTGTTGAAACAACTAGGGTGTGTCACTTTAACATGGCTTTAAGAGTGAATACATCTTAGTGTTGAAACAACTAGGGTGTGTCACTTTAAACTGGCTTTAAGAGTAAATACACATTAGTGTTGAATCAACTAGGGTGTGTCACTTTAACATGGCTTTAAGAGTAAATACATGTTAGTGTTGAAATAACTAGGGTGTGTCACTTTAACATGGCTTTAAGAGTAAATACACGTTAGTGTTGAAACAACTAGGGTAATATGCCAGGCTCTACATTAACTCTTGTGTGCTGATCATATTTGGTAACAATGTCAAGACCAACACCAGATATAACCATAATCAAATAAATACTAGATTGTCATCTAATTTGTTTTTAAAAATAGGGGCAGTTTGTGCATGTGTGTGTGTGTGTGTGTGTGTGTGTGTGTGTGTGTGTGTGTGTGTGTTTGTGCATGTCTGTATGAGTACATGCATGTGTGTGTCCATATGCACACCTGTTCGCAAGTGTGTGCATGTGTGCGTGAGTGTGTATTTGTGTATGTGTGTGTGTTTGTGTGTGTGTATCTGTGTGTGTGTGTATCTGTGTGTGTGTGTGTAGGTATGTGTCTGTGTGTGTGTGTGTGTGTATCTGTGAGTGTGTGTATTTGTGTGTGTGTGTGTAGGTGTGTGTATCTGTAAGTGTGTGTGTATTTGTGTGTGTGTGTCTGTGCGTGTGTGTGTGACAATATACAGTAAATGTTGAGTTGTTTTGAGAATGTATCAACGTGAACATGTACTTTACCAGCTGGATGTGTGTGTGTGTCTGTGCGTGTGCGTGTGCATGTCTGTGTGTGACAATATACAGTAAATGTTGAGTTGTTTTGAGAATGTATCAACGTGAACATGTACTTTACTAGCTGGATGTGTGTGTGTGACAATATACAGTAAATGTTGAGTTGTTTTGAGAATGTATCAACGTGAACATGTAGTTTACCAGCTGGATGTGTGTGTGTGTCTGTGTGTGTGCGTGTGTGTGTGTGTGTGTGAAAATATACAGTAAATGTTGATTTGTTTTGAGAATGTATCAACGTGAACATGTACTTTACTAGCTGGATGTGTGTGTGTGTCTGTGCGTGTGCGTGTGTGTGTGTGAAAATATACAGTAAATGTTGAGTTGTTTTGAGAATGTATCAACGTGAACATGTACTTTACCAGCTGGATGTGTGTGTGTGTCTGTGCGTGTGCGTGTGTGTGTGTGAAAATATACAGTAAATGCTGAGTTGTTTTGAGAATGTATCAACGTGAACATGTAGTTTACCAGCTGGATGTGTGTGTGTGTCTGTGTGTGACAATATACAGTAAATGTTGAGTTGTTTTGAGAATGTATCGACGTGAATATGTAGTTTACCAGCTGGATGCGGGCGTTGATGTTTCTGCGGTGTTCATACTCGGTGGACGTGGCCACACACAGCGCCGTGCCGACACCGTGGGTCAGTCGCAGACTTGGGTCAGCTCCGAAGTTTAACAGTTCATCGATAGCCTGGAAAATAAACAAATTACACAATTAACACGTGCATGTATTCTGAAAAAACATAAACACTCCTACTGATAGAGAAAGAAAGAAAAAGGAAGGAAAGAAAGAAAAAAGAAAGAAATATTTACAAAAACGAATGCACTATCGTAACTTCCTGTGTGCAATACAAATCTCAAGGTAAATATATTTCAAAACTTTGTGTATAAACCAAAGCGTTCCCTGAGAAACAGGTATGACTGGCTGTTTAACGACACCGCAGCACAAAAATACACATTGGCTATTGGATGTACGTCACTCCCTGAGAAATACACATTGGCTATTGGATGTATGTCACTCCCTGAGAAATACACATTGGCTATTGGATGTACGTCACTCCCTGAGAAATACACATTGGCTATTGGATGTACGTCACTCCCTGAGAAATACACATTGGCTATTGGATGTATGTCACTCCCTGAGAAATACACATTGGCTATTGGATGTACATCACTCCCTGAGAAAGAGAAAGAGTCACACAGCTTGCGCCATCACATATTGTCAGCAGGTGGTATTTTAAACTGTTTTAAAACACATAGCCCACAGATCGATGTCTCCTTCTTTGTCTCCTTCTTTTGCACTCAAGCTTCATTGCTGATCATGATGTAGACATATATATTATGGGACCGGAGTACATATTATAGGACCCGAGTACATATTATGGGACTGAAGTACATATTATGGGACCTGAGTACATATTATAGGACCTGAATACATATTATGGGACTGGAGTACATATTATAAGACCTGAGTACATATTATGGGACTGGAGTACATATTATAGGACCTGAGTACATATTATGGGACTGAAGTACATATTATGGGACTGGAGTACATATTATAAGACCTGGGTACATATTATGGGACTGGAGTACATATTATAGGACCTGAGTACATATTATGGAACTGGAGTACATATTATAGGACCTAAGTACATACTATGAGACAGGAGTACATATTATGGGATTGGTGTACATATTATGGGACCAGAGTACATATTATGGGACCGAAGTACATAATATGGGACCGGAATACATATTATGGGACCAGAGTACATAATAAACTTCTTAATATAATACGCCATTTTGATGATAACAAACATAAAACTATCTACATTCTACTAACCTGATCATTGCCACTGGCAATGGCAAGAGCCAGGGGAGAGAACCCATTACATAACAGATTTGGATTGGCATTGTGCTCCAGCAACAAGTGGACAACTCGACTTGCTTGCTGTAAAATAAAACAAACAAGAGAATCATTTATTGTTAATCGGAGTGGGGTTTTTCAGAATTAAAAGGCTAATTCAAGGACATTCGAATGAGAACCTGGGCTAAAATGATGAAGAAATCAACTAGATGTATGGTAAATGTTATGTAAATAATAATGTAAGAGTTTGTTTTGTTTATCGACACCACCATAGCACATTGATTAATTATCAATCATTTATGGGATGTCAAACATTTGATGCTTTTTACATCTGAGGAAACCTGCTACATTTTCCATAAGCAGCAAGGGATCTTTTATACACACTTTCCCACAGACAGGACAGCACATATACCATATGGCCTTTGATATACCAGTTGTTAAGTGTTAGTTGTTATAGGGTAAGATCTAATCAGAAAATTGGACAATGAAGGAGATTTAATCCTTTGAACCACACACGTCAGATGAGCATTAGCTCTACGACTAAGGTAGATTCTATCACATTATGTAGGTCGAGGATATATATCATATTTTCATGAGGACTAGTTAAATTTGTTATAGTGACAGACCCTAGGTTTTAAAAACTACGGCATATTTTTCACTATTAATGCTTTTTTTGACAAAGGAAATCAGACAGTTTATTGTTTAGATTACCATTTCTGCACATGTGAAGTGTTTCTAGTCATCCTGGTGTTTCTAATACCACAAAATGCATTCTTCATGTTTTTATAAACACACATATTTGTGAGAAGTAACAGTTATAGAGACGAATTAACACTAGTTTTATTTTGTACGGGTATTTCTCTGTTTCAACATCACAGACATTCACTCTGTTTAACTTCATCCAAATGTGGTACAGGTTTGTAGATTAACCAGACTTAGTGTTAACTTTCACGGGTTGAAGGTAGGGTTTGAGACTTTAGGGTCAGTAAATATTAGTTATAGCAAGCCCTGCTGGTCACCATGATTTCTAAGTTAATTTTCAATTAATTTACAAAGATAAAACTACAGCACTGCGATGGAGCCACATTAGTATTAAAACATGACATTAAACCAGCTACCTTGTAGTTGTCATCTCTGGAACAAGCAATCTGCAGCGGGGTGCGCCCTCCGAGAATGGCCAGACTCTCCTCAGGAATAACATCTTTACTCCATTCTTCCTCCTGAAATGAGAGAGCACCAACTTCAGGATGAAAATTTACAAATTTTATGTCCTACTCTATATAAATAAGGATAAAAATCTGGTTTGTGCCCCATCCCCCCACTAGAAACTGTGGCCTCTTGCACTAGAAGTTTTTCCTCTTAGGTGGGTCCAAAATAAGTATGCCCAAATTAAGTACAAACATGCTTCTGTAATTAGATTAAAATGTACAGGTAGTACTAAACCAAATAACGAGGTGCACCCAACTTTTGATAGAGAAGTGAACCCCACAAGTCCTGTGATTGGTTATAAATGTGAGTGTTTTGGTTGTAAAAAATAATAGTTTCATCTGGGTAAAAAAAATATGCAATTTTATTTCATCTAGTACCAATGTGCCAAGTAGCCTTGTGCTTGAAACATGTATGGGGTACCTGTAAAAAAAAGTACTCTAATTTTGTGTTGAACTAGGGTAGTCATAGACGCTACCCGTTATCTCAGAAATGAGCAGCTTGACCCCCAATTTTTTCTGATTCACTTTAAGTGTGAGGGGTGGTAGTATTTATATCCATGGCATTTATGTCGATTGATATGCTGCAGGTAGGAGTTTTAGCCACATGTTACTATTGTCGTCTATGGGATTTGAGTTGGTAGTATACACCCTACAACTCTTTATCAGCTATTATTAACATTACTGCACTAAAACGACCTTGGTGTGCTTAGAACAGACAAACAGCCGGTTGTCACCCTGTTCGTGAGACCTACAGCCCTGAATACCCCACTACAATTTCACTGTTTCCAGCACTTTAGAAGATTTCTTTGTTTAATCCTTTTGTTGGTTAATCATGTGTGGTGCATCACCAGTTTAATTCTGTTGTGGACATGACTGCATGCTGTGTGTCGCAATTAGTTTTACATCACAACAAAAGGCCTTTGGGTCTATAGAGCTATGCTACATAATTTTCAATTTTGTCAGTAGTAAATTTTTATTTAGATTTTTAAAATTAGTTTGTGAATCTTCTTGAATAAAGCAGAGAATCATAGTACCAACTTTCAGAACTATTCAATCAAAGATCTAGGAGAAAATAGATGTTTAAATTTTCAATGTTAAATTTTAAAACTTAAAAATGTTCTAAATATCTCTCTATTAGTTTGTGAAGACTGCCCTGAAAATACTTAAACTAAGTTACAAAACTCTAGGAGAAGATAGTTTTTTTAAATTTGCAGTGTTAAATTTCTGTTCAGTTTTTTTTGACATTTAATAAAAACTCTAAAGTCTCTCTCTATTAGTTTGTGAAGATTGCCCCTGAGAATATTTACAGAAAATTTCAGAACTATCCAATCAAAACTCTAGAAGAAGACAGACTTTCAAATTTTCAATTTAAATTTTATCAATTTTTTAATACAAATTCAGATTTAAATTCAAAATGTAAAAAATTTCTCACTATTAGGTTGTGGAGCACCGTGCCTCAGAAGATCATTGTACCAAGTTTCAGAACAATTCAATCAAAACTGTAGGAGAAGATAGGCATCAAAGGAAAAGTTGACAGATGAATGGACAGACTGACAAATGAATGAAAGGATACTGGACAAATTGGTATTATAAAAGCTGTAATCAGATCTAAACAGGCTCAATCCATGATGTCATTCTAGCACTGATAAGAAAAAGTTAAAATCACCACTATAGAGGACATAGATTAATTAAGCATCACCGTTTGGATGTTAAATATCACACACAATTTTAGCAGAAAATCTGCAACATATTATATGCACATTCTCACACAGAACAACACATAACATGACTGCTGATATAGCAGTTGTGGGGCACTAGTTAGGATCAGTCATGCCTGCCCTCTACCCAGCTAGATCACACACTAGATGGGGTTCGATACTTTGATCAGTCATGCCTGCCCTCTACCGAGCTAGATCACACACTAGACGGGGTTCGATCCTTTGATCAGTCATGCCTGCCCTCTACCCAGCTAGATCACACACTAGACGGGGTTCGATCCTTTGATCAGTCATGCCTGCCCTCTACCCAGCTAGATCACACACTAGACGGGGTTCGATCCTTTGATCAGTCATGCCTGCCCTCTACCCAGCTAGATCACACACTAGACGGGGTTCGATCCTTTGATCAGTCATGCCTGTTCTCTACCGACCTAGATCACACACTAGACGGGGTTCGATCCTTTGATCAGTCATGCCTGCCCTCTACCGAGCTAGATCAGACACTAGACGGGGTTCGATCCTTTGATCAGCCATGCCTGCCCTCTACCGAGCTAGATCAGACACTAGACGGGGTTCGATCCTTTGATCAGCCATGCCTGCCCTCAACCGAGCTAGATCACACACTAGACGGGGTTCGATCCTTTGATCAGTCATGCCTGCCCTCTACCCAGCTAGATCACACACTAGACGGGGTTCGATCCTTTGATCAGTCATGCCTGCCCTCTACCGAGCTAGATCACACACCAGACGGGGTTCGATCCTTTGATCAGTCATGCCTGCCCTCTACCCAGCTAGATCACACACCAGACGGGGTTCGATCCTTTGATCAGTCATGCCTGCCCTCTACCGAGCTAGATCACACACTAGACGGGGTTCGGTGCTTTGATCAGTCATGCCTGCCCTCTACCCAGCTAGATCATACACTAAATATTTGATTGTTATAAGTCAATAACAAAATATGAGTATTACTTTCATATTTATTGAATTAAACTTCTCACTCTAGCCAGTGCATATATCAAAGGCTGTGGTATGTGCTATCCTGTCTGTGGGATGGTGAATATAAAAGATCCCTTGCTACTAATGGAAAAATGTAGCGGGTTTCCTTTCTAAGACAATATGTCAAAATCATCAAATGTTTGACATCCAATAGCCGATGATTGATAAATCAATGTTCTTAGTGGTGTCGTTAAAGAAAACAATTTGTTTTTTTTATTGAATTATAAATTATAATCTAAGGACAAACTGAAAAAGAGTGACAAGTTCCATTATAGACCATGACCACTGATCAAAGCATGGATGAATGCCTCACACAAGTTGGTCAGCACCGCAGTGAATGGTCTTTGTATAAAGGAGAAGCCACATTTTCAATTAAACGATCAATTTAGACATCAAAGGGAGAATGTCCACACCAAATGAATAACGTTTCTTATAAATGGAAAAGAACATGATATGTTTTCTATGTATTAATGGTGGATATTAAAAGTTCTGTCCGAGACACAGTCACTGACTAATGTCAGAGGCCATATGTTCTGAGTGGACCTAAAGCTGGTATGTTGTCGTTTTGCATCCTGGTACCGGCTCCCACCGACAGTGAGTTTTAAGGGCTCAATTGTGAGGTGTACAGCCACTACACTGACTTCTCTCTCACTAACTACTAACAACTAAACACTAACCCAATGCAGGGCTCAAATTTAACACCCTCAAAATTAAACAAAGTCTTATGGCCAAACTGGCCATGCCTTATTTTTCATGGTACTAACCGGTCATTACATGTACACTCAAACACGACTCCTCAAAGTTGTTTTATTATGAAACTATAAAACAGCTGACACTACTTTGTTTTGAATACCTGCTCTTGTGTTTATTCAGTCATATTAATTCACCTGTTAAAGTTGACCTTGTTGTCCTGCTTTCTGGCCTCAATGCCCTCAAAACATTTCCATTGGTTTAAGCCAGATGGCCTTGCCCTTTAATTTGCAAAATTCAAGGCGTGCCAATGTCCTGGACAAACAGTCCTGATAGCTGAGGAGTGTGCCCAGGACATCATGCTTGAACATTAATAGGCTAAAAGAGTGAACATTTTGTTGAAATTAAAACATGTAACTGATAGAAGTCAAGGCACTTGCCTGGGATGGATGTGCTTGAACCTTGACTGAAGAGGGGCATATACACAGAGTCCCTTATATGGATTTAGACATTAGAAATCTTTAGACATGGGGAGGGGGGCATTGGTTGGCTTCTTATACAAACCATCATACATGACTACAATACAGATGTACCAGTGTGTGCTTGAGAAATGAGTCGTCTTACCAGTGTGTAGTTGAGAAACGAGTTGTCTTACCAGTGTGTAGTTGAGAAACGAGTCATCTTACCAGTGTGGTTGTGAAATGAATCACCTTACCAGTGTATAGTTGAGAAATGAGTCATCTCACCAGTGTATGGTTGAAAAATGAGACACCTTACTAATGTGTGGTTGAAAAATAAGTAATCTTACCAGTGTGTGGTTGAGAAATAAGTCGTCTTACCAGTATGTTGTTAAGAAATGAGTCATCTTACCAGTGTGTGGTTGAGAAATGAGTCATCTCACCAGTGTGTGGTTGAGAAATGAGTCATCTTACCAGTGTGTGGTTGAGAGATGAGTCGTCTTACCAGTGTATGGTTGAGAAACGAGTCACCTTTCCAGTGTGTGGATGAGAAATGAGTCATCTTACCTGGTTGAGAAATGAGTCACCTTACCAGTGTGTGCATGAAAAACAAGTTATCTTACCAGTGTGTGGTTGATAAATGAGTCATCTTAGCAGTGTGTTGTTGATAAATGAGTCATGTTACCAGTATGCGGTTGAGAAATGAGTCATCGTACCAAGTAAAGAAATGAGTCATCTCACCAGTGTGGTTGAGAAATGAGTCATCATACCAGTGTATGGTTGAGAAATGAGTCATCTTACCAGTGTGTGGTTGAGAAATGAGTCATCATACCAGTGTATGGTTGAGAAATGAGTCATCTTACCAGTGTGTGGTTGAGAAATGAGTCATCTTCGTCAGCCCGTGCATCGGGGTCAGCGAGTGCGTCAAGCAGTAACTTGGTCATCTGTACACCCTCCTCCCCGGGGATCGCACTTGCTATGTGCAGGGGAGTTAGGCAGCCTCTCTGAAAGACAGAATATCACACATATTTATTTACACGTTAGGCTCAGTATAAGTGCATGCAGATACCAAACATGTTCTTTGCATGTCAAACATAATATTTATAGGATATTAAACAAGCTGAAATAATTTTCAATTGTCACAAGCTTTACCCATAATTGATTTTAATTTATATTACTGATCTCATTTGGTTGAAGTTCTGGTAAGGATGATGTCATCGTGTTATGATGTCATCATGTGACATCGAAGTGTTACATGTAATATAATTAGATATCAAACATGTGGTAGCTTTTGTGGTTTTTAATGTGTGTGCATGTGTGTTTTCTCTGTGTTTATGTGTATGTGTATGTGTTTAAAACTTAACTGTTAGCAAATCTGTAAAATCACTTTGTAATATATATTAGCCCTAATGAGCGCTGTTGGCAATAGAACTGAATGCACTGTATAAACAAAATATTTGCCTAGTTTTGTCTATCAACTGATTTCAGACAAATAGAAGTGAACTGGTTTTTCACCACAATGCACATACATTGTAATTGGCCATACCTCTAAAACACAACAAAAAGTTCAATTTAATTATAAGGATTGTCTGTTATTAATTTTACGTTTAGCGGGGTAGGGACAAAAAAAATCATCTGCAAACTGTGAGAACTGGTGAAGCTTTATTCATCAGTTCTTGTCACTATCCAGTCAGAAGTGAGAATGCATACTCTGCTTTGACACTCAATATGAATGACAAGACCATAATATGTGATCAAGGCCGTATCTCTGCACAATGCAGAATCGAATGGACATTTGGCAAGATAGTGGATGATTCCATGTATCTCCAAGGAACATTTTGTTCAGTATTGCGTCGTGATTCACTACACAATTTTGAAACCTTAAATGTAAGTTGCTAATAAATTTTCAGCTGACTACAAATATCACTAATCAAGATTTGAAAACAATATGTTCCCTGATCTCTATCTAGCTGCTCATCTATAGGATTGCCACTCCTGAGGAGATCCTTTAGTGGAGAATTCATCCCTCCTGTACCATCACAAAGAGGACTGCCACTAGTTACTAAATCAAAACTAGCACAGGACAGAGCTCATTGGAACAAGTAGAGCTGTGATGTTATGCATTCATGAAGGAATTGTATTATTTAACGATGCACTCAACACATTTTGTATATGGTTATATGGCATCAGACATATGGTTAAGGACCACACTGATACTGAGAGAGGAAACCCGCTGTCACCACTTCATGGGCTACTCTTTTTCGAATAGCAGCAAGGAATCTTTTATATGCACCATCCCACAGACAGGATAGTACATACCATAGCCTTTGTTATACCAGTTGTGGAGCACTTGCTGGAACGAGAAATAGCCCAATGGGTCCATCGACTGGGATCAATCCTAGACCGATTGCGCATCAAGCGAACACTTTACCACTGGGCTACGTCCCGCCCCTTGCATTCATGAACCACTGTCATAACAGTGATGCTGCTAGGTGTTCATGTAATGTGAGCATATCCTGCCCCACTGGTGGCGCCCGTCTGGAAAAGGGTATGGGTGGGTGGGAGAGGGAGCACTAGCAGCCCGACAGGTCAGTAGTGCCTGGGGGCAGTTTTGGTGCTATTTAATTTTGAATAACCTGTAGGATTAAGTCAAAAGAGAAAATATTGCACAATGAATTTTGGCACATTTTTTAACGGTTCACCAAAAGATAAAGAAAGGAGCGCTACATATTGTTTCTGAACTTATGTATTTATTGCTATTTTAACAAAGCAAGGAAAATAACTCTGTTGTGGAAAGTAAACTGGTTTTTGTACCAAATGATACAGCAGAGACCAGTCTAAAACATTTTTTCGCTGAAAGCTGATTAATATTCATGTAGTTAATCAGGGACATATTGTGTACAAACTACAAAAGATTGTTTGAACGACAATTACTGCCAGTGAACAGATTTCAGAATAAACCTAACAACTACAATGCTGCAAAATGGCTAGTATCACTGGCACATGTACTCTATGAACCTGGAGCAGCAGTAACACGGAAAGTTATTGAGTTTTTTTCAACTCCAGGAAGTTTGCGTCAGGGGTGACACAAGGGGATCTAAACTGGCAGCTCAACTGTCAGCGGCGGTCTTGTCTGTGTCGCTGTCTCCCCCCCCCCCCCCCCCCCCCCGACCTACCAAGCCTGATGGACGCAAGCCCACCAAGCCGATACCGCCAGCCAAGGAGTTAAAACACTGCATTGTTGGAAAGCACGGCTAATCCTGTCTCACTCCCGTGAAAAACAACTCCAATAAAGTCACCAGCCCTATGGACGAGAACACCTGCAGTTTGAGACGCAAGGCTAACACCCTACCTAGCAACCAGCCCAACATGGCACATTCACAACCACCACAACCCAACTCGGAAGATCAGGGGTGTACACTTTGGCCGCCCCCAAGCTCAAACCAAGGTATAGGCACATCATCAAGATGGCCCTTCATGACGAAGAAGAATTGTTCTGCGGTCACGAACTTCTCTCATTCCAACCACTGCCAAGTGGCAAGGGAGAGTTCTCACCCCACCCGACTGCCACCAGTGGTGGAGTGGGAATAGTTTGTGTAACCAAGTGGTGGAAGGGGACTTACAACCAGGGAATCTTATTGCCGGAAATGGACAATGCTACTCTGCACAGAGCACTCAAGCTTCTCATAGGCCAGGACTACCCCTAGGTCGCTGGAGCACTAACTGCTACATGTTTCCAGCGAACCCTTCCACAGCTGAACATGCGCCACTTCCTGGGATCACTACATGGTTCCGGCGAACCCTTCCACTACTGGAAGTGCAGCACTTCCTGGGATCGCTACATGGTTCCGGCAAACCCTTCCACTACTGGACGTGCGACACTTCCTGGGATCACTACATGTTTCCGGCGAACCCTTCCACTGCTGGACGTGTACCACTTCCTGGGATCGCTACATGGTTCCGGCGAACCCTTCCACTGCTGGACGTGTACCACTTCCTGGGATCACTACATGTTTCCGGCGAACCCTTCCACTGCTGGACGTGTACCACTTCCTGGGATCACTACATGTTTCCGGCGAACCCTTCCACTGCTGGACATGTACCACTTCCTGGGATCGCTACATGTTTTCGGCGAACCCTTCCACTGCTGGACGTGTACCACTTCCTGGGATCGCTACATGGTTCCGGCGAACCCTTCCACTGCTGGACGTGTACCACTTCCTGGGATCACTACATGTTTCCGGCGAACCCTTCCACTGCTGGACGTGTACCACTTCCTGGGATCGCTACATGTTTCCGGCGAACCCTTCCACTGCTGGACGTGTACCACTTCCTGGGATCACTACATGTTTCCGGCGAACCCTTCCACTGCTGGACATGTACCACTTCCTGGGATCGCTACATGTTTCCGGCGAACCTTTCCACTACTGGACGTGTACCACTTCTTGGGATCGCTACATGTTTCCGGCGAACCCTTCCACTGCTGGACATGCGGCACTTCCTGGGATCGCTACATGTTTCCGGCGAACCCTTCCACTGCTGGACATGTACCACTTCCTGGGATCGCTACATGGTTCCGGCGAACCTTTCCACTACTGGACGTGCGACACTTCCTGGGATCGCTACATGGTTCCGGCGAACCCTTCCACTGCTGGACATGTACAACTTCCTGGGATCACTACATGGTTCCGGCGAACCCTTCCACTACTGGAAGTGCAGCACTTCCTGGGATCGCTACATGGTTCCGGCAAACCCTTCCACTACTGGACGTGCGACACTTCCTGGGATCACTACATGTTTCCGGCGAACCCTTCCACTGCTGGACGTGTACCACTTCCTGGGATCGCTACATGGTTCCGGCGAACCTTTCCACTACTGGACGTGCGACACTTCCTGGGATCGCTACATGTTTCCGGCGAACCCTTCCACTGCTGGACGTGTACCACTTCCTGGGATCGCTACATGGTTCCGGCGAACCTTTCCACTACTGGACGTGCGACACTTCCTGGGATCACTACATGTTTCCGGCGAACCCTTCCACTGCTGGACGTGTACCACTTCCTGGGATCACTACATGTTTCCGGCGAACCCTTCCACTGCTGGACATGTACCACTTCCTGGGATCGCTACATGTTTTCGGCGAAACCTTCCACTGCTGGACATGTACCACTTCCTGGGATCGCTACATGGTTCCGGCGAACCTTTCCACTACTGGACGTGCGACACTTCCTGGGATCACTACATGGTTCCGGCAAACCCTTCCACTGCTGGACGTGCAGCACTTCCTGGGATCACTACATGTTTCCGGCGAACCCTTCCACTGCTGGACGTGTACCACTTCCTGGGATCACTACATGTTTCCGGCGAACCCTTCCACTGCTGGACATGTACCACTTCCTGGGATCGCTACATGTTTTCGGCGAACCCTTCCACTGCTGGACATGTACCACTTCCTGGGATCGCTACATGTTTCCGGCGAACCTTTCCACTACTGGACATGCGGCACTTCCTGGGATCGCTACATGTTTCCGGCGAACCCTTCCACTGCTGGACATGTACCACTTCCTGGGATCGCTACATGGTTCCGGCGAACCTTTCCACTACTGGACGTGCGACACTTCCTGGGATCGCTACATGGTTCCGGCGAACCCTTCCACTGCTGGACATGTACAACTTCCTGGGATCACTACATGGTTCCGGCGAACCCTTCCACTACTGGAAGTGCAGCACTTCCTGGGATCGCTACATGGTTCCGGCAAACCCTTCCACTACTGGACGTGCGACACTTCCTGGGATCACTACATGTTTCCGGCGAACCCTTCCACTGCTGGACGTGTACCACTTCCTGGGATCGCTACATGGTTCCGGCGAACCTTTCCACTACTGGACGTGCGACACTTCCTGGGATCACTACATGTTTCCGGCGAACCCTTCCACTGCTGGACGTGTACCACTTCCTGGGATCACTACATGTTTCCGGCGAACCCTTCCACTGCTGGACGTGTACCACTTCCTGGGATCACTACATGTTTCCGGCGAACCCTTCCACTGCTGGACGTGTACCACTTCCTGGGATCGCTACATGTTTCCGGCGAACCCTTCCACTGCTGGATGTGTACCACTTCCTGGGATCACATGTTTCCGGCGAACCCTTCCACTGCTGGACGTGTACCACTTCCTGGGATCGCTACATGTTTCCGGCGAACCCTTCCACTGCTGGACGTGTACCACTTCCTGGGATCGCTACATGGTTCCGGCGAACCTTTCCACTACTGGACGTGCGACACTTCCTGGGATCACTACATGTTTCCGGCGAACCCTTCCACTGCTGGACGTGTACCACTTCCTGGGATCACTACATGTTTCCGGTGAACCCTTCCACGGCTGAACGTGTACAACTTCCTGGGATCGCTACATGGTTCCGGTGAACCCTTCCACTGCTGGACATGTACCACTTCCTGGGATCGCTACATGTTTCCGGCGAACCCTTCCACTGCTGGACGTGTACCACTTCCTGGGATCGCTACATGGTTCCGGCGAACCTTTCCACTACTGGACGTGCGACACTTCCTGGGATCACTACATGTTTCCGGCGAACCCTTCCACTGCTGGACGTGTACCACTTCCTGGGATCACTACATGTTTCCAGTGAACCCTTCCACGGCTGAACGTGTACAACTTCCTGGGATCGCTACATGGTTCCGGTGAACCCTTCCACTGCTGGACATGTACCACTTCCTGGGATCGCTACATGGTTCCGGTGAACCCTTCCACTGCTGGACGTGTACCACTTCCTGGGATCACTACATGGTTCCGGCGAACCTTTCCACTACTGGACGTGCGACACTTCCTGGGATCACTACATGGTTCCGGCGAACCCTTCCACTGCTGGACGTGTACCACTTCCTGGGATCACTACATGTTTCCGGCGAACCCTTCCACTGCTGGACGTGTACCACTTCCTGGGATCACTACATGTTTCCGGTGAACCCTTCCACTGCTGAACGTGTACAACTTCCTGGGATCGCTACATGGTTCCGGTGAACCCTTCCACTGCTGGACATGTACCACTTCCTGGGATCGCTACATGGTTCCGGTGAACCCTTCCACTGCTGGACGTGTACCACTTCCTGGGATCACTACATGTTTCCGGCGAACCCTTCCACTGCTGGACGTGTACAACTTCCTGGGATCGCTACATGTTTCCGGCGAACCCTTCCACAGCTGGACGTGTACCACTTCCTGGGATCTCTACATGGTTCCGGCGAACCCTTCCACTGCTGGACGTGCAGCACTTCCTGGGATCACTACATGTTTCCGGCGAACCCTTCCACTGCTGGACGTGCAGCACTTCCTGGGATCGCTACATGTTTCCGGCGAACCCTTCCACTGCTGGACATGTACCACTTCCTGGGATCGCTACATGTTTCCGGTGAACCCTTCCACTGCTGGACGTGTACCACTTCCTGGGATCACTACATGGTTCCGGCGAACCCTTCCACTGCTGGACGTGTACAACTTCCTGGGATCACTACATGGTTCCGGCGAACCCTTCCACTACTGGAAGTGCAGCACTTCCTGGGATCACTACATGTTTCCGGCGAACCCTTCCACTGCTGGACATGTACCACTTCCTGGGATCGCTACATGGTTCCGGCGAACCTTTCCACTACTGGACGTGCGACACTTCCTGGGATCACTACATGGTTCCGGCGAACCCTTCCACTGCTGGACGTGCGACACTTCCTGGGATTGCTACATGTTTCCCGGCAAACCCTTATACTGCTGGACGTGCACCACTTCCTGGGAGTGCTACATGGCCAACCTCTCCAGGAACTTTCGCCTTGAGGTAAGGCCTTAGTCAGAATTTAAAATTTTTTGGCTGCAGTTCAAAATTTCATGTTTATTTTTTTTATATAAATAGTCCGAAACACTTTATGTTTGACAGCTGGTCTAAATTGCTTAAATCATCTTAAAACATATTTGGCCGAGCACGCAAATTTCACTTTTGGACTTTTGGATATGATTAAGATGTGTCAGCTATCTTTTTTGGCTTAGGTCCTTGACCTAACTTCTAAATTTTGTATTCAAAATTCCGCCCACCAAAAAATCACCTCTCCCCTCCTGTCCCGGACTTAGTCACTGGCTATGTCAGAGGCTAAACCTGTGATGGGCATGTTTGAAACCTTCATGGTATATGAGCATGCAAAACCGGTTCATTCATTCATTCATTCATTCAGAATAAACAGAGGCAACAGGTAGTTAGTATGGTTTACACCTGTAATTAGTGATGATTGTTTTACAGTCTTGGCATGTGAGTGAGACTGCACATGTTTCTCCGTAACCAAAACCGATCTAATGCCCCCCCCCCCCCCCCAAAGTTCTAAACAATACATCTGTCAAATTAACATACTTCAGTATAAATAATGGGCATAATTCAACAATAAAACTTGCAAAATCATCCCAAAAATGGTAATATTTTTGTGTGAAATTTTCTGATCCTCTTATGGTTTAAACAATATTTATTTCTATTTATATTAACAGATGGGATTGAAGACCTTTCCCTACATTATACCATTAAAATATTAACTGATCAACATGGACATGTTGAGAAATGTACAAAATGTGCATTTAGAGTAAAACTATTATATATTTAATCTGTCAAAATATAAATATTTGTATACAGATTAGATACAAGAAGAATAAGGAGAAAGTGGATGGTTTTAATGGTCAAAGTGTTTGCCTTCAGCAATGAAATTGTGGATTGCTTTGCAGATGTTAAGTTGGGATCTCCATATATTAATGTGTTGATTTTTAAATTTAAAAGATTTAACCTGGATAAGTAGGTCTGTAGTAGACCCTCTTATAAGTCGCTACCCCCCCCCCCCCCCCCAAGTTATAAAATAATATTTTGGTAAAAAAATATATTTATAGGCAAAGATATACGGTAAGTTTGCAAGTACATGTAGACCTACTAAGTCTTGCGTTATTTGAATACCTCCGCTTTTCCCTTTTAGCTAATTTTGGTGAGGAAAGTACAGTACACTTTGTATTCACCATCAGATCAGTTTTGTGGTTTAATAAATGGTGAGCATTATACTATGGTTCATGGTTTTTCGTTGGATAAATGTTCACAGCAGGGGTAGGGTGTGTGTATGCACTATACACAGGTGCACATGGGAAAATATGTTCATATAATTGAGTAGGTATGTAATAAAAGACAGTAATTCACCTCTTTAGGAAGTGTTGCGGCAGTCGATGCTCCCTTCAAGAGCAACGTCGTGACCATCTCAACATCAGCAGCCTTGATTGCGAAGAAGAGGACAGGCATCGGCACGCTGGACGCTTTCGGATCTGCACCACGTCTCAACAACAGATCCAGGGTCTTCTTCATTTCCTCCTGACTGTGGAGTAAACAATCAGTTACAAAGAAAGCCAAGTGAAATAAAAAGAGTACTGTATCATTCACCTGCACGTCTCAACAACAGATCCAGGGTCTTCTGACGGGGCTCAATCAGTGGAGTGGGACATACACATGTACCATGGTCTGACGGGGCAGGACCTAGCTCAATCAGTGAAGTAGGACATACCATGGTCTGACAGGGCAGACCTAGCTCAATCAGTGGAGTGGGACATACCATGGTCTGACGGGGCAGGACCTAGCTCAATCAGTGGAGTGGGACATACCATGGTCTGACGGGGCAGGACCTAGCTCAATCAGTGGAGTGGGACATACCATGGTCTGACGGGGCAGGACCTAGCTCAATCAGTGGGACATACCATGGTCTGAGTGGGGGCGGGGACCTAGCTCAATCAGTGGGACATACCATGGTCTGACGGGGCAGGACCTAGCTCAATCAGTGGAGTGGGACATACCATGGTCTGACGGGGCAGGACCTAGCTCAATCAGTGGAGTGGGACATACCATGGTCTGACGGGGCAGGACCTAGCTCAATCAGTGGAGTGGGACATACCATGGTCTGACGGGGCAGGACCTAGCTCAATCAGTGGAGTGGGACATACCATGGTCTGACGGGGCAGGACCTAGCTCAATCAGTGGAGTGGGACATACCACACGGGGCAGGACCTACCATGGTCTGACGGGGCAGGACCTAGCTCAATCAGTGGAGTGGGACATACCATGGTCTGACGGGGCAGGACCTAGCTCAATCAGTGGAGTGGGACATACCATGGTCTGACGGGGCAGGACCTAGCTCAATCAGTGGAGTGGGACATACCATGGTCTGACGGGGCAGAACCTAGCTCAATCAGTGGAGTGGGACATACCATGGTCTGACGGGGCAGGACCTAGCTCAATCAGTGGAGTGGGACATACCATGGTCTGACGGGGCAGGACCTAGATCAATGGTCTGACGGGGCAGGACCTAGCTCAATCAGTGGAGTGGGACATACCATGGTCTGACGGGGCAGGACCTAGCTCAATCAGTGGAGTGGGACATACCATGGTCTGACGGGGCAGGACCTAGCTAAATCAGTGGAGTGGGACATACCATGGTCTGACGGGGCAGGACCTAGCTAAATCAGTGGAGTGGGACATACCATGGTCTGACGGGGCAGGACCTAGCTCAATCAGTGGAGTGGGACATACCATGGTCTGACGGGGCAGGACCTAGCTCAATCAGTGGAGTGGGACATACCATGGTCTGACGGGGCAGGACCTAGCTCAATCAATTTGTTTACTGTTAAGTACTATATAGACATCTGAATTGCTTTGAGGTGTTAGTAGACATTAACACTGACAAACATACATGCATAGACACATGAAGCATTGACAAAGACATCTGAACTGCTGAGAGCCAAGCTGTTACTAGGCAACAGCACTGACAAAATAAAATAGTGTACTTACACAGAAAATAGTGTCACTTACACAGTACTTACACAGACATCTGAATTTCTAAGGCTCGGGTTGTTACTAGGCAACATCACTGACAAAAGTACTTACAAAGACATCTGAATTTCTAAGACTCAAACTGTTACTAGGTAACAGCACTGACAAAAGTACTTACATAGACATCTGAATTGTTGAACTGTTACTAGGCAACAGCACTGACAAAAGTACTTACACAGACATCTGAATTGTTGAACGGTTACTAGGCAACAGCACTGACAAAAGTACTCACATAGACATCTGAATTGTTGAACGGTTATTATAGGCAACAGCACTGACAAAAGTACTCACATAGACATCTGAATTGATAACTGTTACTAGGCAACATCACTCACAAAAGTACTCACATAGACATCTGAATTGTTGAACTGTTACTAGGCAACATCACTGACAAAAGTACTCATATAGACACCTTAATTGTTGAACTGTTACTAGGCAACATCACTGACAAAAGTACTCATATAGACATCTGAATTGTTGAACGGTTACTATAGCAAACAGCACTGACAAAAGTACTCACATGGACATCTGAATTGCTAGGAGTCGAGCGGTGCCGAGCCCGGCGCTGTTTTCCCGTGACTGTCGACTGACGACCCTCTCATTGGTGCTCAGCTGGGTGGCACACCGCTCCAGCAGGTGGTCAGAAACCTCGATCTTGTAATCGTACAAACGCTGATCAGATTCAAAATCTTCAGGCAGCTCCTCCTCTTCCTCCACTTCCTCAGGCTTCTCTGTTTCGCTGTCAATCGCTGAGTCGCGACCTTCACGCTTGGCTAGAACATCTTCCATACGACGACCGCCATCCGTGACTGTCTCTTTCTTGAGGCTCTTTTCCACGATTGATTTAACAGCAGTCTCATGCAATTTGTCTGATTCCAGTGCCACGCTGCTGTCGACAATTCGCACACCGCTGTCGACGCTGGCGATCCCCACCCCTGGGACCTGCTTATCGGCGTCACTGAACTTCTGATGTTTGGCCATGTTGAGCAGACTGAGTCTCCGCTCCTGTCCATATGGCTGCTTGCTCGATAATATTCCCTTTGGGTGGTCGCCACTTTTAGAAAGACGTCGCTTGAACGTCGGAGCGTTGGTCAAGTACCGTTCAGCCACGTTGTATCGAAAACAGTCGATCGGATAAAAGAAAATAGTCCCAGCCGAGAGAGCGGACGATCCTTGATTATTAACTTTGTTCACGTCGCCACCGTGGTTCAAGACAATATTTATTATGTCCATGTGCCAGTTTACCTGTAAAATATTAACATATATTATACACTGTAGCAGAAAAGATGTTTATTATATGACCATGTGCCAGTTTACCTGTACAACACCAAATCTAATATCTACAGGTTGACAGCTGGGCATGTCTAAGTCCAACACTAAATCTAACATCTACAGGTTGACAGCTGGGTACGTCTAAGTCCAACACTAAATCTAACATCTACAGGTTGACAGCTGGGTACGTCTAAGTCCAACACTAAATCTAACATCTACAGGTTGACAGCTGGGTACGTCTAAGTCAAACACTAAATCTAACATCTACAGGTTGACAGCTGGGTACGTCTAAGTCCAACACTAAATCTAACATCTACAGGTTGACAGCTGGGTACGTCTAAGTCCAACACTAAATCTAACATCTACAGGTTGACAGCTGGGTACGTCTAAGTCCAACACTAAATCTAACATCTACAGGTTGACAGCTGGGTACGTCTAAGTCAAACACTAATCTAACATCTACAGGTTGACAGCTGGGTACGTCTAAGTCCAACACTAAATCTAACATCTACAGGTTGACAGCTGGGTACGTCTAAGTCCAACACTAAATCTAACATCTACAGGTTGACAGCTGGGTACGTCTAAGTCAAACACTAATCTAACATCTACAGGTTGACAGCTGGGTACGTCTAAGTCCAACACTAAATCTAACATATACAGGTTGACAGCTTACTGTACGTCTAACTCCAACACTAAATCTAACATCTACAGGTTGACAGCTGGGCACGTCTAACTCCAACACTAAATCTAACATCTACAGGTTGACAACTGGGCACATTACATTTGTCAGAATGCACATATTTTGAGCCAGAACATACCCTGAGTAAATCCTTGAAAAGGAGCCTGCCTTACATAACGGCCAGTTTCTGCTATTTTAGATTGGTCAGGTTAGCGACCACGTTATGGTGATCACTTCCATTGCATGGCAAGAATAACAGGCAAATAGGATTTTTTATTTCTCTCAGAGGTAAGAGGTTTCCACATGTACATAAACATTTGCAAACTTACATTAGAAGATGACCTAACATCAAGGCTATGTTACAAACATTTTGCATGTAAAAAATAAAAGCCTGCATTGAATGAATGAATGAATGTATAAATGAATGAATGAATGAATGAACGAATGAATGAATGATACTCCAGCACAAAAATACACATCAGCCATTGGGTGTCAAACAACGTTAAGTATATGAATATGATTATTTACATTGTAAATAAAACTTATGTAATTATGTAAAACAACAGTGTAAATAGACACGGGATCTTTCAGTGTCATAAGAAAATAGATGCACATAGCTAGGTTTTTATTTCAGGATAAACATCATCATTTATATGTACAATACAACTGGAAAATATACTTTTAAAAAGTGCTTGCACTATTACTGTGTGCCAGTAAGCAACACAATTACAGAACGTTGTACTTAAATGAATACCACTGCTATTATTGTATACTGACCGTAGCGCCTATAAGGGCTGTATGGCCGGACCGGTCAGCTACATCGGGATGCACAAGACCGCTGGTCAGTAAGGATTCCACTCTCCGTACATCTCCATCTATCGCAGCCCTCAGGTACTGTTCTGACGCCAGCTCACAGGGGCCTTGTGCTTGAGAAGAAACCCGCTCACCTCTAACGACTTGATTGACGTCAAACGAAACTTCACTCGAACGTGCGCGGTGTTTGTAGACCGATTTCTGAATCTGTATCAGGAGAGGGGTCTTGTTCCAAGCTGCGATCTGTGTTTCCTGTTCTTCTTCTGAATGACCTTCATTCGACTGATCTTTATTTAAATTATCTTCATTCGACTGATCTTTATTTAAATTATCTTCATTTGACTGATCTGTATTTGAATTATCTTCATTTGACTGATCTTTATTTGAATTATCTTCATTCAACTGATCTTTATTAAAATTATCTTTATTTGTAGGATCTTCCTTTAAATTGTCTTCATTTGACTGATCTTTCATTAAATTATCTTCATTTGAATTATCTTCCTTTGAATTATCCTCATTTAAATTATCTTCATTTGAATTATCTTCATTTGAATTCTTTTTCTTTGGTGTACTGAAAAATTCATCATCAAACGCCTTTCTGTTGATGGCCAGACTGCGTGGGTCCAAGTCTACACTATACACGTCAGCTTGCAGCGGTTCACAAACATCCATCGTACTGTCTGCACAAACAGGTGGCTTCTGCTCCTTCTCGGCTAAGTCAATGTATAGTGTGTGTTCTCGCGGATTGAAGTCAAATTCTCGGTGATTGGCCAACGTGAAAGCATTTTCGATCACTGAGCAAATTTTGATGAGTTTTTCTCCATACCACAATCCGATGTCTTGTGAACCGTTGGCATAAGTCATGACGCCGGGACCCTCTCGTTCATCATCAATGTACAGCCCCTGAAAAAAATATAGATATATATATATATAACACAATATCACTAAAGAATTACAGTCAATTTAATTAATTACTCATTGACCATTAGAAACAAAACATTTTGTCAATATGACACAAAGTCTTCAGAGAAAACTTGATAAGCTTTTCCAATAGCAACAAGTGTCTTTTAAATGCATATTCCCACATGCCATATATTAGAAGAGTACATACCATTGCTTACATATACCATTCATGGGACACTGGTTGGGACAGGAAAGAAACTTGCTCCAATTGCTCCACAAAGAGTTGGATTCTTCTTCTTGTAACACTGACGTCTGACATATATCATTCATGAAGCACTGGTTGCCAACACAGTGAATGAATGAATCAAGGTTAACGACAACCCAGCATACAACATACAGTGGTTATATTGAGTGTCAAACCAGTCCAACAGATGCTTATAAAACTTGTTTTAAAATTTCCAAGAGATATTGAATATGTTCTGTTTTATTCACTTTCAAGGAAACCTATCAGAATGTTGCCACCCCTGCACCATGATGAGGAACAGAGATGGTGGCAAAAACACCCAAAAACACCCAACCCAACCCAAACCCCCCCCCTCCCCCCCCCCCCCCCCCCCACAAAACCAAAAGAAAACAATGGCTCCATCACAAGGAAGAAGAAAACCAAAAGAAAACAATGGCTCCATCACAAGGAAGAAGAAAACCAAAAGAAAACAATGGCTCCATCACAAGGAAGAAGAAAACAAAAGAAAACAATGGCTCCATCACAAGGAAGAAGAAAACAATGGCTCAATCACAAGGAAGAAGAAAACAATGGCTCAATCACAAGGAAGAAGAAAACAATGGCTACGTCACAAGGAAGAAGAAAACAAAAAGAAAACAATGGCTCCATCACAAGGAAGAAGAAAACCAAAAGAAAACAATGGCTCCATCACAAGGAAGAAGAAAACAATGGCTCCATCACAAGGAAGAAGAAAACAAAAAGAAAAACAATGGCTACAAGGAAGAAGAAAACAATGGCTCAATCACAAGGAAGAAGAAAACAATGGCTCCATCACAAGGAAGAAGAAAACAATGGCTCAATCACAAGGAAGAAGAAAACAATGGCTCCTTCACAAGGAAGAAGAAAACAATGGCTCTGTCACAAGGAAGAAGAAAACAAAAAGAAAACAATGGCTCCATCACAAGGAAGAAGAAAACAAAAAGAAAACAATGGCTCCATCACAAGGAAGAAGAAAACAATGGCTCCATCACAAGGGAGAAGAAAACAAAAAGAAAACAATGGCTACGTCACAAGGGAGAAGAAAGAAAACAATGGCTACGTCACAAGGGAGAAGAAAGAAAACAATGGCTACGTCACAAGGGAGAAGAAAACAAAAAGAAAACAATGGCTACGTCACAAGGAAGAAGAAAACAAAAAGAAAACAATGGCTATCACAAGGAAGAAGAAAACAATGGCTACGTCACAAGGAAGAAGAAAACAAACGTCACAAAAAGAAAACAATATGGCTACGTCACAAGGGAGAAGAAGAAAACAATGGCTACGTCACAAGGGAGAAGAAAACAAAAAGAAAACAATGGCTACGTCACAAGGGAGAAGAAAACAAAAAGAAAACAATGGCTACGTCACAAGGAAGAAGAAAACAAAAAGAAAACAATGGCTACGTCACAAGGGAGAAGAAAGAAAACAATGGCTACGTCACAAGGGAGAAGAAAACAAAAAGAAAACAATGGCTACGTCACAAGGAAGAAGAAAACAAAAAGAAAACAATGGCTCCATCACAAGGAAGAAGAAAACAAATCACAAAAAGAAAACAATAGCTCTATCACAAGGGAGTTTGATTCTGTCACCCAAGCAGCTCTCCC
>NC_054699.1:37157272-37287769 GCF_016097555.1 Gigantopelta aegis
TACACACACACACATTGTGAACAAAAACACTTGGAGTCAAATTTTAGAAACAAATGGAAGGCACAAGTTGCAACATTTATTTGAACAAAATGGCACTCTTAGCAAAATGTACACTTTACAAAATAGATTATGCTTTGTGAAAAATGTTTGTAATTATAAATGGTCCATTTCTTTTTTTTGTGTGCTTATATCTTATTTTTGTGCTTACATCCAATCAAGGTTCAAGCACACTTTCCTGGGCACACACACCTCGGGTCTCACTACACAGATGTCATCTGCCATTGAAACCCATGTTAAATCGCCCAACTTCAAACGAAGATTGCCAATAGAACGGGTTCTTGTTGGCACTAACAACATATACCATTGCGAACATACATATGAAAGCATTTATTTTGACTCCAAATTGAGAACATTTCCGTCTCAGTTTTTTTGCTATATGACCGCATCTGGCTGTAGTACCGGTCCGAACAAGTGGTTCATTAACCGATTCACTCCGGCTGTCTCTTTCGCTATACACCCATGTCCCAAAAGGTCAATGCACAATATTAACAAAATAACATGGATAAAATACAGCCAGAAGGCTTACCATTAAACATACTAATTGTTTTAATTCTTCCCAAATTCCTAGAAGTGAATATGTGAACCACAACATGTCACAATTAGGAACTATAGCGGACTGTGATGAATGAACTCTCACCTGGAAATGATCTGTGTAGTGAGACCACAGCTATCTGGGTTGTCTGTTCAGGACAGTGAGTTAGTTGTTAGTGGTTAGTGAGAGAGAAGAGGGTGTATTGGTCTTACACCTACCCAATGAGTCATTAAAACTCGCTCTGAGAGGAAGCTGGTACCTGGCTGCGAACCCTGTACCTACTAGCCGTATGTTGATGGCTTAACCACGACGCCACCGAGGCTGGTGGTCCATTACTAAACATCAAGGAAAACTGATTGGTTTACCTCCCCATTAGCCCACTGGATGTGTCCATCACCATGACGAAGGTCGTCCACAAACATCCCTTCGTAACGACTGCCATCCGGCCAAATGTGAACCCCTGAAATAGACATCCACAAAAAGTCATACAATCTATAACTGACAGTACACAAATGTCACAAAATTATAAAATCTATAACTGGCAGTATACAAAAGTCACAAAATCAAAATTATGAAATCTATAACTGATAATATACAAATGTCATAATCTATAAAAGGCAGCAAACAAATATCACAAAATTATCAATTCTATAATTGGCAGCATAAATATGTCACAAAATTATAAAATCTAAAGGTAGTAGAGTAGTATGCAAATGTAAACAAATTGTCAAGTCTATACGTATATGATTATTAAAATGTATCTCAAACTATGGGGTGAGCACCACAATTCACTGTTGTACAACAGGTTATTACCATCAGAAAAAACCCTAAATTTAAACATTAAATAATTAATAGAATAAAATAGAATAGATGTTTAATAGCACCCAAGCAAAAAAAATACATAAGCTATTGGGTGTCAACCTGTGGTAAATGAAAAACTACGGTGATGATCAGCATCAGTTAAATACTTAATAGGTGCTAATCTATTTTCAAATTAATTATAAAATATCGCTAATTGAAATTTTAGAACAAAATAATGCCTGATAAAGTGCTAAAGATTAATGTTAAATACTGAATTAATATTTCCATGAGAGCGAACCTGTGCCGTGTCTATGGTTTTCTACAAAAGATCCCTCATACTTGCTCCCATTGGGCCACGTGAAAATTCCTTTTCCAACTTTTTTGTGGTTCTTGACGGTACCCACGAAGCTGGCACCCGTTCTGTAGTTGACATGCACCTCCTGTATGTCGTCCACGTCCTCGGTGTCCTGGAATGTTGTCGCCGTACTCAGTCTGGGTAGAGGTAGACCACAATCCATGTCTGTCTGAAAAACAAAACAAGAATTCCGTTGTATTAAATGTCTTGGCTACCATAAATCTGCAACAATGTAGTTCATCCAACTTTGCTTACAGGTTTTATTTAATATAAATTATAATCAACATATTACTTGGGAATCCTTTACAGAGCATCCTATTAAACCATATCATTGTCTTATGTAAAAAATATATATACAGTTGGAAATATGTCAAATGAAATATTACATTTTCTGAAGTTATAAGTATAATAAAACATAATAGAAATATTGAAAAGTATATTTATGCAAATAATGACCATTTCACAAACAAGTGGGATATATTGGCTTTAAAGATAGTTAGTACATATACTTACGATCTTTTGAAAATATGGTGCTATATTATGACAAAACCAACCAAATATATAGGTGAATGTAAAGTACACTGCTGAGAAACCTATCAGCCGACAACAACGCTCGGGATTATTTATTTATTTTCATTATCATTTTTTATTTTTTTATTATTAATTTTGTATTATTACTATTTTTGTTTTATTATTATTATTTTTTTGCTATTTGTTTATTTTACTTCCTTCTATTATTTCTTCTTTCCTTTTAGTGGATAACGTTTATTAATATAATAACATATTATTTGTATTATTATATAATGTGTATCCTACTAGAATACTGTATTTTAATGCTTATATTCAACCATTATTCGATTACTGCTTGACCATATGGGGAAATTGTTCTAAATTAGACTTAGAAAGAATAAATAAATTACAAAAAAGAACAGCACGTATTATTTTTGACAAATCACCTGATGATCCAACTGATTTACTTTTTCATGAACTAAAGTGGCTAAAAATAAACAGAAGAGTCGAATATCAAAAAGCCATTCTTGTATATAAAACACTAAACGGACTTGCTCCTCAGTACCTCAGAGACCTGTTCAATCCAATATCATCAGTTTATGAACTTCGCTCCATTGATGATGGAAATATGTTAGCTCCCCGACCAAAAATAGAGCACTATAAGAAAAGTTTTCAATTTTCTGGAGTTGGTATCTGGAAGAGTTTACCTAATGATGTTAAAAAATGTACTAGTTTAAATATATTTAAGAAATTTTTTTTACAAACACTTCTTAGAAACATGATTGCTCTACTACATAATTATGTCTTAATATCTTTTATGGTTGTATATATTGTACATACATGTTTGGTTTTGTTAGTTTTTATTTTAATAATTAATATGATTATTGTTATAATTAGTAAGAATGCCTCAGGGGAGAATAGTCTAGAACTAACTGAGTTACCTTCTATAAATAAAGATTTTATTATTATTATTATTATTATTACATTAATGTAAGGTAGTGATACCAAGTTCCCGAACCCTGGTATTACTGTATTTAATTTTTAGGAATAATAAACTTTGAAAAACCCCAAAAACCCTTTGCTCACCTTAACATTACAGTTACTAGTGTATATGAATCCAATTCCACCTGTAGACGGGTTTATTGGCCAATCACGTCAAAGTACTGTATGTGCCCATGTTTAGAATCATTTGATTGGTTCACCATTAAGGGTGTGAAACTCGCACAATAATAAGTGAACAGCGTTCGAAATAAGCACTTGTCTGTTTGTCCTGACAAGTGAAAATCTGCTTGTACAAGCAAAATGTACCTCAATGTTTGTCCAGTGGACAAGTGAAAATGTTCAGTGCAATTTCATTTTAAGCAATCAAAAACATCGGTTCTTGCACTTGAATAAAACAAACCACTTATTTCGACATGTTAAAATATTGGCAAATAAGTAGTTATCTAAATGTACATGTCTGGAGGACTAGTGAAAATGTCTGCTTATCTCTATGGCTGGTGAAGGCATTGCATGCACCTGGGTGCATTTTCAGTATTTATGACCTTTTAGGTACATTTTGTGAACGCAAAACCAGTATGTTGGATAATTCATCCTAATTTAAAGATTGTAGATTCATACCAAAATTGGTGGGAGTGTGTTAATCATTAATAATAATAATCTTCTGATTAAATACATAGTTGCTGATGGCTTTTTTCACGTTCATGTAGTGTGTGTATTAGTAATTTTTATGTGAAATTATTTTAATCAAGAAACTCAATGTAAAGGTATTTAAAGTCAAACATAGAATTGTAAGTAAATTGTTAAGCTTAGTGAGTGCCAAGGAGTTATTTTTTTAAAAGGACAATTAGTTTAACACCAGCAGTGCAAATGGTTCAGCTGTAATGAGGCTTGGTATTCAAACACCTGGTTTTCCGTATGACAAAAGTGGGATGTGATCAATCTGGGTAATGTTCAAACAAGCTGATTTTGTGAAAACTTGAATAGCTAAACCTATAATAAATTAGTCAAATGAGAATTTTTGTAAGGTTTGATGAACAAAGTTTTCATAAATATATGTGTGATATCTGTCAACTCCCACTTGGGTGTGGTTTGTATAGGTGAAAAAAGTGTCCAAAATGCACCCAAATCATGCAGTTTGGGCACATTACAATGAATGTTACACAATAATTTAACTAAAAACATTTAAAATAAAACCCTCTTTATAAGTATGACCATTTTAGTAATTTCCTTGAGACTAAAAATATCTGTATCTTTTATTATTTTTAAACCATAGGTCGGCATTATTTAGGATGCCAGGAGCTGGCATGCATAAATCTCAGCTGAAGATTCACAAATAACTGTGGTCTTCTACATATCTGGTCCAATGCTGTATATAACACACTGTTTGTTATTAATATTTACTGCCAAATTCATTTGCCAAAGCAAATTTTTTAATCAGAACACTCTTGTGATGTATCACGTAACAAATAGTCATGGGTAACAGGTCGTTTCGCCCTTATTACTAGTTCACCCCAAGTTATTTTGAACCGGGTCGATTCATACCTCTAACCGAGTCGTTTCACCCTAATTTTTATTTTGTTAAAAAATTACATTTATTCATTGATTCGTCTTATATCCATTGATTTTCACACATTGCAATTTATATTGCGTGTTCATATTTACAAATACAAATGTTATAATTTTCTTTATTTCTAATATCATTTACTCACAAAATACGTACAGGCCTTAGATAATATATTCACAACATAACTAATTAAATTTATGAACAGTCACACTGCATACTACTGATGTGCTGTGGTTTCTTATTAAATATACTACATACCCAGCTGAGGTTCAAATGCTGAGTTCGGTATGTTGATTTTGCCCATTTCAGCTGAGAGAAAGTAAAATGCTGATAAGGCATTAATATCCAAAGACAGAATATTAACTAATATTTGGTAATGAATAATGAATACACAGAAGAAAAAAGACTTCAAAACTATAATAAATATATTTATTTTGGGGGGCGAAACGACTTGGTACAGATGAGATTTAGGGGTAACCAACCCTGGGTGAATAGGACTAAGGGCAAAACAATGCAGGGTTCGAAATGGTTTTAGGGCGAAACGACCTGGAATCATATAGTAATGCACTACATTCTTGTTACATGTTGCCATTTACTGTTTGACCGACCGTTCAAAATTATGCCAAATTCCCTCAATCAAAATTGCGCACCCTTTTCTCTTTGGCATTTAACTGCTCCATTCAAATTCCATAGCACCACCCCCACCCGCCTGCTACCGATTTGATCGGGCTGCTGGTGCTCCCTTGCACCTGCCAGTGCAGGCGTTCCCTCCTCTCCCCTCTCCCCACCTTTCCTGTCATGGATAGAGGAGCCGGCCAAGGCTGGCTCTTGTGCCCATGACAGGCGTGCACTACAACAGCTTGTTCTGAATGTGCATGTAAAACCCTATGACATGACATGACATGACATGTTACATGTTCAGCAATTTCTGTCTGTGGACCCAAATTATATTAGGTATTTGAGAAAACACATTTTTTATTGATGAAAAAAGAAATTATGTAAATCAGTTATCAAGATGTTGTTGGGTTTTTTTTTTTTTTTGGACATGCTCTATTAACAAGCAGGAATTCTGCCGGCTCAGGAAGAGTTGTTTCTTCATTTGTTGTTAAAAGTGAAATACTTGTTTAAAAAAAACTTTACTGTTGATAACAAAAAAATGCTTTTGAATTGTTGAAGAAAAAGGTTACAAATGAACAAAAAAAAACAGACAGTGTACGAGAAATCAAACCTAACGGAGTTTGAAACATAATGGAATTCAAGAGACACGGATAACTATTCTGTTCACTTATCCCATCGATTCGATCGAAAACATGTCATATGACGTTACATCACTGCACATGGAAATCGATGCTTATCACAATAAAATAACGAATCTTACCCAGTTGTTTATGACAGCCCTTTGTTAACGGTGTCCAGTAAACACCAGTATTGATGGTCAAGTGTTAATAGTGTTTCACACATCTATCGACACTGCTTGTAAACACTCTACCACCATTTTCATACAGTCACTGTTGCTAAGAAACAGGGTAGATTACTCTAATGGGATTCCGTTTCTCGTACCAAAGGCAAGAGCGGATCCAAGAAGGTGCTACGTTAAATAAAACAAATCCACGACCCCCACAACTTCCAACTTCCAACGTTACGCCCCATCCATGTATATAGTACTCAGTGTACCCACAATTCTGAAAGTAAACTAAATCTGCCGCGTTGCACGCGTGCGGTTAAAATGCGACAATTGAAATCAATGATTTCTAAAATAATCGCTCGCATCCGGTTAGGATACAGCTTTAACAGAGAAAGAAAGAAATGTTTTATTTAACGACGCACTCAACACATTTTATTTTACGGTTATATGGCGTCAAACATATGGTTAAGGACCACACAGATTTTGAGAGGAAACCCGCGGTCGCCACTACATGTGCTACTCTTCCGATTAGCAGCAAGGGATCTTTTATTTGCGCTTCCCACAAGCAGGATAGCACAAACCATGGCCTTTGTTGAACCAGTTATGGATCACTGGTCAGTGCAAGTGGTTTACACCTACCCATTGAGCCTTGCGGAGCACTCACTCACGGTTTGGAGTCGGTATCTGGATTAAAAATCCCATGCCTCGACTGGGATCCGAACCCAGTACCTACCAGCCTGTAGACCGATGGCCTACCACGACGCCACCGAGGCCGGTGCTTTAACAGAGATAATTATATGAGTTAGTAGGCCCGTCGGAAAATTTTGTTTTAAATGGGGTGGGCTAATGGTCAGGGTCGTTGTTAAGCATGGCACGATGTGCCTTGCTAGAGAGTACACAGCGCCCGAGATGTATAGGGGGTCTGGAGGCATGCCCCACCGGGGAAATTTTAAAACTGAATGGCTTTAAACGCCTTTTCTTTTCATCTGAATCGCAAAATTAGCCATTTTTAAACAATAATTTAAAAACCATTTTAAGCATTATTTTGCATAGTATTATAACCCATTAATGTTTGTTTTTTCTTGGTATCTTGATAGCAAAATTATTCATTTTCAGACAGTGATTGGGGGATAATAGGAGTTTTATAACCCAGTTGGAGTTTTATAACCCAAAAATTATTATTTAGAAAAGATCAAACCCGTTACTCTTAAATCTCAATCACTAAATCGTGAATTTTAGCGTTGACCGCCGTCGAAATGACCAGGGTCTGGAGAACGGGAGAGCAGGACCCGAGGAAAAGCCATAGAATCAACTTTGCGTCGTATCATATATTTCATTGTATTAATTTGACTTTTATCACTTTTTTTTAAAGGGCACTATTCTAGGGACGGCTCTGTCTAGGTAGGGAAGATATACATGAAAACGATACAAAGAGGCACTTGTAAGAACTTGTAAATTAAAACTTTGAAAGGTACTATTCTAGGGACGGCTCGGTCGAGGTAGGACAGTTATACATAAAAACGATACAAAGGGGCACTTGTATATTATAGCTTTATAGGGCACTATTCTAGGGACGGCTCGGTCTAGGTAGGGCAGATATACATAAAAATTAGCCTAATGTTCATTAGTAATTTTGATGATCTATACAATTTCAAAGCAAAAACTATAAGGCTATCATTATGCAACTTTGATCACGCAAAAGTAAGGCGCTCATTACTCGCGTTAAACAATGTGGTGAACAATGAACTCCATTGGGAATCAGTAACACAGACACACATTTGCAAGCTTACACATACAGGCACAACTTAACTTCATACAGCTGAAAATGCTTACGTGTGAAACAATTTTTATACAAACAAAAAGGGCACGTGAACATTTTGAGGGCACTTGAAAAAAAACTTGGGGGGGGGGGGACGCGTCCCCTTGGTCCCCTCTGGATCCGCCTCTGAGAATACACTACATACGCTAATTATACACTATAAATATACACTATACACATACGTATATACCACGTACAAGTATACATTAAGTATATGAAGTAAACACTACGTGTATAATATATATATGAAATACACATAGTACACATTACGCACGTATAAATGTATTACGTATTCACTAAGTAGGTCAATTGTGCACAACTTAAATGAAAGATACCTTATGTACACAATATGTACTGTACTTATCTCAAGTATACACTGTGTACATCAAGTGTTCACTACGTATACCAAGTATATACACTACGTACGCAATATATACCTGAAGTGCGTGGTGTTTACTTCAAAAATAGTGTTAAATTAATGCAATTACTGTATATCTTGAGTACGTATTACATATGGCATGTAGCTAATGTTCAGCTCTTGTTTAACGTATATTATATATTGACAGTGTGTAATGTACGTTAGTAGTTTGTACTTGATATACGTAGTGTATATATGACGTGTTTAGTGCGCATTTGATATAGGAAGTATATAATTAATTTCAATACATGTTGTGCATTTGATATATATGCAGTGTCTACATAATATAGGCTACGCTGCGTATGCTATGTCTAAAACATCTTTTGCACTCTGTCGTGTGCAGAGATACAATTTTGATCACGGAATACGGTTTTGTCAAATTATTTAGTATGTCTACAGTTTATGTACGTACAGTCAAATGAAACAATGAAATAGACAGAGGATGAGCACCAAACAAAGAGAGACAGAAAAAGACAGGAAGGGAGAGTCAGAAAAAAACAGACAGACAGACAGACATACTAGCAGATTGGGGATAATATTCGTTTACATAATTTGATGGGGAGTACTTAAAAAGAAAAATAATCTGCTAGTTTAGTGTGGGTTGTTTTTGTGGGGTTTTTTTTGTGTGTTTTTTGTTTTTTTGTTTTTTTGCTGACACTTTTTCCAGAACAAATATTTATTCTTAAAATTAAAAAAAAATCGTCAAAACATCACTGATCACGTCAGTATATTATGTTGCAATACATTATCATCAATAAACGAAGGAAGGAAGGAAATGTTTTATTTAACGACGCACTCAACACATTTTATTTACGGTTATATGGTTTCGGACATATGGTTAAGGACCACACAAATATTGAGGGAGGAAATCCGCTATCGCCACTTCATGGGCAACTCTTTTCGATTAGCAGCAAGGGATCTGTTATATGCACCATCCCACAGAATGGATAACACATACCACGGCCTTTGATATACCAGTCGTGGTGTAATGGCTTGAGCGAGAAATAGCCCAATGGGCCCCCTGATGCATCAATAAATATTAAGTTCTATGTATAACGTTTATACTCGATCCATTCTGTGTGAGTTTTGCAATGCAATGCAATCTCTCTCTCTCTCTCTCTCTCTCTCTCTCTCTCTCTCTCTCTCTCTCTCTCTCTCTCTCTCTCTCTCTCTCTCTCTCTCTCTCTCTCTCTCTCTCTCTCTCTCTCTCTCTCTCTCTCTCTGGGGCGGGACATAGCCCAGTGGTAAAAGCACTTGCGTAATTTGCAGTCGGTCTAAGATTGATTCTCGGCGTGACCCACTGGGCTATTGCTCGTTCGAGCCAGTCTTCATCATATAATGTAACAAATTCCGTGGTATTCTGTGGGACGATGCATATAATAGATCCCGTTTTGCTAATCGAAGAGTAGCCCATAACATGGCGGCATCGAGTTTCCTCTCTATGGTCTTTATCCATTTGTCCGACGCAGTATAATCGTAATTAACATGACTTTACTAAATAATTGGCAATGTAAATTGGCGTATGTCACTATTACTATTGTATCCTTTTTAATGGACTTTTTCGTAGACAATACCATTGAAAACGAGCTGACCATGAATGACATCATTGTAATATACTGTTCATTACAATATATTGGACGGTCCATAGCTATAGCTTCCAATGTATGAAAGCAAAAATTTCCGTGTCAAAGTTCGAGGGGCACCGTCAAATATTCACGGAGTATAAACAGCTGCGGCTCTGATTAGTAGTAATACGTATATGTCAATAGCCATTTATACAAATACTATTATCCATTCCAAATAAATAAATATTTCGACATTTAACGGGGCGTCACGTTCAGATATAATCTTGAACCACCCTAGACTCTTCGCATTTCCATAGAACATGCAATCAAGGACGGATCTGTAGAATTTCATACACTTTCTATGTTTATTTTCAGAATTGTGTGACTGTAAATGACCGTGGTGTAGTTATACTGTGTTCCCATATATGTGGATGGGGCGTTACCGGGAAAGTTGCCCCTGAGCCACCCCGTGTTTCATATTTGTGGGTTGTATGTGCACTACTGAACATATGATAAACATTCTATTTTTAGTTTCAGAATTGTGCGTCTAATCTGAATATTGAGCTGATCTGCGAATTTCGACATTTAACGGGGTGTCACGTCCAGATAGAGTTTTGAGCCACCATAGACTCTACATTACCAACGAACATTCACTATAGGATGGATCTGTAGAATTACATAAACTTTCTATGTGCAGTTTCAGAACGGTGTGCCTGTAAACGAGTGTGGTGTATTTATATTGTATACCATATATATGGATGGGGCGTTACCTCGACAGTTGCCCCTGAGCCACCCCGTGTTTGTTATATGTGGGATGAATGTGCACTGCTGAACACCTGTTTATTATATGATAAACATTCTCTGTTTACTTTGAGAATTGTTGGTAACTTGATTTTACACTGTATACCTTATATAGTTATGGGGCGTTACCTTGAAAGTTGCCCCTGAGCCACCCCGTGTTTTGTTATATATGGGTTGAATATGCACTGCTGAACACGTTGTTATCATATGATAAACATTCTATGTTTAGTTTCAGAAATGTGAGTAGCTTGCTTTTACACTGTGTACCATACATAATGATGGGCCGTTACTTGGGAAGTTTACCCTGAGCCACCCCGTGTTTGTTATTTATGGGTTGGATGTGCACAACTGAACACTTGTTTATCATATGATAAACATTCTGTGTTTAGTTTCAGAATTGTGGATCTAATCTGAATATTGAGCTAATTTCCGAATTTCGACCTTTAGCTGGGTGTCACGTCCACATAGTCTTGAGCCACCATAAACTACACATTTTCATAAAACATGCACTAGAGGATGGATCTGTAGAATTTCATAAACTTTTTATGTACACTTTCAGAACTGCGTGACTGGAAACGAGTTTGGTGTAGTTATACTGTATACCATATATATTGATAGGGCGTTACCTTGAAAGTTGCCCCTGAGCCACCCCGTGTGTTTTTTATATATGGGATGAATGTGCACAGCTAAACACCTGTTTATCATATGATTGTACACTGTGTATCATATATACTCTTCCAAAAAAGATGGGGAACCTGAAATATTAATATCAACTATTAGACCACAGACATCCTAATAAAGATAAGCGATGCGAGCGATTATTTTAGAAATCATTGATTTCAATGAATTGCTGGGAAGTGAAAGTTGGTTCGATAATAAACGTTCTACATTCAATATTGAATATTGCTCTAACAGAACAACATTCAATATTCAGAATATTTTCTGCAAAATGCAATTAACATTCTTTAAAAACTTCAATTCAAATACAAGTCTTTGTCTATGAAAACAACCAATTTAGAGTGACTTTGGAATAAACGATAATATGGGATGACTTCAAAAATAAAGCAAAGTGGGAATCCATGCAAAAATTTACTAACACTGTAACAGTATTAAAAAAGAAAGTAAACCTAGCATTTTTATCATTTGATAAAGAGGTACTCAATAGTGTCCGTCCCACCAATACATAACAAAACCAGGATGGCTCAATGGAAACTTCGCGCGTAACGCCCCATCAATATATACTCTTCAAAAAAGTAGGAGAACTCTAATAATAATTTACAATTGCCAAAATTGTACGGTATATTAGCTGTGGGAAATGGTTATATGATAACAGTCAATTAATTGGTCAAACATTACAACCGGTAGTTCAGTATTACAGTTGCTTTTATGACCACCAAAGATCTTAAAGGACGATTGGGGTCAGAAGTGAAATTTGAAAGTTGACGTGTTTTTGTTATCAGTAAATCTCAAATTCAAACAATAAAAATGACTGAAAACAAAACAATAACAACTGTATGATCAACAGAATGAAAAACATTGACAGAAATAATCTTCCACGGTGATTAATGGAAATTCGTGGAAATTGTCAAAATCAAGAATGACACCCCAAGCACGTGTTCGGGGCAGATGCGTAATGCATGTGCAAACTATGGAATGTGTTTCGGCGTGTTGATAAACAGACCTGAACATTCTTTACTAGGATGTCTGTGGTCAAAACGTATGTTCGGTCTAACATTAATATTTCAGGTTCACCTACTTTTTTGAAAAGTATATTTTAATTAAGCAATAAGTCAGTGTTTGAAATGTGTACAGTTTATTCACAATACCACAATTAATTTTTCACACACACACACACACACACACACACACACACACACACACGTTTATAAAAACGTACCGGTATGGAAGAATCAATTATTTTTGTATATTGCATCTTTAAAACTGTTTCCGATGATGTTAGATCTTTCCACAGAACAATAATGCAGATGTGAACGATTGAAAGTGTCATATATTATTCATATCATTCGACGGCTGTTTTCTTACTTTATTTTAACGGTCGGACATTTTCGTGAGAGTTATTAATTTTAATACCCGGGTTAACATTGGACCTCGAACGATGCACTGTAATGTATACGCGTGGAACACGCTGTGAAGTGATCGGCAATCCAAATAAACTCCTAATCCAGCACAAGTCGAGAAAATAATTATTAGTTTTATCCTTTATTAATGACTTACTGTTGGGAAATCAAGTTCATATAACTTTAACATTACAGAACATATTATATATAATAACGCATTTCATTCATTAAAAATTTAAATTCCGTAATGTAGGCAATTGTTATACCAATTATTTTTACAGTTTCAAACGACATTTAAATTTATACTCTGAATTAATTGTTGGCGTATTTGTTTGGTAAAAGTCTGAAATATAAGTCTGTAATGCCTTTATTATCAGTTATAACTTTAAGTTATGTGTTAAGACAGTTTAATTACCATAGTTCAATCGTGGTGCCAATATATGTAGCAAGATTATAGCTACAACAGTACCAATATCCGGTGTCGGTCTTACACAGTGTACAAAAGCGAAAATATTCAGCCTTGTATAGTTGTAGCGACAGTTGTATTTCTCATTGACGAAGTGACATCTGTGACCGTTAATTAAGTGACGTTAGTCAGCATTTAATAAAGATATCGCTTTGAAAATGGATTACACACGTCACATTGACTGGTATTTTGGCTGACAAGTATACAAGTATTAATATATTCTATAGCTGTGTTTTTTTCCATTCTACCCATGCATTTAAAAGGTTAAGATCCATTTGCCGCCGGTATGAAAAGGAGCGTTACAACAAAGTGATCAAAGGCGTGTTGATATATCAATATCGTATCAATCATAAAGCGCCGAAAGGGACCGTGTCAACACAATTATACTTACTGCTTTCTGTCCACGCTAAAGTGTCGCATTAAGAAGTGTATTTCTTGATAGGAAGCCCATTATACGGGCATAGATACAAATAGGGAGGTGCAACGTTCGATTAAAGAGGGACACGTGCGTGTGTACAACAAACACTTAACTCAGCCTACTTACGGAGCATTTGGCTATAAATTACAGAGAAAACATAAAATTGGTTTGGTCTGTGAAAGGTGCAGAGAAGGGAATGGGGGTGAAATTACAAACGATCCACCACTTAATTATATTACATCCCAACCTGGACTCCGAACTGGCAGGGATTCGACCTCCCCTCCTCCCCGTCCACTGAGGATAAAACATTTTTTACTTGCAATATTAGGAGAATTCGTTCGATTCGTATTCGACCCTCCACCCCCTCCCACGTCCAGACAACGCTACGCCTGGTCCACAAAAAACCCAACTCTACAAATAAGTGAAGTTTATACTAGTATTTATATTTAGTGTCCTGTCTGCGCAAACATAAGGATATTCAGGTGTATGCTAGGTGTGACACCCCTCTTCCTCCGCACCGTGTCATTTTCCGGCTCAACTGATATCAGCGAGAGAGCTTGTATTAATATAATTAAGCACATTAAAACGTGTAGTGTTATTAATTGTGTGTACCGTTGTGGGTCGAGCCATGTTCACAACTCTCCTCTTTCTTGGTCTTGTGGCTCCATGTCTAGGTAAGTTAAAGTTTGTTTTGTTTAAAGATACCACTAGAGCACGATGTCTAGGTAAGTTAAAAATACAGATCACTTATGTTCTTAATTATCCACTTTATTTGTTATCAGTCTGTGTAAATGCTATGTTGTTAAGCATTCCAACTTGTTAAACATAAATGCTATGTTGTTAAGCATTCCAACTTGTTAAACATAAATGGCGATACTCGGAAAGCTAGTTCAGCTCATTTAAATCTAATGCACGCGGAACAGCAATACTATGTAACAATGGTAATTATCTTGCATTGTGGGTCTTGAAATAGACAAACATTCTTATATTTTAATTAGTGTTTATGGTCCAAATTTATACAAACCAAATTTTTATTATAATTTAATTAATATACATATAATTGATAAATTAGATAGTAAGTTTGTTATTCTATGCGGAGACTGGAGTTTAGTACATGATCCAGTACTTGACTTGTATAATTATACTAGAACAGCTGATAATTCAAATGCACGACAAAAGTATTGGAGATGACAGAAATATTTGATCTTAAAGACCCACGGAGACAACCTAACGGAGATTTAAGGCGATGTACTTGGAGACAGACTATACCCTTCAAACAGCCTCCCGCCCCGGAATTGGTCACTGGCCAAGTCAGACTAACTCACGGACAGGCGTGCCTGAACCTTCGGGATATGGGCACGTAAATAGAATTCCCTTCCTTCCTTCCTTTGAAACAGCCACGTCTAGACTACTCTCTGATGTCACATAACCTGTCACCATCAGTTGTCTATATAAATATTCATCCCAGTTTTCAATCTGATCATTCACTTATTGAATTAACATTAAAAATTAATGAAATAGAAAGAGGAAAGTTTTTTTGTTGGAAGTTTAACAATTCATTACTTGAGGACAAGGAATTCGTAAAATTGATTAAAGAAACTATAAATGTAACTATTTAGCAACACAAAAATAGAACGAGACTACAAGGCAATATACCATCGATGATCATCTTTTATGGGATACTTTATTGCTTATGATTCATGGTAAAACTTTATGGTCTTTATCGAGGGGAAAAAGAAAATTACAGTACGTAGGCAAATTTAATTGAAAGCTGAACTGGATAGCTAGACTAACAAAAAATCTAGATGATACACAAAAGACATTAATCTTAAACACAATATAATCCAAAATGTTAAACTGATAAACACTGTAACTGAAGATGTGGATTGTATAAAAGCTAAATGGACGTTTGATAGATTAAAAGCATGATGGGTTGAAAAGGGTGAAAAACCTACCAAATATTTTTTAAATTTAAAATCTAGATTTAAAAAAAAAATACAGTGGGTTTTTTAAATACTCAGTATACTAGAGGAGACAGTCTTTCATTTTCTTTTAAAATTAGAAGTAAATTTAGAACACCTATTGTCACGTGGCGAGTCCGCAAAATCAGATCCAGACACCTCTGAAAGTCTTGACGGTATACAAAGTTATGATGAAATCTTACACACTTTTAAAATTAGAAGTAAATTTAGAACACCTATTGTCACGCGGTGAGTCCGCAAAATCAGATCCAGACACCTCTGAAAGTCTTGACGGTATACAAAGTTATGATGAAATTTTACACACTTTTAAAAATATGAAAAATGAAAAAAGCTCCGGCCCTGATGGATTTACGGTAGAATTTAAAAAACCAAAGCTTTTTGAGAATTTAAATAAATATTTACCCCGAAACAAGGTTTAATAACCTGTATTCCAAAAGCAAATACAAACAAGAAACTTTTTTTAAAACAAAAAGGAGACCTATCTCTTTATGGGTCTTATTAATTATCTTCCCGCTGCCATAGCCTCAAGAATAACTTCTAATATTATAAGTGAAGACCAAAAGGGATTTCTATCAGGTAGATTCATTAGGTAAGTGACACGATTGGTATATGATATGAGATATATGGAAGACAATAACATCCCATGCTTGTTATTATTAACTGATTTTCGAAAAAGTTGTTGACTTGGTAGACTGAAATTAGGAAAATCGATTCAGAAATGGGTTTATTTATTTCAAAGAGATAGCCAATCCTATCCCCTTGTAGATGGAGCTGTTTCATTTTTATTTAACACAGGAATAGGGTGGAGACGGGGCCAACCAGTATATCTGCATACTGTTCTCCTCCGTGCAGAAATATTAGCCAAATTGTTTAAAAAGCAATATTAATATATATTAATATAAAAAGAATAAAACTTGGTAATATTGAATATTTATTTACTCAATTTGCAGATGATGCAACAGTAATAATTATTAGATAGAACGGAGAAAAGCCTCTATGCTACTTTGAATAATTTAACATTTTATGCTAAAGTGAATCTGGAGAAAACTAAATTGATTTGGATAGGATCAAAGAAACGCAGTCGATATAAATGATGTAAAGAATTGAAATCTGATTTAGAAAATGTTGTTAAAATTAATTTACTGATAAATTGAATGCTATGGAGTCTCTCATGAATATTTGGGCAAGTAGGACTTTAACACCATTGAGAAGAAAAAGTGTTTTAAAATCGTTATTTATTGCAAAACTAAATAATTAATTTTCGCCAATTACTTTAATACAGGAATTTCAAAACAAATTTTAAAAGTTTATATGGAAAGGAAACCGGATAAGAGTAAACGTGTGCAAATGAATTATAATATTAGAACCGGAGATATTAATGGACCCAATATTCAAAATTTTATTATGGCTTAAAACATTGCATGGATTAAAAGAGCTATATATATATGTTCTAATTAGAATTGGAAATTGTTAATACTAAGCGAGGTTGATAAGTTTGAACATATAATGGAATTTGAAAAGAATATTGTCTCAACAGTAAAAACTATCTATTGAAAAGATACTTTATTAGCCTGGTGTGCATACCTCAGAACAGGTAAGAACAAACTCAGTGGTCACAATGAGATATAATCTCACTTTATTCGGTATAATGATGACATCAAAGTAAATACTAATTAACTATGTTATAGAGATTGGTATGGAGATACATAAAATAAAACAATTCAAAACAAAACTTTAAAAATCCTATTCTTTCTTATAATATATAATTCTAAACTTAAGGCAAACTGCAAAGGCTTTAAACATTATTATAATACCTAGCTTATACCTTATTATTTTTAAAAACAAACAAATATAAATTAAAATGAGAAAATTATTAATTTTTTTATTATCAAGATTTGAAACTTATAAATGCAATGCCGTTTCGCTGCACAGATAGTACAGAATTAAGATGGCTGTAATAAAAACCTTATCCACAGAATATTACCAGATAATCTTTCTTATATATATATATATATATACCATAGGATATATTGAGTCACCTCTGTTCTTTTTGTGAACAGAATATCAACATTAATTCATTTATTTTAGTTTGTAGTAAAATTAATCCCATTTGGAAAGGGGTAAACGAATGCATCCATACCACCACCATTCCAAAAAACCCAAACAAACAAACCAAAACAAAACAAAACAAAACAACAAAACAAACAAACAAAACCCCAAAACCCACCACCCAGGTATAATAATGTTCTTTAACAAAAAAATTGGGTTTAGAATAAGTAACAGTGAATCAATTAATTCAGTTATACTATTACATATGCATACTATTTAAGAGTCATTTGAAATGTTTTATTCCAAGTATGGAATGGATTCAAAAGGAATTAGAAATGTACTATAATATTTACTGACTTGAACTTTTTTCTTAATTGCATATGGCATTATATACATGTATATATATATATATAATATATAATATATATATATATATTATATATATATATATTTGGTTATCTTAACAATTGACAGCGAGTTTTATATCAATTTGCAAAATAAATCACAATATTATGTTTAATATATTAGTGTGATTTGACATGTATTCCCGTAGGATTTGAATGCTGAAATTGTTTTTTTTTTCACTTGTTTGGGTTCATTTGAGGTAAAACTATCGGAAAATTATGGGGTTCAAATTTTCAGACCCCTCCACCCCCTTCTGGGGGGTCCTTTTCATCCCGGGACCCCCCCGCCAATTACTCAATTTCTATCTCCACTAATACTGAACCGATTTTTGTGATCTTAGTGTCGTTTTAGAGGTTCTAACTGATGCTGAGTTGTTTATCATAATTTCGAAGCTACCAGCAGTGCCCATCACTGACTTCCGGTTTAGGACATCAGCGAAATCAAGGTCGTTATCACGGTAGCGATAAACCTATACATGTAGTACCTCTTTTTCGGGGTTTTCAGGCACGAGAAACCAATTGGTGCATTCCTGCGATCAGACTATCCTGTTAATAGATAGCCATGATAAGGGTACGTAGATCACGTTTTTATCAAATGGAGTGAAAAAGCAGGTTTTATATCGATAAATACCATGGGAATCCCCATGTCCCAATTGCTTGAAATAATTTTGAAAGTTAGTATTCTGATGTCACCGGTAGATGTCGCTCGAAGCACAACAATGCCTACGTCATGACAAATTTCACAGAGTGCGCACAGACTTGGGGTGCGTTCTTTTCACCTCTCCTGGACATGTTCCAACTGTTCTGTCCTGGTTGTATCCCCCTCTCCAGATATCGTAAGACTTAGCAAAATTATTGGTTTTAAGGGTTTGTAACGTTTTGTATTGAGACACTTACTTGTCTGAACTTTATTGTTACTGAAAATGTTCACGAACTGTGAAGAAAAATCTCACAAATGAACAACAACAAATCGGATGTTGATTGCGCGAACCGTGCACGAGAAAACAAATCGAACCAAAATGATAACGGTCACGTGGTATACCAACATCTGTGACGTTTACACAGGAAGATTCCCTCTAAAAATAGATTGGACCTCGCTTGCTTAACGTTTTTTTTCTCGACAGCACGTCTTGTGAAAAAATGAAAAAAATGCATTTCGTGGTTTTACAAACATCAGGATTACCAAAAAGCACTTCAGGTGAATGGAAATGTGTATTCTAAATAATAAAATGTAAGTAAAGTGCACTTTTATTTGTGAAAAATGGGGTTTAATAGCGAAAAACAACGCCGTAATGGTTAACAAATAGCCGTAACTAGGGTGTGTCCCTTTAAGCATGATGCTTATTTGTACTGTTCTGTGAATTTATCTGGCATTTTAAGTTGCGTAATTTAAAGGTAGACTAAACTCCAACAAGAGGCTTATGCGTTGGAAAGATGCATACCCGGACCACCAACACATACCGACACTTTAACAAATGAAAAACGCGTAATTTTAGAATTAATAAAAAAACCGTGATTATTCCTGCTAACTGGGGGCAGCCATTTTGTTTCGTTTTTGTGATGTCCGGTGGTATAGCTTGGGGCGAAGTGACGTCAGCTCAGGTCCAACTTCTCTATTATGCACAGTGTAAACAAATGCTCTAATTTACGACAAGGCGCTTCGCTTTCATCAACCTCACTTGTAAAACAACATAAATGACTTGATAGTATAATAAACTATTTAACTAAATATATTTCAATTTGCATCAATATAACGAAATGGTCTTATAGTATTTTTTTCTTTTAAAAAAATTCCAAAGAAAAAATGCATATTATTAGGCCTATTGGTAGGATACGTTCGAGCAAAAACGACCACTCACGATACCCAAGTGATAATTTTCTTTTCTCTGGGACTACGTAATTGGTCAGTTTTGTGATTTTAGATGGGAAGGGTTTTATAGAATTACTTAAAGTAATAAAGCTGGTAAAGTCAATTACGATTTGAGGTTATCACACAATACCCTGTAATCTTAATAAAAGAGGCACGTCTTTTCAGTCAGTCTAGACACAGTGTCTAGGGACCGTCTAAATATACACCTGCCAATCAAGAACCATAGGTACAGGCCACGGAAAGAAAAGACCAACTCCGACTATTATTTCAGTACGTGGGTTAATTTATATAAAAAATATAACACAGTTATTTCAACACTTTGACAATGGTGGTTTATTTTGTATAAACCACATATACACGTTACTGTGTTACTGGGATAAATATTATTACAGAATATTGCGATGCATCCGCAAAAATCAGGTGTGTTTTGTTTCTTCAGTTCGAAGACTAATTCCTGACGTGACACGTTTGGTATTACGTAACCACCAGCTCGCCAGAGGGCGTATTCATTGTGATGGTACAAAATAGCTGCGCCCGTTATATGTAGGCGACCATGGGACACGAGGCGACCTAGGCGACCATGGGACACGAGGTCGAGAAGAAGTGTCAGCACGTCCGTGTCGGGTGACCAAACACGTACTTCTTGCTCAGCATTCTTATCTGTAGCAGCCAGGACTTGATGAGGAATAAGCGTATCGGCGTTTCTTCAAAATCGTGGCCCTTGATCTTTGTGTCACACACGACAACGAGCTTGAAGGCGTTACTGCTGGATACGTGTTCCAGGAGGCCCCTAGCGAATATGGTTGTCAGACTACTCTTGGTCTTTGAAGCAGAGAGTATCTCCTTGATAGACATCGTGAGCTTCATTTCCAGATGGATCTGGAATTCTGCGGATCTTACAGCTCTCTTCTGGCGTGTCTTATTCTTTAATGATTGATCAATATAACAATCAAAGATCACTCGACCCTCATTGTAGTCGACCATCATCCATTCGATGCGCTTGATGAATGCCTCTAGATGAATAGCTTCCGTATGGTCGGTGTTTTCTTCATGCTCTGAAGAACTGACATGGCAATCAGTACTTCGTACGGAATAGGCGCTTGATCAAGTGCAGGTGCAGCTTGTATAGGTTGAGCTTTCACTCCTTCAATGGCATGTATCAGGCTGGCCTTATCTGTAGGGATGTACAGAGACCCATCAATGGCACACAGGGAGCGTGGCACCACTGACATCTCATACTCCCCAATCATCTCCTCTAATTTTGGCACCAGGTCGGGTCTGCTTCCTTGGATGATCAGAAATCGACCTAGCAGCTCATGTGCCTCTCGCAACTTGATAACTTTATCACCCAGGCGGACTTTCGTTTTCGCCATCCAGTTCGAGAACGTCTTCAGTTTGAGTTTTTTCATAGGATCCCATACTGAAAGCGTTGACGTCGGCAACAATCTGTCGTGAATGAAGTGTTCAAATCGCTGATATCCCTTTTCTGTAAAATGCAGAATGTCGTCCTTCGCATCTGCTGGTATAAGAGCTGATGAAACTAGGTTCTTCAAAGGAGACTGGATGGAGTAATGGAGCTTCAGTGCATTGGATCATCTCGTTCGAGTGCGTTCATTTGTGCGAGGTGGACTGGCATCAGGCGAGCATAGTTGAGGAGATCGTGAGCGACGAAATACTTGATCAGGTTCTCTAATGCACCCAAGTACCCTTCCCAGTCACCTGAGCGGCAGGCAATGATACGATTCAAGAGGTTTTCCACCTGTTCGACGTACTGCAATAGAAATTGGGCGAGCTCGCCAATTTCTTCTCCTTCGAGTGGCTTGAGATCTCTGGAGTAGCTGGCCTGGATCTTGTTGTAAATCTCGACCATGTCTGGACTCCACTCGTGCAAAGCTTTCTTGAATGTATTGGACTGGACACGGAGAGGTCCTGGTGGAAGAGTTGAGAAAATAGCGTCAAACCTCAACATCAGGATGGCCAGGTTTGTCATGATGTGGTACTCGACTCCTCGCTTATATGCCTTGCCACCATAAATCCCACGAAGTTATGCTGACGTGTATGTCCGACTTTCAATGGCACACATGTCGATCAATTTTTTTGCCAAGAGCGTGCAGTGCGACAAACATAAATACCATATTAATATTCCCTAAAGCAACTTTATTATGCATATCTATTGACAGGATAGTATGATTGCAAAAAGGAGTGCACCAATCGGCTTTTGGCGTTGAAAGTTCTGAAAGAGAGGTACTACATGCGTAGATTTATCGCTACCGTGATAACGATCTTGATTTTGCTGGTGTCCTTAACCGGAAGTCGGTGATGGGAATTTCTGATCGCTTCGAAATTATGATAAATAGACTCAGCATCAGCTAGAACCCCTAAAACGACCCTAATATCACAAAAATCGGTTCATTATTGGTGGAGATAGAAATTAAGTAAGTCGCTGGGGGGTCCCGGGATGGAAAGGGCCACCCAGAAGGAGGTGGAGGGGTCTGAAAATTTGAAACCCCATCATTTTCCAACAGTTTGAACCCAAATGAACCTAAACAAGCAGCAAAATCAATTTCAGCAATAAAATCCTACGGGAACAGTATAGGTGACATATATACAAAACCCCCATTCTACGCTCCTGATATATACATTCGTTTGTTAAAACTTGGTGTGCACCTTCCCCTGGATCCGTGCCTGTTTCTTGTTTGTTGTTGTGTTGTTCACACGACTGTTACTTGTTTCATATTACAGGAGCCGTCGGGACAGCAACATGCGGAGGGGGCACGGCCTATGTAGGCGTGCCCTTCACAGTGACGTGCAGTATAGCAGGCGCCATAGTTGACGGGGGCATTGTGTGGTATCGACCGAACGGCGAGCCTGTGGTCACGTGTGACGCTGCTGGCTCGTGTTCCTCTGACATCGCTGGATACAGCGTGACGACATCGACTTCGTCACAGCAGACTCTTGTCATCAACTCCCCATCTGCAGCAAATGACGTCGGCGACTTTGGTTGTGAAGATGGGATCGAGAGCTTCACACCTTGCACTTTGGCAGTTGTCCGTATGTAGTTTGATTTTGCCCTTTCATTACTTATCCCTAGCTCGTTTATACATATACACATATATATGTATGTATGTATACTATACATGTATATATTTTTTTCCAAAACACTTTTATTTTTGTTCTTGCTTCAAACCAAACTGAATTTATTTACAACAACAAAAAAATGTTTGAAGGAGGATGGGACGGACTATAGAAGATAATGAGACTAAGGAATAAAGTAAACTAGCATTATGCGTCTTAATTCGAACGCTGAACATGCCTGCCAAATCAAACCATTGTATTGCATTGCACACGTTCGACTTTTGTTTTCCCTCCATGCCTCATAGCCCTAAAATGTAACAGGCAGCAAGCTTATGGCAAAATGACGTAAAACATTAAATAAGAATGTTCTTCCTTAAACGGGTACTAGAGCCCTGTGAACGGACTCGAGACTTGCTAGACTCGGCCCGTCCCCGAGTACTAGAGACTTGCTAGACTCGGCCCGTCCCCGAGTACTAGAGACTTGCTAGACTCGGCCCGTCCCCGAGTACTCGAGACTTGCTAGACTCGGCCCGTCCCCGAGTACTAGAGACTTGCTAGACTCGGCCCGTCCCCGAGTACTCGAGACTTGCTAGACTCGGCCCGTCCCCGAGTACTAGAGACTTGCTAGACTCGGCCCGTCCCCGAGTACTCGAGACTTGCTAGACTCGGCCCGTCCCCGAGTACTCGAGACTTGCTAGACTCGGCCCGTCCCCGAGTACTCGAGACTTGCTAGACTCGGCCCGTCCCCGAGTACTAGAGACTTGCTAGACTCGGCCCGTCCCCGAGTACTCGAGACTTGCTAGACTCGGCCCGTCCCCGAGTACTAGAGACTTGCTAGACTCGGCCCGTCCCCGAGTACTCGAGACTTGCTAGACTCGGCCCGTCCCCGAGTACTCGAGACTTGCTAGACTCGGCCCGTCCCCGAGTACTCGAGACTTGCTAGACTCGGCCCGTCCCCGAGTACTAGAGACTTGCTAGACTCGGCCCGTCCCCGAGTACTAGAGACTTGCTAGACTCGGCCCGTCCCCGAGTACTCGAGACTTGCTAGACTCGGCCCGTCCCCGAGTACTAGAGACTTGCTAGACTCGGCCCGTCCCCGAGTACTAGAGACTTGCTAGACTCGGCCCGTCCCCGAGTACTCGAGACTTGCTAGACTCGGCCCGTCCCCGAGTACTCGAGACTTGCTAGACTCGGCCCGTCCCCGAGTACTAGAGACTTGCTAGACTCGGCCCGTCCCCGAGTACTCGAGACTTGCTAGACTCGGCCCGTCCCCGAGTACTCGAGACTTGCTAGACTCGGCCCGTCCCCGAGTACTAGAGACTTGCTAGACTCGGCCCGTCCCCGAGTACTAGAGACTTGCTAGACTCGGCCCGTCCCCGAGTACTCGAGACTAGCTAGACTCGGCCCGTCCCCGAGTACTCGAGACTTGCTAGACTCGGCCCGTCCCCGAGTACTCGAGACTTGCTAGACTCGGCCCGTCCCCGAGTACTAGAGACTTGCTAGACTCGGCCCGTCCCCGAGTACTAGAGACTTGCTAGACTCGGCCCGTCCCCGAGTACTCGAGACTTGCTAGACTCGGCCCGTCCCCGAGTACTCGAGACTTGCTAGACTCGGCCCATCCCCGAGTACTCGAGTATTCGTGGAGATCCCCTGTGATGCGTTGTCTATTTGAAAGAAAGAAAGAAATGTTTTATTTAACGACGCACTCAACACATTTTATTTACGGTTATATGGCGTCAGACATATGGTTAAGGACCACACAGATACTAAGAGAGGAAACCCGCTATCGCCACTTCATGGGCTAGGCCCACTCTTTTCGATTAGCAGCAAGGGATCTTTTATATGCACCATCCCACAGACAGGATAGTACATACCACGGCCTTTGTTATACCAGTTGTGGAGCACTGGCTGGAACGAGAAATAGCCCAATGAGTCCACTGACGGGAATCGACCCTAGACCGACCGCGCATCACGCGAACGCTTTACCAATGGGCTACGTCCCGCCCCGTGTTATTTTGAATGGGAATGACGTCAGATATCTATGATCACTGCTACTATAAGTTTTGTTTTCACAACGCTGGACAACTTTCAATGTAAAGTTGGTATTGACATGTTGATGCGTCGCCGTAGTACTTTGCTTAAATGTCAATAAACGTAGTGCCGTGACCTCGATTAATTTACATCTAATTTGCAAAGATATCAAATTCTGAAAGTATGTGATTTAAAAATAATACAATACTTTGATTACACCGGATATGCTAGCTATGATATGATAACTATTGCTAGTCAATCTGCGAACCACCAGTCATTTTGCGTGGTCCTAACATCTTCCGTCATATCATGGAATGACTAAAATTCAAGGCCTTGTGTGACACAAGATGCTTGAATGTGGGTACAGCAAATCGGTAACAGTTCCCGGGTTAATGGGAAAAATGCCTATTCATATTTGTTTATACATATTTATATATAAACAGTCACTAATTTGAGCCCTGTTTGTGTGTATGTACACACGCACGCACGCACACACACACACACACACACACACACACACACACACTGAGTGACTATTTAGTTGCAAATGCGACCATAACTGTACGTCTGCTCCTGAATAAATTACTTTAGTCGCATCGTGCGACCTGAACTTTATTCTGGTTTATTCACTTTCTTTTACCATTTACACAGGCATAGACAAAGCACACCCTTGTAACATGTAGAGCCAGTTACGACGCCTGTTTCTCGGAAACGCACGTGTTTAAGCATGGTAAATGTATGTAGTTACACGCGTCTAAAACCAAAAACAAAAACAAAAACAACAAAACAATCAGGCCGTGTAAATTCGGCCTGTAGTATTTATTTAATTATACATAAAGTTAAAGTTTGTTTTGTTTAACGACACCACTAGAGCACATTGACTTAGTAACTATCGGTTGTCAAACATTTGATAATTTTGACATATATAGTCATAGAGATGAAATCCGCTACATTTTTCCATCAGTAGCAAGGAACCTTTTATAAGCCTCATCCCAAAGACAGGATATCACATACCACGGCCTTTAATATACAAGTCGTGGTGCACTGGCTGGAACGAGAAATAGCCGAATAGGCCAAGACCAAGACCAAATTGTTTAACGTGCACATTCAGAGCAAGCTGTTGTAGCGCACACCTGTCCTGGGCACAAGTACTGGCCTCAGCCGGTTCTTCCGTCCAGGACAGGAAAGGGTTGGGGTGGGTAAATGAGGGACCGCCTGCACTGGCAGGTGCAAGGGAGCACCAGCAGTCCGACCGTAGCCGGTAACAGGCGGAGCGAATAGGCCCACCGACGGGGATTATTTATACGTGGTCTTGTCCCTAAGTGTATTACTACGCGAAAGCTATTCGAAAAAGCAGATACATGAAAAGAGCACGGTGGGTGTGCCATATGTTTCGCTATTCAACTACAAAAGGTGGTATGTTTTTTAGTCTCCTGATATGACACCAGTTTGTCAGTGTCTTAAATTATTAATATAGGCTTAATATATTTATTTGTTTATTTAACCAAAGTTAGCTCCTAACTTATATATTTTGCTCCTAATTCTTTTTACTTTAGCTGCAGTGTGTCTATACTAGCTCAGAATGTTAACATCGAGTCCTGTACATTTGTTTTGTTTAACTACACCACTAGAGCACATCGATGTAATAATCATCGACTACTGGATGTCAAACATTCGGTAATTCTGACAAATATAGTCTTAGAAAAAACCTGCTACATTTTGTTTATTAGCAGCAAGGGATATTTTATATGCACTTTGCCACAGACAAGACAGCACATATCACTGCCTTTTGGTATATCAGTCGAAGGGTATTGGTGTAACTTTAACCGTTTTCTACCCATTACAGCTGCTATGAGTAGTACCCTTATGCAGAATGACCTACAGTCGATGATGTCACAGACATTTACAGCCAGTTCGTCCTTGACCCTGGTTGTGGCGACATCATGTACCACTCCGGCGGGAGTATGCACGTGGAGCTATCAAAACACAGAACTGGTAATATCTATCAATAAAGTTTAACGTTAAAGTTTGTTTTGTTTCATAGCACCACTAGAAGACATCATTGGCTATTGGGTGTTAAATATTTAGTAATTTTTGACATGAAAAGGAAACCCGCTCTATTTTTCCATTAACAGCAAGGGATCTTTTATATGCATTTTCCTACAGACATGACGGCACATACCACGGTCGTTGATATACCATTCGTAGGGCACTGGTTGGGACGGGGAAAACCCCCAGTTAGAGAGTGGGTCCACTGAGGTGGTACGATCCTTCGATGCAAGCACCAATCCAACAAGTGGTTGTGACAGGTGCCCACATAAAGGCATCGCACCACTCCAACAAGTAGTTGTGACAGGTGCCCACATAAAGGCATCGCACCACTCCAACAAGTAGTTGTGACAGGTGCCCACATAAAGGCATCGCACCACTCCAACAAGTAGTTGTGACAACAAGTAGTTGTGACAGGTGCCCACTACTCCAACAAGTAGTTGTGACATAAAGGCATCGCACCACTCCAACAAGTAGTTGTGACAGGTGCCCACATGCCCACAAAAGTGGTTGGCAGGTCTAAAGGCACTCAATCCAACAAGTGGTTGTGACAGGTGCCCACATAAAGGCATCGCACTACTCCAACAAGTAGTTGTGACAGGTGCCCACATAAAGGCATCGAACCACTCCAACAAGTAGTTGTGACAGGTGCCCACATAAAGGCATCGCACCACTCCAACAAGTAGTTGTGACAGGTGCCCACACATAGGCATCGCACCACTCCGTCAAGTAGTTGTGACAGGTGCCCACACACAGGCATCGCACCACTCCGTCAAGTAGTTGTGACAGGTGCCCACATAAAGGCATCGCACACTCCATCAAGTAGTTGTGACAGGTGCCCACACAGAGGCATCGCACCACTCCATCAACTAGTTGTGACAGGTACCCACACATAGGCATCGCACCAATCCATCAAGTAGTTGTGACAGGTACCCACAAATAGGCATCGCACCACTCCATCAACTAGTTGTGATAGGTACCCACACATAGGCATCGCACCAATCCATCAAGTAGTTGTGACAGGTACCCACACAGAGGCATCGCACCACTCCACCAAGTAGTTGTGACAGGTGCCCACACATAGGCATCGCACCACTCCATCAACTAGTTGTGATGGGTGCCCACACAAATGCATCGCACCACTCCATCAAGTACTATGTGCCCATACAGAGGCGGATATAGGGTGGGGCAGGGGCCCCTAAATTTTTGCGATAGTTATAATTTTATTATATATTAATTTTCTTTTCTTTTTTTACAACCCCTCTCCAAACCTCCCCCAAAGTTCCCTTGGCATTTCACCTCATGTCACTGGGGCCCCTCTAAATGGATATTCTGCATCCGCCACTGCCATAAAATCCTGGATACGTCAATGACTGCCCATTCCAACTGAAAATCAACTTCATATATAACTTCCACCAGCTGCTGTCATCGTCAGACCCCTGTGTTTTATACCAAGTCATCCTTCAACTGGGGTTGTGGGTGAAAGGGCAGTGAGAGGGGGCAGGAACTTGGTACCATATATCTGCCGAATATGTGAACCTGATGCATAGGCATCAGAAGGTAACGATGAGGGGGCATTAATTGTATCATAAAAAAGATATCTACACTAAAACGTTTGTGGTTCTTTTGTAGTTTAGTATATAATAATTTGCTACATTGTCAATTGAAAGCGACTATTCGGAGTTTTTATCTCCAGCAAAACCTTGTTTGTAACCCTCTCCCCAATGAAGTAAACACACGGCCTGGTTTTCTCATGTGTGTTTTTTTTAAACATATTTTAAATATAAAGCATCATACGTATAAGGAAGAAAATGTTTTATTTAACGACGCAATCAACACATTTTATTTACGGTTATATCAGACATATGGTTAAGGACCACACAGATATTGAGAGAGGAAACCCGCTGTCGCCACTTCGTTGGCTACTCTTTTCGATTAGCAGCAAGGGATCTTTTATATGCACATCCCACAGACAGGGTAGTACATACCACGGCCTTTGATATACCAGTCGTGGTGCACTGGCTGGAACGAGAAATAGCCCAATGAGCCCACCGACAGGGATCGATGCCAGACCGACCGCGCATCGAGCGAATGCCTTACCACTGGGCTACGTCTCGCCTCTTCATGCGATTTTTGTTCGAAATATTTCAAATTTCGTTTGGCCGTTGGAAGAAATAATAAATAAAAAATAAAGACAAAAATAACATCGATATTAAAATACTACAACACATTACGATATCCAGTAATGCATTGTAAGTAGAGATATTCATATTTTAAGCAAGAAAATGTGTGTAAATTGAATAATATAAAAATATTGTATTTGCCAAAAACCTTTTAAAATGGCTACAAATTGAGAATAGGCTCTTGAAACACTGTGATTGTTTTCTCAACAGGTCAGTGAGACAGGCACGTTCGATGGAAGTTTCGCTGTGACCACCAGTCCGAGCTTACACAGCGGCCAGCAGTGTTCTGGGGGTAGCGTGCACACCGTCTGCACCCTAACAATCTCTTCCACTCCCAGCTTCCTCGCTAACCGGAAGGTGACGTTGTCACTGAACATTGCGCATGCCTCACTGGTATCCCCCATCATCGTCACCAGTTCTAATGTACTTACCTTCGCAGGTAAGCTGTATATAAATAACATGTTTTAACAATCCTGTCACCACTGACTTCAACACAGTGACCACTACCTTGACAAGCAAAACAACCATCATCATCATCATCATCATCATCATCACCACCACCACCATCATTATTATCATCACCAACATCACCACCACCATCATCATCACCAGCACCACCACCACCGTCATCATCATCATCACCAACACCACCACCACCACCACCACCACCATCATCATTATCATCACCAACACCAACACCACCACCATCATCAGCATCACCAACACCACCACCACCATCATCATCATCACCAACACCACCACCACCACCATCATCATTATCATCACCAACACCAACACCACCACCACCACCATCATCATTATCATCACCAACACCACCACCATCATCAGCATTACCAACACCACCACCACCACCACCATCATCATCATCATCATCACCACCCAAGACCAAATTGTTTAACGTGCACATTCAGAGCAAGCTGCTGTAGCGCACGCCTGTCCTGGGCACAAGTGCCGGCCTCGGCCGGCTCCTCCGTCCAGGACAGGAAAGGGTGTGGGTGGGAGGAGGAGGGACCGGCTGCACTGGCAGGTGCAAGGGAGCACCAGCAGTCCGACCGTAGCCGGTAACAGGCGGAGCGAATAGGCCCACCGACGGGGATTATTTATACATGGTCTTGTCCCTAAGTGTATTACTACGCGAAAGCTACTCGAAAAAGCAAATATGTTGACAGGAGCGCGGTGGGTGTGCCATTTGTTTCGCTATTCAACTACAAAAGGTGATATGTTTTTTAGTCTCCTGACATGATACCAGTTTGTCAGTGTCTTAAATTATTAATATAGGCTTAATATATTTATTTGTTTATTTAACCAAAGTGTATTCCTAAATTATATATTTTGCAAAATGTTAACATCGAGTCATGTACATTTGTTTCGTTTAACGACACCACTAGAGCACATGGATGTATTAATCATCGGCTATTGGATGTCAAACATTTGGTAATTCTGACAAATAGTCTGTTACATTTTTGTATTAGCAGCAAGGGATATTTTATATGCACTTTGCCACAGACAGGACAGCACATACCACTGCCTTTTGGTATATCAGTCGAAGGGTATTGGTGTAACTTTAACCGTTTTCTACCCATTACAGCTGCTATGAGTAGTACCCTTGTGCAGAATGACCTACAGTCGATGATGTCACAGACATTTACAGCCAGTTCGTCCTTGACCCTGGTTGTGGCGACATCATGTACCACTCCGGTGGGAGTATGCACGTGGAGCTATCAAAACACAGAACTGGTAATATTTATCGATAAAGTTTAACGTTAAAGTTTGTTTGGTTTCACAGCATCACTAGAAGACATTGATTTATTAATCATTGGCTATTGGATGTTAAACATTTAGTAATTTTTGACACGAAAAGGAAACCCGCTCTATTTTTCCATTAACAGCAAGGGATCTTTTATATGCATTTTCTTAAAGATATGACAGCACATACCACGGTCGTTGATATACCATTCGTAGGGCACTGGTTGGTACGGGGAAAACCCCCAGTTAGAGAGTGGGTCCACTGAGGTGGTACGATCCTTCGACGCAAGCACCAATCCAACAAGTGGTTGTGACAGGTGCCCACATAAATGCATCGCACCACTCCAACAAGTAGTTGTGACAGGTGCCCACATAAAGGCATCGCACCACTCCAACAAGTAGTTGTGACAGGTGCCCACACAAAGGCATCGCACCACTCCAACAAGTAGTTGTGACGGGTGCCCACATAAATGCATCGCACCACTCCAACAAGTAGTTGTGACAGGTGCCCACATAAAGGCATCGCACCACTCCAACAAGTAGTTGTGACAGGTGCCCACACATAGGCTTCGCACCACTCCGTCAAGTAGTTGTGACAGGTGCCCACATAAAGGCATCGCACTACTCCAACAAGTAGTTGTGACAGGTGCCCACATAAAGGCATCTCACCACTCCAACAAGTAGTTGTGACAGGTGCCCACATAAAGGCATCGCACCACTCCAACAAGTAGTTGTGACAGGTGCCCACATAAAGGCTTCGCACCACTCCATCAAGTAGTTGTGACAGGTGCCCACATAAAGGCATCGCACCAATCCATCAAGTAGTTGTGACAGATGCCCACATAAAGGCATCGCACCACTCCAACAAGTAGTTGTGACAGGTGCCCACACATAGGCATCGCACCACTCCATCAAGTAGTTGTGACAGGTGCCCACACATAGGCATCGCACCACTCCGTCAAGTAGTTGTGACAGGTGCCCACATAAAGGCATCGCACCAATCCATGAAGTAGTTGTGACAGGTGCCCACACAAAGGCATCGCACCACTCCATCAAGTAGTTGTGACAGATACCCACACAAAGGCATCGCACCATTCCATCAAGTAGTTGTGACAGGTGCCCACAGAAAGGCATCGCACCACTCCATCAAGTAGTTGTGATAGGTACCCACACATAGGCATCGCACCATTCCATCAAGTAGTTGTGATAGGTACCCACACATAGGCATCGCACCACTCCGTCAAGTAGTTGTGACAGGTACCCACACAAAGGCATCTGACCACTCTGTCAAGTAGTTGTGACAGGTACCCACACAAAGGCATCGCACCACTCCGTCAAGTAGTTGTGACAGGTGCCCACACACAGGCATCGTACCACTCCGTCAAGTAGTTGTGACAGGTGCCCACACAAAGGCATCGCACCACTCCATCAAGTAGTTGTGAAGGGTGCCTACACAGAGGCATCGCACCACTCCATCAAGTAGTTGTGATAGGTACCCACACATAGGCATCGTACCAATCCGTCAAGTAGTTGTGATAGATGCCCACACAGAGGCATCGCACCACTCCGTCAAGTAGTTGTGATAGGTGCCCACACATAGGCATCGCACCACTCCGTCAAGTAGTTGTGACAGGTACCCACACAAAGGCATCGCACCAATCTGTCAAGTAGTTGTGACAGGTACCCACACAAAGGCATCGCACCACTCCGTCAAGTAGTTGTGACAGGTGCCCACACATAGGCATCGTACCACTCCGTCAAGTAGTTGTGACAGGTGCCCACATATAGGCATCGCACCACTCCGTCAAGTAGTTGTGATAGGTACCCACACATAGGCATCGTACCAATCCGTCAAGTAGTTGTGATAGATGCCCACACAGAGGCATCGCACCACTCCGTCAAGTAGTTGTGATAGGTGCCCACACATAGGCATCGCACCACTCCGTCAAGTAGTTGTGACAGGTGCCCACACAAAGGCATCGCACCACTCCATCAAGTAGTTGTGAAGGGTGCCCACACAGAGGCATCGCACCCCTCCGTCAAGTGGTTGTGATAGATGCCCACACAGAGGCATCGCACCACTCCGTCAAGTAGTTGTGACAGGTGCCCACACAAAGGCATCGCACCACTCCATCAAGTAGTTGTGAAGGGTGCCCACACAGAGGCATCGCACCACTCCGTCAAGTAGTTGTGATAGATGCTCACACAGAGGCATCGCACCACTCCGTCAAGTAGTTGTGATAGGTACCCACACATAGGCATCGCACCACTCCGTCAAGTGGTTGTGACAGGTGCCCACACAGAGGCATCGCACCACTCCGTCAAGTGGTTGTGACAGATGCCCACACAGAGGCATCGCACCACTCCGTCAAGTGGTTGTGACAGATGCCCACACAAAGGCATCGCACCAATCCATCAAGTAGTTGTGATAGGCGCCCACACATAGGCATCGCACCACTCCATCAAGTAGTTGTGACAGATGCCAACACAAAGGCATCGCACCACTCCGTCAAGTGGTTGTGGTAGGTGCCCACACAAAGGCATCGCACCACTCCGTCAAGTGGTTGTGGTAGGCGCCCACACAAAGGCATCGCACCAATCCATCAAGTAGTTGTGATAGGCGCCCACACATAGGCATCGCACCACTCCATCAAGTAGTTGTGATAGGTGCTCACACATAGGCATCGCACCACTCCATCAAGTAGTTGTGATAGGTGCTCACACACAGGCATCGCACCAATCCATGAAGTAGTTGTGATAGGTACTCACACACAGGCATCGCACCAATCCATGAAGTAGTTGTGTTAGGTGCTCACACACAGGCATCGCACCACTCCATCAAGTAGTTGTGATAGGTGCTCACACAAAGGCATCGGACCAATCCGTCAAGTAGTTGTGATAGGTGCCCACACACAGGCATCGCAAAATGCCGGCGGGAGGGGGAGCTGAAGCTATTGCATGGCCCCCACTGGCGTAGGCACCCTCCCAATCACACCTCATCTTTTCACAACCTGGTATATTTTCTTATCGCCCTGTAACACGAATCACAGACGGTGTGATTACCCCCCCCCCACACACACCCACACACACACACACACACACACACACACATCCCACTCTCACCCCCACTCCATAAGATCATGGCTACGTCAATGACTGCCCCTTCCAACTGAAAATCAACTTCATATAGAAGTTCCACCAGCTGCTGTCATCGTCAGACTCCTGTGTTTTATACCAAGTCGTTCTTCAACTGGGGTTGTGGGCGAGGGGGCAGTGAGGGGGAGCAGGGACCTGGTACCGTATATCTGCCGAATATGTGAACCTGGTGCATAGGCTTCAAGGATTAATTGTATCATGAAAAAGATATATACACTAAAACGTTTGTGATTCTTTTATAGTTTAGTATATAATAATTTGCCACATTGTCAGTTGAAAGCGAGTTTTTTTTTTTATATCTCCAGCAAACCGTTGTTAGTATCCCTCCCCAATGAAATAAACACTATATGTTTTAAATATAAAGGATTTAACATATTTTAAATATAAAGCATCATACGGATAAATACATTTGCAATGACTTTTGTCCGAAATATTTCAAATTTCGTTTGGCCGTCGGAAGAAATAATAAATAAAAAATAAAGACAAAAATAACATCGATATTAAAATAGTACAATACTTTACGATATCCAGAAATGCATAGTAAATGAAGATATTCATATTTTAAGCAATAAAATGTGTGTAAATTGAATAATTTAAAAATATTGTATTTGCCAAAATTCTTTTAAAATAGCTACAAATTAAGAATAAGCTCTTGAAACATTGTGATTGTTTTGTCAACAGGTCAGTGAGACAGGCACGTTCGATGGAAGTTTCGCTGTGACCACCAGTCCGAGCTTACACAGCGGCCAGCAGTGTTCTGGGGGTAGCGTGCACACCGTCTGCACCCTAACAATCTCCTCCACTCCCGGCTTCCTCGCTAACCGGAAGGTGACGTTGTCACTGAGCATTGCGCATCCCTCACTGGTATCCCCCATCACCGTCACCAGTTCTAGTATACTTACCTTCGCAGGTAAGCTGTATATAAATAAAATGTTTTAATAATCCTGTCACCACTGGCTTCAACACAGTGGCCACTACCGTGACAAGCAAAACAACCATCATCATCATCATCATCATCATCACCAACACCATCATCATCATCATCACCAACACCACCACCACCACCATCATTATCATCACCAACACTACCACCATCATCATCACCAACACCACCATCATCATCCATAACACGTACCATTATCACCATCACAACAACCAATGCCACCAAAAATCATCATCATCATCTTCATCATCATCACCACCATTACCAACTCCATCATCATCATCACCACCATAAGCGTATGTGCAAATCCTCGAATTCGGGCACAAACAATGGAGATATTCCATCAAAGTTAGCTGGCCTGAAACCTTTTCACCGTGTATTTTTCACCATTCTATTCGCAATATTTAATTAATGTAAAAATAAGAAATGCTTCGTTTAATTGCAACCTTATATAGCTGTAGAATGCTAATATGAACAACAACAACAACAACAAAAAATCCAGATTCGGGCATTTTTGTTTAATTCGGGCAAAACTTAGCCTGGCCCCGTACAAAATTGGGAGCCTGCTCGCCTCTGTTCACCGCCAACATCATTAGCATCATCAACAGCAACAACTCTATCATCATTCCAACATGATCGGAATTTTCATTTAAAAATGTACAGTTTAATGACGTGTTCACATTAAAGTAAATAAACTGAATATGTTAAAGGCGCTCAATCACGGATTTAGTGGGCATTATTTCTCTAAATATGGATTACAAATGGAAATTACATTCATTTGGAACACCAAACCTTGTTATTGTGTGATCCAAAACATTTTAATTGAACTACGATCGAGGGAATTCCATGACGCGCTTCATTTTTAAAATTAGGAACTCTTCTTGGGAAAAGTCATAAAAAATACAGCAAAACAGACTCGTAGTGATGAGGCTGTATATATTATATACGACAACCGTGTAATGTATTTTAGAATTGTATATAAACGACCGCCGTGTATAGAGACTTGGCAAATGAGGGCCGGCTAATAATAAAATAATAAAAAATATTTATTATTTCATAACAAAAATAACTGCGAAGACGCTGAAATACAATAATAAACAGTCGGAACATGAACTCACCATTTATTATTATTATTATTATTATTATTATTACTATTACTATTATTATGATCAGGCGCGTGTGCATGGAATTTAGCAGGAGAGAGAGTCTAGACGGTTACAACGCTATAGTGCTTGGTTCGAAAACGGATAACATGTTTTCCAGCGTCACAAATGTGGCATACGACCAGCCAGTCGTTTTTCGTTAAACGTTTGCAAATTATTTACCGCCTATATACATTTTTTGCTGTGAATATAGCCAGCCATAGTTAGCGGAGGCTATATACATGGCGGACGTATATATAGTCACATCGTATATAAACACCGTTTAGTTCAGAGTATTCTTTTAAAATGTAACAATTCCTATCCTAAGTCAGCTGTTATGGCATATTTTGCATAAAATGAATTTGACAAGGTGAAAAATTAAAGTATTTGTGATCCAGATGTTTAGAGGTTTTTGCGTACGACTAAGGATAAATTTACCTATAGCCTAGATACAAAGGCCTAACTAGTCGGAATTGTCGACGTTTAACATGCTCATGTTACTAAAATAAATTAATGTATAAGCTTATTATCATTCAGTACATGTTTTTATTAAGTTTAATAACCTATTTTCGTTGTTGTTTTGTTTTCTATTTACTCTACGTCACAGAGGACGGTCAAGCGTTCTCGTTACACGAGCTTGGTAAATCGTTTTGACACTGCGGTTATTCGGGGGATGCCCGTCACGTGATTCAAAATAATACGTCACACCTCTGCTCTCCAAAATAGCCGTTATTTTTCTCTGAATTATGGACCGTTGACATAATTCCTTTTTTCTTTTTAAAAAAAATAAAATATCAATTAGTGGGACATGGTGGTTAAATAAAGTACTTTTATGAACAAATCAAATGTATATATTTTCAGATAGCCTAATACTTTGTTGGGTCATTAATTAGGTCACCATCCGTGAAGGAGCGCCTTTAAAGTTTCTTTAGTTTAACGACACCACAAGAGCATATTGATTTATTTATTATCGGCTATTGGATGTCAAATATATGGTAATTCTGACATATAGTCTTAGAGAAAAAAGCCGCTACATTTTGCCATTAGTAGCAAGGGATTTTTTTATATGTAACTTCCCGCAGACAGGATAACACATACAACGACCGTTGATATACCAGACGTGGTACACTGGCTGGAATTGAGAAATAGCCCAATGGACCCACTGACGGGGATCGATCCAAGATCGTGAGCGCTGTAATGTATGTCTGAGACAAGTATGGTTTAATCTGTCTCGAAATATCTGATTCTTTGCTACAATTTTGTTTTTCAGATAGTTCTTCCGGGCACTGCTGGCATTCGTCAGTCTCCTTGATGGTCATTGGCTGTTCTATTTATTTGTTGTCCTGTTGGCTATAAATAGTACTGTCGTCACTGTTTAAAAGAAGTCTTCATTTGAAGTGTTGTGCCTGACTGTACTTTTAACTTTGATATGTTTTATATTATTATGTACTCAGCATAATAAAACAAAAAGGTGATTTTGTCGTATCTTTAAAAAAAAAATTCTTTCCGATTTAATGACAATAAATAAAACAAGTGCGCATGCATTCCTATGGACTAAAAGTGGATGTGTGGGTAAGACGAAACCTCACCTATAATGCCACTTTATTTAACGGACACCGGAGACTGAACTTGGAGAGGGGCGTCGAATATGAACCTAGCGGGCGCCTTTGTTTACATTTTCCCTATGCACACAGTGTATGAATAACGTAATATGACACTAATAGTATGAGGGCCCTCCAATCTGATTACAATTAGCTCTGCTGGGTCTAGCCAGTAGATCTAACAGCATTGCGTGGACTCCCATTTCCAGGTGACATTTCATCAATAGATAACACACTTCTCTGACAACACGCGATGAAGCTGGATGTGCTCTCGACTTTGCTAGCCAAGACCTTGCTAGCCCACCGGTGGAGGAAACTGGTGCCGCAGTTCAACGCGAAGCACTTCATCTCGTCCCCGTAGTCGCCAAATTTATTTTATTTTATTTTATTTTTTAATTTAATTTAATTAATTTATTTATTTATTTGTAAACAGTCCGACGCACTTTATTTTGGCAGCCCGTCTAAAATGCTCAAATCACCTTAAAATCCTTTCGGTCGAGCACTCTAATTTTATTATTTGGACTTAATTTTTGGTCCAAACATGAGTAGTATGAACTTGTTGGTCTATTTCAACATTGAAAAAACAGGGGCAAAAGTGCAGTAATAAACTTTGGATTGTATACTAGTATAAACATTTATATTTTCGTCTTGAAACGAATTTTATATAAAATTTTATATTGCAATTAGTTTCCGGTATACTTCGTAATTCACCTGAATTATTTCGTATACCCTCGGGATAATCCTGAATGTTTTCAAATTCTTTTCAAATCACTGGCATGATTTTTCAAGTAAGGTTTTGATTGGTCGAATGAAAGGTCAATAGGACATGAACTCCAACGGGCTGCTGTTAGATCCACATGTAATAGTGGAGCTAATTTTAATTAGATTGAGGGCCCTCATACTATTTACACAGTAAAAATTGTTTTAGCCTCGTCCCCCGAACCCACCCCCGTTCTACACCCCTTCTGAGGGCGAACATTTGCTCACTCTTTTTAGGCTACACGAGTTGTTGGATTCTGTTTCTGAACAGATTCAACAACTGATGGGAATATAACTTGTTAATAAGTAAATCTCTGTTAAAAATGGTGTTGGTAAATTGATACGAAATTAATACAGAACTCGATACATGGTCAAAATAGGAATCGATGAGCAAGCAAGGGTATTATGTATCGTATCGTATCGTGCATAAGCGTATGAGACAGGGAACAGTTGCCCCCACCCCACCCCTAGTGCCAGAGCAAAAACTCAAATTCAGGTAAAGATGATACAGATTATAGGACAAAATGTGCTAACCTGAGACCTTTTTACCATGTTTTTCCACCATTCTACCCTCAAAATTAGTAATCCATGTAAAAGTGTGTAGTGATTTGTTTGCAACCCTGTATAGCTGTTTAGTAGTAATACTAATATGAATACATGTTATCCAGATTCGGGCATTTTCGTTTAATTCGGGCAAAAGCCAGCCTGCACCCCCCCCCCCCCCCCCCGAGGGAGCCCATACCCCTAACATATCGTGATGTAACACCCATAGCCGTCACACCAACTTCTCTCTCATTAACAACTAACATGCAACTATTAACCCATATCTTTATTTTATTTATATTAACAGCCCAAATAGCTGAGGTGTGAGCCCCAAATAACGTGCTTTAAAACATTTACTGAATTATGGTAGCCTACGCACACACGCACGCAATGGCATGTACAAGCCGCCAAATCTAGCACTATGATCCATATAATGTACTGTCATGTCGATGTCTAGTGCTCAAATGTGTATCAAAGGTCTTGGTATGTGCTATCGTGTCTGTGGGAAAGATGTATATCGAATGTTAAAGTGACAGTCTCTGATTATCATGTCATAACATAGTTTACTAACGTGAACGGACATCGGTTACTGTATACGCTCAGTCTGCCGCATTGCTCCAACAATGTATTAACGACGGCCTTTGTCGGTTTTACCGGCCTCAGTGATGTCGTGGTTAAGCCATCGGACATAAGGCTGGTAGGTACAGGGTTCGCAGCCCGGTACTGGCTCCCACCCAGAGCTAGTTTTAACGACTCGATGGGTAGGTGCAAGACTACTACACCCTCGTCTCTCTCACTGAGCACTGACAACTAAGAACTAACCCACTGTTCTGGACAGACATCTCAAATAGCCGAAACGTGTGCCCAGGACAGCGTGCTTGAACCTTAATTGGATATAAGCACGAAAATAAGTTGTTTTTAGTCGGGCAGTTCTGGTGAAAATGGCAATTCTAGTCCAGGAAGGTTAATGCTTGTTTGATTTAACGACACTACTGATTGATTAAATATCGGCTATTGGATGTCACACATTTGGTCATTCTGACACGTAGTCTGACTACAAGTGCATTTACATAAACAATCTTTTGATAGGGAAACATGGCCGCTTACTGCAGGAGTCTGCTAATTATAGGTGGCTGTTTGGACAGGTCTGCCTGTATTTGTGTATAATTTTGACATCTTTGTTTGTATGTTGAATTTATTCATTGTGAAAACGTCTGCGTAAACATAGTTAATCATGCGCCTTTTTTTCGACGTCGATTTTTTTTTTTTCAAACGCCTGACTGTCACTTGCCATCGGGATTGCACAAAGTAACTTTTACTGGCCCGAATCCAAAAAACACTGGCCTCGGGCATCGAGCCACCGTATTCTAGAAGGCCTGCCTGACAATAGAATTTAAGTTACACGATTCAAAAGTCAATAGCACATGAAGGACTACTTTTAATGGCAGACATGGGTGTTGTCTAAGCTAGACCGTCAATTTATGAGTCTGTCGCACATAACATCTAATTATTATCTATGAATAGGTGTTCCTTAAGTTCTTCACCATTCATCCGTGATTGTGTACAATGCAAGTGGTCACTATTGTAAAAAAGCGACACCGATTTCGCCTAAAGGTGACTGGCACGGCGAAGTGTAGCTAGTCAAAGCAAATTTTGGGCTCACTTCGCCAGCCCGCGTGAGTCATCAAAGGAAACCCGATTCATTTTTCCTAATGCAGCAAGGGATCTTTTATATGTACTTTCCCACAAACAGGAAAGCACATATCACGGCCTTTGAACAGTTGTGGTGCACTGGTTGGAACAAGAAAAAACCCAATCAATTGAATGGATCCACCCAGGTGGTTCGGTCCTGCGATGCAAGTACCCCAAGCGAGCACTCATCGGACTAAGCTAAATTCCTCCCCTGTGCTGGAAGAAGTAACAGTCTTGTGTTATACATACTTGACCCATCATTTATCTTGAAGAAGAATCCTCCACCTCAGTATACCCACTGTTAGTGTAGCCTACTCTGGCGATCCATTTTGGTGGAATGCAATCATCTGAAGCAAACTAGAAATATATATTTGGAAGAAGAAATGTGATGGAATCCAGAAGTTTTGTTGAAATTTCTTCCCGATACTGACTTTTATTCGAAATTTTAATTTGACCTATTTCAATTTCACCTACCTAATCTGTGATATTTGTATTTTTGCACACTGTGTTTTAATTTAACTCATAAATTTTTTATATTGATGTTGATCATGAATTAATTTCTGTAACAACACGTTTGTGGATTAGCATAGGCGTCGTCTCAGAAAAAAAGTTAGTTTGTGTTGTTTGACGACACCACCACTAGAGCACATTGATTTATTAATCATCGGCTATTCGGTGTCAAACATTTAGTAATTTTTACGTATAGTTACAGAGGAGAAACCCACATTTTTCCATTAGCAGCAAAGCATCTTGTATATATGCACCATCCCACAGACAGGATAGCACATACCACAGCCTTCTATAGGTCAGTTGTGGTGCATTGGCTGGGATGAGAATAGCCCAATGGACTCACCGACGGGGATCGATCGTGTATCTTAGATCGACCGCGCATCAGACGAGTGCTTTACCACTGGGCTACATTCAAATGTTTTTAGCATCTTAAATTTCGTGTTACATGTACTTCCTAATATAATTGTTTTGGCACATGCGAAATTATTAAGAGATAAATTAAAGTTTGGGCTACTACAAACATTAGAATAAAAAAAGACACCCCCCCAAAAAAAAAAAAAAAACCCCCCACAACACCCCCCCCAAAAAAAACCCCAAACCAAACAACCCCCCCCCAAAATCCAACAACAAACAAACAAACAAACAAAAAACAACACCCCCCCCAAAAAAAACCCCCAACATATTGTATATACAGACACTGACATTTTAAATAGAAAACTTAATTTAATGATTTAATGTGTGACTCATGACAATCCCTTTAATTAGATTTCGTGTATTTCAGACATTTTAAAGCTAACCATGACACATATATCCGTAAAGTGATCGTTTATCAGATCCGACAAACCATGACATATATTCGAAAATCATGTCCGTCAAAGCAAGGATTACGGAGGACAACTCTCACGGTTCCCACACAACTTAACACCAATAATACCTAGTGAAAACTGATTTTATTATGGTCTAAACCACAGGAATACATAAAACATACAAGCATACAAAGTAATTCAGTCTGATACGGTCTTATGTTTGACCTCAGGTCAAATAACGTCATACGGTGCTAATTATGAGATAATGATAACAATTCCCCACCAAAACGGAGCATTTTCCAACATTGTCCGACAAATAAACGTTACGGACATATATATAATATGTCGGTCTTCATTAAAAACTGCGATCCCCGTCGCATTGGGCTATTTCTCGCTCCAGCCAGTGCACCACGACTGGTACATCAAAGGCCGTGGTATGTGCTATCCTGTCTGTGGGATGGTGCATAAACAAGATCCCTTGCTGCAAATCTAAAAGAGTAGCCCATGAAGTGGTGACAGCGGGTTTCCTCCCCTCAATATCTGTGTGGTCCTTAACCTTATGTCCGACGCCATATAACCTTAAATAAAATATGTTTAGTGCGTCGTTAAATAAACCATTTCCACTTCCTTCATTAAAAACCACTGGTTCGAAATCATCCGTTATCAGATGCGTTTACGGACGATAATTGGATGCGATAAACCCGATCGTTAACGGATATGTATCATTAACTTATTAAACTGATTCTTCATAATATAGTCAACAGTCAGTGGCGTAGGAAGAATGTGTGACTGTACATAGTGCCCTGAATTGTAATAAATTACCTTTTGTAATACTTGCCTTGAATTGTAATAAAAACTATCCTGAATTGTAATACTGACTTGGATTGTAATAAAAAGTGCCCTGAATTGTAATAAACTAGCTGACTTGAATTGTAATAAAGAATTGCCCTGATTTGTAATAACCAGAGATGCCTTTAAGTGTAATGAGATACCGACTTGAATTGTAAGAACACAAAAATGAAAAGGAACGTGTGCTTAACGACACCGCACCGCATTTCTTCAATTTGAGGCTGTTGAGTTTATTATATTTGAGACAATCGTTACTGCCACATAGGTTTCTCCTTTCGACTATCAGCAAATAGGTTTGTGGACCCACTGGGCTATTTATCATTCCAGTTATTGCTCCACAACTGGCATGGTATGTATTATCCTGTGTATATGATGATGCATATAAAAGATCCCTTGCTATTAATCGCTAAGAGTAACACAATGAGTGGAGGCAGCATGTTTTCTATCTTTGTTGCCCGTAACCATGTTGGGGACGGGATCTAGCTCAGTCGATAGAGCGCTCACCCGAGGTGCGTCGGTCACAGGATCAAATCCGCTTGGTGGAACAATTCTCTCATTGGGCTTTTTGCCGTCCCAGCCAGTGCCCCACGACTGGTATACCAAAGACCGTGGTATGTGCTATCCTATCTATGGATATCACTTGCTACTAATGAGAAAATGTAGCGGATTTCCTCTGACTACGTGTCACGATGACCAAATGTTTGACATCCAATAGCCGATAATTAATAAATCAATGTGCTCTAGTGGTGTCGTTAAATAAAACACTTTGTTTCCCACCCTCGCCTATACCAAGTATCACAGCCATAATTTAGGTCTAGATACTCAAAGTGCTATACAAAGTATATGGGTTGCTATTATGTATATGTATGGGTCTGTCTGTGTGTGTGTGTGTGTGTGTGTGTGTGTGTGTGTGTGTGTGTGTGTGTGTGTGTGTGTGTGTGTGCGCGCGCGCGCGCGCGTGTGTGTGTGTGTGTGTTTAATTAGGTATTGTCAAATCTGTATTAGTCGGCCACCCAAGAGAGTACAAATTGTGGCCTTTTAAGACAAGTGGCTGCTTCATACAAGTCGATTTGTTCTATATTAGACGATTTGGGAGTACAATATTATGTATTATAGTTCGAGTATTATAATTATAGAAAGTATAGGCCTATATAAAGTTAGAAATTCAGGGCAGTTTTTATTACAATTCAAGTCAGTATTACAATCCAGGGCAGTTTTTATTACAATTCAAGTCAGTATTACAATTCATGGCAGTTTTTATTACAATTCAAGTCAGTATTACAATTCATGGCAGTTTTTATTACAATTCAAGTCAGTATTACAATTCAGGGCAATTTTTATTACAATTCAAGGCAGGTATTACAAATCAGGTAATGTATTACAATTCAGGCACACATATATATATATATATATATATATATATATATATATATATATATATATATATATATATATATATATATATAAACCATCGCTGCTGCTATTGGATCAAGAATAGTGCAGTATATACATGTATTTAGCATACATACTGCCAGTCGGATCCGGCATATCCATTACCGGGGTGGAGTGGTGTGTGTGGGTGGTGGTGGTGGTGGCGGTGGTGCTGTTCAACAATGCATTAAATGAAGCCGAGATTCGTGAAAGACTAATGTTCAATAATATTACAAAATACAAACTGCAATTTACTTCAAAAATAAAAATTATTCCTAATCAAACTATTCTTTAAATCTCTTAAATTCTATGTGCTGGGGAAAAGGGGTGGGTCGGTGTGTGTGTGGGGGGGGGGGGGGGGGGTGGGGGGGGGCTTATAGGCTACATGTGTACTGCTTGAATGCGTTAATATCATATATATTATGTATGTGAACAAATGATTTACTGGTAACAACGTAACTGAAAGAAGATTTTATTCAGGAAAATAAATCTAACAAAATGCCCTTGAAACAACAACAAAAACAAAACATAATATACACACAACCTTTTTCGCAATAAAAAAAATTCTGCATTACTTTCATAGGGAAACCAGTGCAGGCAAAGAATGTACAAAAACATTTTCATATGCAATGCTGTCTTGTTGCAATAATCACCAAGTTATGGTTTTTGCTTCGAACGCATGTTATTCCATCCACCCCCGATTTAAACAAAATCCTAGTTCATTTACAGTTGTTACCAGTATGTCCTTTGTCCACATACTTAATACATGTGTTATGACATTTCTGTAAGAAAATATTCAGTGAAATACTAATTGCGTTATTTATGCCTCTCAGTATATTAACATAATCGGCTATAGGAAATATTTGGTGCAACGGAACCATAAGAATGAACGGTTTTGGCATAAGGGAGATAACTGATGACGATGTTTTCTGAATCTTTATTAAGAGGAAAATTTTCTCATATTCTGGAAGTGAAAGAAAGTTTCAGCAAGTTTTCGTAATGTTAATAAGTTGTGTAAAAAACATGTCTTGTCAAATATTTACAGTGATTTTCATATGTTTAATATCCTACTGCAGAGCAAATGTTCAAAGTGAGTGAATAGGCCACGATAATTAGTTTTTAAACTTCGTCTAGTCCTCGCTAAAAATGAGGGTCCGACTATTGTATTTTATAATTTAGTATTTAGTATAATTTACCCCAAGACACCCCAAGATACTCCAAAACACCACCAAAACACCACCAAAACACCACCAAGATACCCCAAGACTCTATAAATGTTTTAAAAAATGATTTAAAATGTACTATGTTATAAAATATTTAGTGGAAAATGAAGGAAAATAATTAATTTTAAGCCTTTTGACAGCCGATTGCTAAGGGAGATAATCGACTATTTACCCCAAGACAGCAATGATGCAATCTTTGTTTTTTCTGTGTCAGAGCTCACGCTGTCGTTAGCCAAATTAGCCATTGGCTAATTAAAAAAAAAATGGCTAATAAAATTTGCAAGTGGCTAAAATTTTGGCTAAGCCATTTTCTGTCTTCTGATGTGAACAAACGGTTACATAATCTATCCGACACCTTAAACATAATAGTACTACCAAATATTCAATTAGCGTAATAGCGATCTCGTGACCGGTAACGAGAAACGGTGTCATGCAGAATACAGCGTAGGCCTTATGATGTTTGCGTATTTTAATAATCACGGTTATTAATTTTAACGGCATGCATTCAGCATGTATGACAGCAATGTCTGGAAGATCTGTAGCTTGTTATTTTTACTTTGTAAAATCTTTGAACCAAAGTAATAAAAACAGACCGACAATGTGTGTCAATTTGAATACACATACCAGTTCAGGGCCGAAAGACGTGTAGGGGCATCTCAAGGGCTGAGTTCAGCCAGATTGAGCGAAAACAAAACGTTTGCTAGACTGGTTTGTGCGCTTCACGTTAAACCAAATGGACACGACAAACACCAATCAAATAGTTCGAGAATGTTAGGAAGAACGTTCGTTGGCTGAACTGAGGACAGCTCTCGGTGGAATATACGTCGCGCTTCAGCGTCAGCCGACGCCTGCGTGTCAAGAGACATTGTTGCGGACATTAAACAATACGATTACGCAAAAGTAAATCTTGATGTAAATTTGTAAAAAAAACAATAGTTATTCGCATCAATGAATACCTAACTGCAGTTTTTGTTTATTCCTTTGTCTTTGTTAATTTCGTACCCATGCAGATTGTGATTGCCGGAAATGAACATGCAGTATTTAAATTTTGTAAGCAGAAATCACAACAAGCATTTAACACGACGCTGAAATCAACGGCAACAACATGGCATAAATTATGAAATTGTTTGGGGTGGGGAATTGACGGGTCACTTAAAAAAAAAAGCAAAGAAAAACAACAACAATTGAAACTAACATAAAGATTGCTATTTAAAGAAATAATGAGCAGTGTTCTCCAACTTTTATGCGACCAGGTTGGTGGACATGTGAGGCCTTGGTCCTTCGTCCACGAGGGGGAGGGGGGGTGAGCTCGAGAGGGGTTCGCCCCCTCTCGCACCGGAAAATTTTGTAAATCTTAAGTCACAAAAAGTGCTTTTTTTCTGGCATTTAATAGTCGATGTCGTGTATATTTATATACCATCGACGTCCCAAACTGCCTTCACCTAACGATAAAAACACGAATAAGATATTTATAGAAATGCTATTCTACATTTTTGAGCTACGATACGTGAAATAAAATAGATTGCAATCAGTTAACGTGAAAAATCAACAATGGACTTAAAGCAAATATATTCTAGTAAAGAAAAGTGAAACACCCTCCGGTAAACAAGAAAGAGTGCAACATTCAGGCACACGCGTTTGCAAAAAGTGTCGTATCGCGCATGTGCGATTTGTCGTTTTCCATTTTTAATGCCACTACATCAACAAAAATATGTGTCTTAACTATGCACAGTTGTCAAACACTTAGTTTAATATGTTTTTAAAAGAGGAAAGAGTGCAACATTTCTAACTGCGTTCAGGCACACGCGTTTGCAAAAAGTGTCGTATCGCGCATGTACGATTTGTCATTTTCCATTTTTAATGCCACTACATGAACAAAAATATGTGTCTTAACTATGCACAGTTGTCAAACACTTAGTTTAATATGTTTTTAAAAGGAAAAATTCAATTTGTCAAGCGTTGTGGTCCGGTCCGCGTTTTATCAACACACATCACTAACACTTGATGTCATTACTGATAGGCATTACGTTTATACCAGTGAATAGTTAAAAAAATTAATTTTTTTAACTAATTGATTCTTAATTAACACAATTTATACCCTCAAAATTATTTACAATTGTTATGAATGGATTATAAAAACTATTCACTACAACAGAGGCACAAAAATGTAGCATACCTTTTGCAGATCAAATATAATAAGGCGTATCATAAAATATTGTTTGTTTCCGTTTACCCGACCGACCCTAATTTGAACCTGCCGACCCTAAAACTTTTTTTTGTATATCCAAAAATGTTTTTTTTAATATAACAACGATTTCCACGAAAACATTCCAAAACTATCACAAGCACTAATTTGGTGTCATTTAGGGGATAACCCTACTGAGTTTTCCGATTTGCGGACGTATATCGGTGGTTTTACTGTCGCAAATTTAGTTTTATTGTCGACCCGTTAGCCACGAAATGTTTTCTTCTAACAATTGATTGATGGAGTTACTTCCCTTCAAATTGAAGTTCGGTAACTTTCGTGAAATATCGGGCGAAGAGTCGGAAAATTGTTTTCACGAATATATGCGATCTTTTCCGATTTAGCGTAGCGAGGTGTTCCGATTAATAATAATAATAATAATAATAACTATATTTAATGATTTACTCCAGCGACAAACTGGCCTTGTAGAAATTTAGTGACCTTCTGATAAACTAGGGGAGGGAATGTTTACTGATACTGATGGAGTTTACTGCCAAATCAAATGATTAAATATGTCAGTAAGATCTCGATGCGTTTCGTTAATTTTTGTAAATGGTCACTGGGAACTTCGCGGGTTTCCGCTAAAAACAGTGTCAGAATGACCATGTGTTTGACGTCCAATAGCTGATGATATTAAAGATAAAAATCAATGTGCTCTAGTGGCGTCCTTAAATAAAACAAACTTTACTTTTCAACATTCGTTTGAGCATCCTGAGAATTTATACTGCATTTCTATTCATTGGACCAATTGATTGCTTCAGACCAAGTGTGTACTTTAATACTGGATGCATACAGAATAAAACTAACATTGCAAATTATAAAATTGGTAAGTCTACCATTTCTTGGATACACCAGGAAAGATAATATTCATAATTTTTTTTTTTTTAATGTTATTGTTGGACAGATAAATATAGAACCCTTCTTTTCAGTTTTCATTAAAATAAATTGTTATAACTTATTTACTGGTTTCTATCCAATTAAGGTTCATCCAAGTCTGTCCTGGACCAGTACAGAAGTTAAGTGTTAGTATGAGAGTAAACCTTCTGCCTGTTATTAAACAGCAAGGGGTCTTTTGTATGTACTCTCCCACAGATAGGTCAGCACCATGTTGCCCTCAAAATCAAAATACCTTGCCTTTTATAAATTTATAAGTTGCCCATGTAAAAAGAAGCCTTTAAACACACCTATGTGGATAGTACTACATATTTCATTTTTTAAATTAAGTTATGAAATAGATATAAGGTTTTTGTCCTTTTGAAAATTGTATAATGGAAAAAATAAAGCCCTTATATTTAAAACTGCACATAAAATATGCCCCCAAAACGTCACTTTACCATGCCTTACTTTATTTCTATGGAAAACACTGTGATGAATGGTATTGTTGGTTTGCATAATGCATTTCTATACATGCAGAGGTTATTTTGGATACCGGTAGTCAACACCTTTATTGAATATCCATAAATAAAATTATTTTCCAAAATAAAATGTTTTTCCTACCTACCTACCCTATATTTTTCCAGCATGTAATAGGAAACAAGTAATTTTTTTTTTCCGGCCTAATTGAAAACAAATTCTAACAACAGGGGTCTTAAAATTTTAATGCTTTGGCCTTGTTGATCTGGCACGTGTGAGATCATGTGATATGCAGTAAAAGTTAATTCATCTTTCTCCAGTTTAAGTCGTTTCTACGAGTCATGTGGACCCGATATCAGTAATTTTAAGGAATAAACAAAAACGTTAGGGGTTTGTAAAGTTTTGTATTTAGATACTTACTTTTCTTAACTTTATTGTTAATGAAAATGTTCCTGAACTGTAAAGAAAAACCTCTGAAATGAGCGACATGCTGATGAAAACAAATCGGATGTTGATTGCACGAACCGTGCACGAGAAAACAAAGTGAACGGAGTTGGAAGCATAACGCAGTTGGGGACGTTGATATATATATATATATATATATATATATATATATATATATATATATATATATATATATGTATATAAAAACCAACAACAGCAAGAAAACGTACCGCTTTTAAAAATAAAATTTTAATGCCTTGGGGGGTATCGTGTATGTTTTTGGGGCATCTTAGAGGTCTAATTAACGAGCTACTCTCGATTCACTAATGTCAACCTAGGGAGACACCACAGCATCATAGAGGTCTAATTAACGAGCTACTCTCGATTCACTAATGTCAAAACCTATACTTGCTCTGGAACTTTCTTTAACCGTTCAAAATTGCGCCCAATTTCCTCAACCAAATTTGCACACTTTTTCTCTTTGGCATAATACTTTGCACCATTCAAAATTCCATAGCACCATCACCCCCACCCCCGAATGCTACCGTCCTTGTTTGGGCTGCTGGTGTTCCCTTGCACCTGCCAGTGCAGGGGGTCCCTCCTCTCTTCCCCCCCCCCCCCCCCCCCCCATTTCCTGTCCTGGACGGAGGAGGCGGCCGAGGCCGGCTCTTGTGCCCAGGACAGGTGTGCGCTACAACAGCTTGTTCTGAATGGTGTGCACGTAAAGCCCTATGACCTGACCTGACCTTTGTGTTTTGGGGGTATCCTACGGTGTCTTGGGGTAAATAGTTGATTATCTCCCTTAGCAATAGACTGTCATTAATGCTTAAAATTAATTCTTTTACTTCATTTTCCACTAAATATTTTATAAAATAGTACATTTTAATTAATTTTTAAAAATATTTATGGAGTCTTGGTGGTGTTTTGGGGTGTCTTGGGTAAATAGACCGTACAAATTACACCATCTCGAAATGCCTTCAAATGGGGAGTAGTCTGTAGATACAGGACCAGGCCAGGACTTGTTTGATATTTACAGCAGTTCAGCAATTTGAGCCTTGAATACGTGTGGTTCTGTGTTACAGGCCAGGACTTGTTTGATATTTACAGCAGTTCAGCAATTTGAGCCTTGAATACGTGTGGTTCTGTGTTACAGGCCAGGACTTGTTTGATATTTACAGCAGTTCAGCAATTTGAGCCTTGAATACGTGTGGTTCTGTGTTACAGGCCAGGACTTGTTTGATATTTACAGCAGTTCAGCAATTTGAGCCTTGAATACGTGTGGTTCTGTGTTACAGGCCAGGACTTGTTTGATATTTACAGCAGTTCAGCAATTTGAGCCTTGAATACGTGTGGTTCTGTGTTACAGGCCAGGACTTGTTTGATATTTACAGCAGTTCAGCAATTTGAGCCTTGAATACGTGTGGTTCTGTGTTACAGGCCAGGACTTGTTTGATATTTACAGCAGTTCAGCAATTTGAGCCTTGAATACGTGTGGTTCTGTGTTACAGGCCAGGACTTGTTTGATATTTACAGCAGTTCAGCAATTTGAGCCTTGAATACGTGTGGTTCTGTGTTACAGGCCAGGACTTGTTTTTGATATTGTTACACAGCAGTTCAGCAGTTCAGCAATTTGAGCCTTGAATACGTGTGGTTCTGTGTTACAGGCCAGGACTTGTTTGATATTTACAGCAGTTCAGCAATTTGAGCCTTGAATACGTGTGGTTCTGTGTTACAGGCCAGGACTTGTTTGATATTTACAGCAGTTCAGCAATTTGAGCCTTGAATACGTGTGGTTCTGTGTTACAGGCCAGGACTTGTTTGATATTTACAGCAGTTCAGCAATTTGAGCCTTGAATACATGTGGTTCTGTGTTACAGGCCAGGACTTGTTTGATATTTACAGCAGTTCAGCAATTTGAGCCTTGAATACATGTGGTTCTGTGTTACAGGCCAGGACTTGTTTGATATTTACAGCAGTTCAGCAATTTGAGCCTTGAATACATGTGGTTCTGTGTTACAGGCCAGGACTTGTTTGATATTTACAGCAGTTCAGCAATTTGAGCCTTGAATACATGTGGTTCTGTGTTACAGGCCAGGACTTGTTTGATATTTACAGCAGTTCAGCAATTTGAGCCTTGAATACATGTGGTTCTGTGTTACAGGCCAGGACTTGTTTGATATTTACAGCAGTTCAGCAATTTGAGCCTTGAATACATGTGGTTCTGTGTTACAGGCCAGGACTTGTTTGATATTTACAGCAGTTCAGCAATTTGAGCCTTGAATACATGTGGTTCTGTGTTACAGGCCAGGACTTGTTTGATATTTACAGCAGTTCAGCAATTTGAGCCTTGAATACATGTGGTTCTGTGTTACAGGCCAGGACTTGTTTGATATTTACAGCAGTTCAGCAATTTGAGCCTTGAATACATGTGGTTCTGTGTTACAGGCCAGGACTTGTTTGATATTTACAGCAGTTCAGCAATTTGAGCCTTGAATACATGTGGTTCTGTGTTACAGGCCAGGACTTGTTTGATATTTACAGCAGTTCAGCAATTTGAGCCTTGAATACATGTGGTTCTGTGTTACAGGCCTCTTTATTAGGGGGCGGGGGGAGGGAGTGGGACGTAGCCCAGTGGTAAGGTGCTCGCTTGATACGCGGTTGGTTTGGGATCAATCTCCATCGGTGGGCCCATTCAGTTTTGGGCTATTTCTCATTCCAGCCAGTGCACCATGACTGATATTTCAAAGGTCATGGTATGTGCTACCTTGTCTGGGAAAGTGCATATAAAAGATCCCTTGCTGCATTAGAAAAATATAGGGGTTTACACTGATGACTACGTGTCAGAATTACCAAATGGTTGACATCCAATAGCCAATGATTAATTTATCAATGTGTTCTAGTGGTGTAGTTACACAAAAAAACCCACCAACAACACTTAAGTATTGGAATGTTATGTAATTTAAGCCTGGCGTAAATTACATGGTGCCCATTGATACTTGTACAATTGTAGGCAGGTTATATGCACACAAAAAAAAACCCAACAAAAAAACAATGTTGAAAAGGTAAAATTGTGTGCCGCTGTAAACAAAGCTAATTACTGCATAAACAGTTGTTTTGTTTTTAAATTTCATCCAAAATCCAGAATAGATGGCATCTAGTTTAGGCAGTTATATTGTTAATATGGATTAATGATATCTGGACAGGACTTTAAAATCATGCCAGTTTACACAGAATGCAGATGGCCAAGATGAAATAAAATGCAACATTTGAGAAAAATTATTTGTGAATTCAGTAACGTGTGTGGTATGATCAGAAAGCAATTTTTGTCTAGTTTCCAAAACTGTTTACAGTTCTTAGATACACCTAGCCATTCAACAGTTACGCCCATTTTAGCAAATCATATTTTAGACTTCAACAAGAGTAACTTTTTGTCAAAAATATATACCTTTTTTAAACAGTACTAGATAGTAAAAAAAATGATCTAAAAGATATTAAACAAGTGTATCTTTCTTTACATATTTAGCTAAATTTGTTCACTTTTAAGTAAGTAAGTAATCAGTGTTAATTAATTAAAATATACTTGTTGTGTCCTTCCATTACTGAACAACTTTTTTCGAAATAAAATTTATTTCAAAGAATTTGTTTTAGTTTAGAAGTATTAATAAGTTATAATTAAAAAATTTTTTTTTATATAAATTTAGTCATTGTGACCAATTAAGAACCTGTGCCTCCATTCCAGTAATGGAGGGACATCTGTGCCATTGTACCTTAAAACAGAGTGTGTGATAAAACCAACTTGAAAGACATGATATCAAGCATCGAAATAAGCATTGTGTCTAGTATCCCATTTACAGGTTACAACAAAATATAACCTGGTAACCTATAGGTTACCACAACTATTTCAAAGTTACAATTGAATTTCTGTTATCGGTACGACTAACGAAATCTGGAAGTAAATTTATCAAGTGGATGCTGCTTAAACGCCGATTGCCGAAATTGCTTTGCAATTGCACAAGTGCGCACGAACATTGGTGCAATTTCGTACAAGAAAAGAAAACGCAAAAGTAAATTCATCTAGTGCTTAAACATGGAATGACTATAATTGCTTTCAGTTGCACAAGTGCACATGAACATCGATGCATTTCCTTACAAGAACATGAAACGCAGAAGTCCGGAATGAATTGCCTGGTTTACATTCGGAAACGAAACTACCGTTACGTTGAAACTTTTGTCGAGAGCGAAACACCGTTCTCGACTTTTCTTACATGTGGTAACCTCCCGGTAACCTGAACAACCGTTCTAGATTTATTTCGATGCCTGTACTATGTATATATATTTTGATTAAATATACTTGAATCATTTTATGTAACATCAACTTCTGTAATTTACAAACACTGCAAGTCTTTAGATATCACTTTATTAAGAGATTGCAGCTACTAATTGGGGCAATAAAATTTCTATATAGTCTAGGAGAATGGGAAGTGTCACCTGATCACTTTGTACCTGTCTTACCAAAAGGATGTGTATCTCACTTCTGGCAGACTAAGAGTAATTAATTTACTTCACACCTTAGTCCTAATTAAAAGTCCAATGGAAATGGGGGCAGTTGTAACAACAAAATTTTTAAATAGCAACTTGAAATATATGTTTTAGCTTTATGTTTGCTTAATACACACATTCATTTTTATAAGACCAATAATTGCCAGTTCAATATCATTTACATTAAACTGTTTTACAGTCAAAAAACATGTTTGTTCAGAAAAATAAAGATACTACAGTGAATGCCAAAACAAAAAACTAGGGTTATCATATATTTTTACAAATTACACATGTAAGTAATATGGATGTTTTCATTTATTCACCGGTTATCTCCAAATACATGTACATACATTAGTATTGGTAGTTCATGATACTGAACAAATCAGTGTGACTGATGTGTTTATTAAAGTTATCTTTAATATGCTCAACATGCACATACAAATACATGAAACTTTACTATTTGGATTATGGAAACAATCAGTCGAATTATAGAACTTTATTAACAGTTATTTGCACAATTCTGTCATAGTAGACCAATTTTTTTTTTTTTAAATGTGGTGTATGTAATCCAGTTAATAGTATAATACTAAACCAGAACATTAAAAATAATATATATATTATAGATGTCCAAAAATTGTTTGCATAATTTCAACTTGATGATATATACATGTAAACATACAAACAATGCAAGTTTGGATATACTGTATCCAAAACAATATAACAATGAACCATGAATTTATTTTTATTAAAAATATAATTACTGAGCTATGTATTTCAGAGTTATATTGTTGATTTCAGTTATATACTAGTTCCAATATTGGACACTTTAACTTAGCATGTGCAGCAAATATGGAACAAAAAAATTGTCATTTTATGACCTGCATTTTCTGTTCCTCCATCACCCAATTTTAAAAGCCCATTTATGACAATTAAAACAGTTATTTTTATACAACAGTATAAAGGAAACCATCAGCTACAATATATATACCAATCCAAAAGCAGGGGATCAAAAATCCCATCACCCGACACCTGTGCCAAGTGGAATTTTCATGTCGGGCAAGTAATTATGTTAACTGCATATGCCCGATGACAAGTGAAAAATGTAACCCCTAAAACATATTTTCATTTTGTTACAAATATCTAAGTCCTTTGGAAAGAGTTCCAATCGTTCAAGCATTTACATAGTTCTAAGAACTAACCCTAAATGCTGGAACAATCGGGAACTCTTGCCAATGCGTTAACACGCCAAAACGGAAATTGTGTTCAAAAGTTTGATAACAGCTTGGACTGAGATCAGTAATTTCCACCACTTGTAAATAGCATCCAATACGCTTTAATGCTTATATAAAAATAAAGTATAGATACATTGTGTGTGCAATAAAAATGTTAAATCATTGCAAACATGGTATATGAGGTGAGATACAGTTTAAATTGGATGTTAAAGCGGTTTCAGAATCTGCTTTTGGCAAATGAACGGGGAAGTAAAGCGAGTACTCCTAACAAGTTTATAATTTTCGAGTTCATGCGAACAAAACATAAATATTATGAACTGTATTATAAATGTTGCAAGATATTTTAGTTTAGATATAATAAACCTTGTAGCAGAACATACTTAATGTTTTTTCACTACTTTGCGAACGTAAATCTACATTCGTGTAAAATGAACATCTATAGTCTGTCCCATCATTCTATAAATATGTTTTATGTAAATATTTTCAGTTTGGTTCGACGTAAGAAGAAACTTAAATATGTTTTGGAAATAACAAAAACATACTACTATTGTGTACAATTTACAAATCAATCTGCTCAGAAATAAATAACTTATAGTAAATTCCATTGTATGAAAAAGGCGTTCCTGTGGGAAAGACTACAGGGTGAAGTTAATATGTCATTAGCCCTACGTCATAATCGAGACAAGTTAGATTTCATTTGCCCTATGCCATAATCGTGATGATGCCATGCCCTTTAACCACACATGAATATATTCATGATTTTTGTGCTGCATTATTAATATTGTTTTTAACAAATAAATTATGTTCAATAAATTAAATATACTGCAATCGATGTCTATTTTAGTGGCCGCAGTACAGTGAACCATACCAATACGTACAGGATGGGTTATCAGTCTTCAATTTTACATTAAAAATTATTTATTTATTTATAAAAAAAACCCTAACTAAATCAGTCTTCAGTTTTACATTACAAATTATTTGTTTTATAAAATAAAACATGTTTTAAGGCATTCATAATTCACACGAAACATGTCGTATACCCTCAGGATAATTCGGAATGTTTTCAAATTATTTTTAAATCACTGGCATGATTCTGCAAGTAAGGTTTTGATTGGTGGACATGAGCTTCATCTGGCTGGTGTTAGATCCACATGTAATAGTGGAGCTAATTTTAATTAGATTGCACATGGGCCAAAATCCCTAAAAGGTGTAAAAGTGTAAAGAAACCTATCACCTATATAACCAATCCAAAAGTAAGCTTTAATGACAAAAACTTAATTCAGTATGAACAATTTCATTTGTAAAGTAGTTAAAATGTCCCTCTGTTACTGCTTGATCATGCTCAGATGCCAGTTTGGACGTAGTCCCCTGTATTAGCTTTGATAAATTTAAATGTACATTATAACATTCTATTACTGTTTGTATTTGTAGGTATGACTTCACAAAAGGGTGAGATGATGTATGAATCAGAGCTCATAAAAGATCTGCAGGGCCCACACTACCAGAAGCAGGCGCGGCCAGTGTTCCGACCCACGGACAGAGTGAACGTGTCCGTCACTATCACCTTTCAGAGTATTGAAGACCTGGTAATATCAACAATGTCATGTACACCTCAACAAACTTATGTCAACTTAAACAATTTGTCTCTCACGGAAATTTGGTAAAGAATTGCCATGAGTGAAACTGCCCAGCTGCAGGCAATTTTGAGCATGCAACAAATAAAAATGACTAAAAGGTTGTATGTAGACATATTTCAAACATGCAAATGTTAAATATTGGCAGATAATGTATACCAGGTGTATACATTTTGCCATTGTTGCGGAGCTTTGCCAATAACACAAAACTGCCGTTGGTGATGCTCTCTACCTACGGACATTTATATCTCACCGACAGTAATTGCCATCGATGCTGTCATTAAGTTCGAGCCCTATGTCCACAATCTGCAGTTAACCTTTAAACTATGGGATTAATTTGCAACAAAAAACACCTTGTTTATAATTTTTACTCCCTTAAATGTTTTATAAATATACTACTCAAAAGAATTTAAGGGTCAGACGATATTTTCGACATTATTTTCTGAATGTCAATTATATTAGCTAGACCATAATGTCACGCATGGTATTGTTCCATTTTGACGAAAGTGGGTCTAAGCAACCCATAAATGAATTAAAATCCACTGTCAATGACAGTCGACTAGTTCTAATGGCGAAAACATGCTTACATTTGCACGTAAATTAGGGCGAAAGCAAAAGGTCTGCTAAGTGCCCATAACCTGCTTTTTCACAAAGCGCTTTATTTGCACGCTTTGCACGTGTATTCCATGTTCCCAATGCTGAATTTCCGTATAATTGGAGCTTGTGTTCGTGTACGGTGCACACTCCAAATTCGACAATGGTACGACTTCAACTGACTATCGAAGATCGAGGAAGGGCTATTGCTTGGCTTCAGGATGGCAGTACGCAAAGAAATGTTGCTCTGAGACTTGGTGTCAGTCAGAGTGTCGTTGGCCGACTGTGGCAACGGTACCAAGCAACGAATTCTGTTCGAAATCGTCCACGTTCGGGAAGACCCCGAAGCACTACAAATAGAGAGGACCGCTACATCACCAATATGGCTCTACGTCAACGCACAACCACTGCACGCCGATTACGTGACAATCTGCGGACTGCGACTGGAACTCGAGTGTCTGATCAAACCATACGCAATCGTCTGAGAGCCAATAATCTACGCTGCCGTCGCCAGGCTGTTCGACCACCACTCCTACCACGTTACAGAACGGCCAGACGTCACTGGTGCACGCTTCATCTGCGGTGGCAACGTGTTCAGTGGGGTCGAGTGATGTTCACTGATGAGTCCAGGTTTAGTCTCCAGTTCAACGACGGTCGGGTTCGTGTCTACAGATGTCCTGAGGAGCGCTTCGCTGACGTTAACGTTAGACAACGTCACCGGTTCGGTGGTGGCAGCGTCATGGTGTGGGGCGGCATCTCTATCCACCACAGGACCCCCCTCTATGTGGTGGATGGCAATCTGAATGGAATCCGCTATCTGAATGAGATTATCCGGCCGTTGGTTCTCCCAGGCCTTCAGCCGATTGGCGGCGGGGCAGTTCTGCAGGATGACAGTGCCAGACCCCACCGCGCCAGGGTGGTAACGGACTTTCTCAGACAACAAGGTATCGCCAGGATGGATTGGCCAGCATATTAGCCTGACTTGGCCCCAATAGAGAACGCCTGGGACGAATTAGGCAGGAGAGTTCGGGATAACCATGCCCCTCCTGCCAACCTTCATGATCTGGGTCAACTTCTTATGGCAGAGTGGCAGGCCATTCCCCAAGAGTTCTTCAGACGTCTGATCAACAGCATGAGGCAACGATGTGTCGAGTGTATTCGCGCCAGGGCTGGATTCACACACTATTAAACGAATGTTCTAATGTGTAAAATCCATGTTTGACAACCTTCAACTTTGACAGCATGTCATGTGACTTTCTTGTATACAGTGACGTTTATTTGTGTTTTTTTTGTAAATATGGAACAATAAATAAAAATTTGGTGTAGTTTACATCATCAATCTAATACACTCTGAAACTTATTTGGTTATAAATTTTTGACCCTTAAATTCTTTTGAGTAGTATACATAAAATAAAGTTCATATTTGAATCTGTAAGTATTATTTTCGTGGGTTTTTCAAATTTTTATATTTTATATCAGTTAATGTTAATTAAAATTAGGCAAAAAATAGAAAATGTTGCGTTTACTTTTGTGGCCAGCTGTCCAGTATTTATGTCCATTATTCACAATAACAGTGGTTTTCTACCAGAATTAAAAAACTACAATTCATATAGGCAAAATGCTGTTTATCTGGATGTTTGCTCAAGACAAGATAAAAACATGATACCATAAACTCAATTATTACCCATATGGTTAAAAATATCTTGGCATGTCATGTCAAAGTGATAATCCCACTAGAACACCACAACATCACAGGAACGTCAACCAAACAAGTGGAGTGATATAAATTAAGATCGATTATGGGTAATAAATAGGATATTAAACTCACTACCATTTCGTATCATGTTTATGTCCCTCATGAAATAGTTTTCAGTGAAAATTATTTCACTCGGGACATAAACATGATACGAAATAGTAGCGATTTTAATATCGTATATATCTCCTACTGAACATTCCACTGATAATGTTGTCATTCCACTAAAGCAGAATGACACATACTGAGCAACAAAAGAAAGACCAATGTTAATTTATTTAAACTGGAATTCCCTTAGACGTTCTTCACTAATAAATATTGGTGTTTGGTTTTTTTCAGAATGAAAGAGAAAATACATTTACATCAACGTTATTGTTAGTGCAGGTAAGCAATGTGTGTTTATTTTTAAAATCTTACTGTGAAATTATGAAAGGAAAGAAAAGAAATATTTTACTTAACGATACTCATCACATATTAATCACGGTTATATGGCATCGGATATACAGGGAACATTTTGTTTTCAAAATCTTGATTGGTGATATTTCTAGAAATTGAAAATTGATTAGCAATTACTGTTTAAAGTTTTAAAATGTATAGCAGTCTCTGAAGGTAGTACTAAACCAAATAACTTCCGGCTGGATCAAAGTGCGAGGTGCACCGAACTTTTGATAGAGAAGTGAACACCACAAGTCCTGTGATTGGTTATAAATGTGAGTGTGTTGGTTGTAAAAAATAATAGTTTCATCTGGGTAAAAAAAAATTGCAATTTTATTTCATCTAGTACCATTGTGTCAAGTAGCGTTGTGCTTGAAACATGTATGGGGTACCTGTAAAAAAAAGTACTCGAATTTTGTGCGAAACTAGGGTAGTCATAGACGCTACCCGTTATCTCAGAAACGAGCAGCTTGACCCCCATTTTTTTCTGATTCACTTTAAGTGTAAGGGGTGGTAGTATTTATATCCGTGGCGTTTATGTCGGTTGATACGTTGCAGGTAGGAGTTTTAGCCACATATGTTACTATTGTCGTCTATGGGATTTGATTTGGTAGTATACACCCTATAGCACATATTCAGTGCATAATAAAAAATATTATGATTTTGTCATTTTATTTAATTAAACTATACTGGTTGATAAATTAGCCATCACTCGATCATGCAAGTTCACAATGACCTTGACCTTGACAATAATCTCTGTACATGGCTCTGAATGGAGTTTGAATCAAAGTTAGCACTGAAGAAAAGTTGGTTTTGGCCTATAATTCATACTGTAAAGATTTCAATAATTTCTTTTTACATGGTATTTGACTTGCCATCATATACAACTGCTCTTAAATATGGTATTATATATAAGCAACCTGAACTAAGATTTTAATAGCAATTTATTTTTAAATTTTATATAACACTAGTGGGTTAATGTCTTTAGTTTCCATTAACATTGTTAATTTTTTTTTTTAATAATCACTTAGTTAGCTCTCATGAAAAGCATTTTGAGTTTATACTAGATTCAGAACCAATTTTTTCAGATCTGATTATCTTCCTTGGATTAAGTTGATAATTTATTTTATTGTTAAAGCTGTATTACCTAATGTTACTAGCTAAATAAAATGCTGGATTACAGATTGTAGGAATACATCTAATGTACATATTGTATTCATCCGGATTAGAAAATAATGCAAGAAAATAGATGTTCGGGTAATTTTGTCATTTAAAAATAGTTTTTTTCAGTAATTAATCAAAAATAAATGTGTTAAAGCTGCATGATTATTCCAGATATCACAACTATTAAAACCTCCAACTACAGTAGGCTATAAATAAAATATAGTCAGGAATATTGGTGGCTGCCAATAGTTTTGATGGTTCATTATGAAAATCAGCATGGCCGATGGATTTGAAATTCGCACACCTGTTAACTTGGAGACACCCACACCCAGCATACAGGATTTCCTCCCAACACTAATGTTCAGGACATTAAGTCATTACTTCATACAGGTACAGTCATGTTTGTGTTTCCTTCCTCAGACAGTGTATTTTTTTAATACTGATATTTCTTTGATGTGCCTGTTACGGTCTTCATACTCTAGGGGTCAATCAAGTGCATGTGTTTTAATGGAATTCTTTAAAGGGGTAGAGGTACTCTGACTATCTTTGTTGTCTCTACATATATACCTGAGTACACACACCCAACTGAAAGTAAATATCTTCAGGAGTTTTATTTTAAAACATTTTGTTGTTTAATATGACATATTGCATTTGTACAAACCTATATGCAATATATATGCTTTTTGAGGTGTACATTATATTAGGTTGCACTGTAGAAACAACAGTTTCAGTGAGGTTGTCAGTTTATGTCAGAATACACCAGATCCTGGTTGTCATAAAGACACTTTTTGAAAAATGTATGTTATCAGTATAGGTAGTACTAAACCAAATAACTTCCGGCTGGGTCAAAGTGCGAGGTGCACCGAACTTTTGATAGAGAAGTGAACACCACAAGTCCTGTGATTGGTTATAAATGTGAGTGTGTTGGTTGTAAAAAATAATAGTTTCATCTGGGTAAAAAAAAATTGCAATTTTATTTCATCTAGTACCATTGTGTCAAGTAGCCTTGTGCTTGAAACATGTATGGGGTACCTGTAAAAAAAAAGTACTCGAATTTTGTGCGAAACTAGGGTAGTCATAGACGCTACCCGTTATCTCAGAAACGAGCAGCTTGACCCCCATTTTTTTCTGATTCACTTTAAGTGTAAGGGGTGGTAGTATTTATATCCGTGGCATTTATGTCGGTTGATACGTTGAAGGTAGGAGTTTTAGCCACATATGTTACTATTGTCGTCTATGGGATTTGATTTGGTAGTATACACCCTGAATATTGTGTAGCGAATCGCGATGCGATACTGAAGAAAATATTCCCTAGACATATGATTAAGGACCACACAAATATTGAAAAAGAAAACTCACTGCTACCAAGTCATGGGCTACTCTTTTTGATTAGCAGCAAAGGAACTTTTATATGCACAATCTCACAGACAGGATCGTAAATACCTTGGTTTTTATTACCTAAGTTGTAGACCCACTGACAAGATTGATCTTAGACCAATTGCCCATCAATCAAGCTGTTGCGAAGATAACAACTTATATTAAAATGTATTCCAATCTGTAAATACTCTCTTGTTACAAATGCTTGGATTTTGTCCGAATAACATCAGGTGACTTGAAAAACAATGTTCATAAGTGCATGAATCTGGAGTTTTTACTACTTTTGGTAAGGTTTAGAAAACAGGATTAATCATTTCAACTGTTTTCTTGTTTTAAATTTAATAAAATTACTGTTTACATTAATTGTTAATGTTGAATCCATAACTGTTACTTATTGTCAATGTTTAAAATTGTTTGTATGAAATAATGTGAAAAGTCCCTAATTCGGCTGTTGATGAAAAAAGCCAAACTACATGTACATTATGGGGATTCCCACTATTTTATACATGTATTAATTTCCTGAAGAAAGAATTTGATTGTTATTTCATACTATTTTATATTTAACAAAATTATCATTCACTTGGAATTGTAAAATTGAACATGATTATAATGTTTGGCATTCATGCAAGTGTGCAAAGCTTTTTTTTGGTTCATACAGATTTTTTTATTATTATGTTCAATTTATAACTAAATGTTAATATCTGTTTGTTGATGTACACTGTATATGCTGATAGGATGTCAATGTTTTTGACAGACCTGGAAGGACCCTCGGCTGAAGTGGAATCTGACTAAATATGGTGGAGTTCGGACCATCAAACTGGCTGTTAGCTCCGTGTGGACTCCAGACATCGTGCCTTACAACACGTTCGTGTTTAGTTGCTGCTTTTTTTTTTACTGCTTGTACAGACCTGGTGCTCATAAAACTTTTCGAGTCTAGACTTGAGATTCTAATAGAGTCTGAGACACTAATGTCATGACAAGGCCATGCTGTATGCGTGTGACATCATTAGAGATTGAGTCTGGACTGTGAAATTTTTATAAGCACGGGCCGTGATATTTGTACAGTAGGACTGTTAATTTGATAAACTGATGCAGGACAGTAAAGTGTTTTCCACAGAAATTTGGCACGGCAAAACACTTTCGGGACATTTTTACCATTTTCAGGGCACAGTATTTTTCCATCGATGACAGAAAAATAATTGAAATAAAACTTAATGTAATTGCTTTAAATAAATTAATGACAAAATATACTACAGGGATATTTTATTAATTACTAATACATTTTCTGAGTGTTTTTGAAGGCAATTTAGAATTAATTATTGAAAAAAGCGTGTTTAATCTCAGGGCAGCATGATGCTGATTAAGGCAAGATGGTGCTGGACTATTGAGGCATGGTGCCACACCATGCTAAAACAAGCTAGAGAAAACACTATAATACTAGTGCTGATGATACAATACACGATACCCTTGCTTGTGTATCAATTTATATTTTGACCATATATAGAATCCTATTTTAATTTTGTATCAATTTACCAAGACCTATTCATACTTCGATGTACTTATTGCCAAGTTATTTCCACGGATAGTGCATATAAAACATCCCTTGCTGTTAATCAAAAAGAGTAGCCCATGGAATGATGTCCTTTCTAATTATCTGTGATCCTTAACCATATGCCCAATGCTACATATAATGCCAATGTCCATATACAGATACTTGTACATTAAAGGTGTGACAATAAACCGATGTATCGATGTATAACGATACTACTGCAAACGATGTCATACATGATACCCTCGCTTATGTATCAATTAACATTTTGACCATGAATTGTATCCTATTTCGGATCGATTTACAAAAAAAGAAGAAGAAAATTTGTTTTGTTTAATGACACCACTAGAGCACATTCAGAGTTTAACAAATCCACTAGCCTGACGCCTGTGGCTACTGGTTTTTAAGTTCGATCTAGTGAGAAACGCAAAACCACTAGCCCACGGGGCTAGTGGTTCCCCCCCCCCCTCCTTATCGCTCTATCGTGGTTTTTTTTTTCTTTTTTCTTTTTCTCTCAGCTGAAATTTCGTTTAATAAATTTGATTGTGACGTTTGTCATCGAATAATATAAACAACGCAATCAGTATATAATAATAATCCACTTGAACTAGGTCTGCAAACTGCTGTAACATGCTATCTCTACATCGTCACAGTTACAGCATGCATTGTTTACTTCTCCCTTTCAAGTTTCTGGCACAGGAAATAAGTCTAATGACATGCGTGTTTTGATTCGTTGGACACGTCACGTGGTAGTTTATCTTGCACATATGTTTTAGGCTAAGAAATTGGAAATCACCAATTGTGACGACAAGATAATACCTTTTTTGTTCATCAATTAACAACGGATTAGATGACGCCATTGTATTCTTTTGATATCGGTCTGATACGGGATTTGGGCAATTGGCATCACTGTTCCTGGTGACACAAATAGTAGGCCCTAAATGTGTAACCCACTACCAAATACACTGAAACATCTATTACCGTGTGTCACACTGTCGTACCCTCATTTAAATTTAATTATTTTGATAGTGGGTTTAGATACCAACCATGAGTTTGCTCAATTATTTTTCCCGGGTGGGGGGGGGGGGGAGGGGGGGAGGGCAAAAGCGAAAACGGGACAATGACGATGCAACACACTTGACAAAAGACCAAACGTACGATACGACAAAAAACTGAAAGTTACATGATTTAAGTATTTGTTTTATTTTACTGTTATACTCGTAAATGTGTAATGTTACAAAAATTATATAAGAATCCAATTATAATTGATCAGGAATTTGGGCTAGTGCTTTATCTTGGTAGGCTAGTGGTTTTCACAAATCCACTAGCCCTGTGGCTAGTGACTTTTCAACATATTTGTCATACTCTGACATTGATTTATTAATCATCGGCTTATGGATGTCAAACATATGGTCATTCTGACACAGTCATAGAGATGAAACCTGCTACATTTTTGCATTAGTAGCAAGGGATCTTTTATAGGCACCATCCCACAGACAGAATAGCACATACCATGGCCTTTGATATACCAGTAGTGGTGCACTGGCTAGAGTGAGAAATAGCCCAATAGGCCCACCGACGGGGATCGATCCTAGACCGAGTGCACATCAAGTGAGCATTTTCCCACTGGGCTACGTCCCGCCCTTTGATTTACCAGCACCAGTTTGTACTGAGATGTACTTATTGACGAGTTATTTTCTGCAAGAAAAATCAGTGAAGTGGACAGAATATGTGCTTGCTTATGTCAATATAAGTATGATGTTGTGTTTCCACATTACACCTGTGTTTAATCAGTGGTTCACTCTTATTTCACCCAATCTTCAGCTTTTTGTTTTACTGGGAAAACACTGTGAATCAGGTTTTGTGATTTATTATCCATATGGGCAGAGAAAATTGGGGAAAGAAAAATTATCTTTCCCTAGGGAAAGAAACCCCCCCCCCATTTCTTCCACTAGATACATTTTGACGTCATAAACAGTGCTTCACTATAGGCTGTTAATTACGTGTAAGAATACATGTAGTTTCCATGGTGGAAGTCATGTCAACAACTAACTTACATCATCAACGATACATACGTCATAGCTATGACGCAACACTGTCTCTTGTTCTCATCTTGCAAACTTATTTTCAACAACAGTATCGTTTGAAAATCTTCCATAAAATGATAAATATTGTAAATGGGTAATAAATAAAATACCAAATTCGCTACTCAGCAATACCGTTTATCTTGCACTTGACATGAATTCACGAGTGCAAGATAAACGGTATTGCCTTGTAGCTCGTTGAGTATTCTCTAAATGTATTGTATTGTGGGTTATATATATCCTATTTTGAGGTAGGTGTATTGTGACACCCCTACTGTACATCTATAGAAAACGTTTTAAGCAGATTTAAAATTCTATTTGTCATATTTAATTGATGAATGTATAGGTGTACTTTTTATTAATGAAAAGAGTAAATGGTTAAAGTTTTCTTGAGTATCTGCTGTCAGAGTTGAAAATTAGCAGTCGCCCAGTTGCCTGTGGCGACCTTTATTGGCTAAGGCCGACTAAGAAGTTTATAAAGATAGTCTGTTGGGTGACCATCGATTTTAGGGTCTGGCGAATATGGTGCCAGTTAAAAAAAAGAAAAGCACTGAAACTGAATTGAATGTGACAAAATACACTGCGTCAGTGCTGGCGCGAACTACAGATTTGGCAGCTGAAGACATAGAACATGAAACACAGATCAGATCTAATGTTTTGACACCCAAGTCTTACATGGTGCAATAACCGTCCAAAGATTACTATAATAAACAAAAAGTATGTTTTTATGCTTTGTAATATGATAAAAAAAAGTACATTATATATTTTGGTAAAATGATTTTTTGGCTGAATGAAATTTTGGTGACTGATTTTCTTAGCAAATTTGCCAAATTGCTAATGTTATGGGCTTCAGCTTAAACCCTGAATGTAGCACTGAAATTGTTTGTTTTGCCAGTGCGTCGTTGAAGCCGACGAGTCACCTGTACGAAGACACTGTGTCAGTGATGCACGATGGGACGGTTTTCTGGGTGCCGATGATGACGATCTCTGTGAAGTGCCCCATGGACATGACGCGGTTCCCGTACGATGTCCAGACGTGTCGCATCGTGCTGGGCTCGTGGTCGCACTCCACCGCCGAGATGGCCATCCACTTCATCAAGGGCGACAAGGAGACCAAGGTTGACGTTCTGATGGAGGAGACGTCCTTCCCGCTGACGGAGCACCCGCAGTGGCTGCTGGTGGATGACCGAGCGCGGGCACAGATCAACTACATGCACTACGAGTGCTGCAGTGACGCCTTCACCATCCTCACCGTCACCTGCGTGCTCAAGCGGCGGCCGTCCTTCTACCGCTACCTCGCCGTCGGCCCGTCGGCCTTGCTTGGCCTCCTCGTCCCCATCCTCTTTCTTCTACCGTCACGGTCCCACGAGAAAGCTACGTACGGTAGGTGCAAAATAGTGGAATGTGACTGCTAATATGGTTTATGAAATATGAACTGTTTTGTTAAATATACTATGATATCGATGTGTAATATTTTCGGCCACCTCATCCCCATCCTCTTTTTTTTTTCTTCTGCCTTCACGGTCCCAGGAGAAAATAACGTATGGTAGGTGCAAAACAGTGGAACATGACTGCTAATGTAGTTTATGAACTATGAATTATCTTGTTATGTGTACTATAATATTTTCGGTCTCCTTATTCCAATCCTCTTTCATCTGCCGTCGCGGTCCCAGGAGAAAACTGCATATGGTAGGTGTAAAACGGTGAAATGTGACTGCTAAATTAAATGTAGTTTATGAAATATGAACCATGTTGTTACTTACAGGATAATCATCTTGTATTTGACCATTTGCGGACATTAATTTAGTTTTTACAGTCGCAAATTGAGTTTTACTGGCGACGTAGAGTAGAAACGGTAAAACAGATATTTTGGACTGTAAAACCATCATTAACATCTTCAAATGGTCATAAACAACATGGTTATCCCCATTCTGCAGCGTTAACAAAAGCCTGGTCACTACGATTGTGTTTCAAGTCTTCTGTCTTATAAAATAATTATAATGCAAGCAAATTTTTTTACGTGTATTACAACTTGCTCCTAATATCATTTTGGTATTAACGATAATACCAACCATTATTAACGATTTTATTTATTCTGAATACTCATCATGACCACTGGTGCTCGATAACGAAGATTCATAATTCAGCATAGTTGCCGTTAATTACTTCTGCATTCCTGTCAGCGTCACACACATGACGTCACACAAATGTTTATGAAACAGCATTCTAATTCACTCTGTATATAACGCAAAATTTATGTAAAACAAATATAGTAGACACTTCACGAACGAGGATCGTTGGTTCCCTGATGATTCAGGTGTGATCCTTAACCATATGTTTGACACCATATAACTTCTATAAATAAAAAGGTATTGAGTATGTTTAATAAAGCATTTTTTTCTTCTTATTCATCATTGACGTGATAAGTTTGAGTTGTAACTCGTGTCATTTGTTTCAGGTTTGTTTATTCTCCTGTGTGTCACGGTTCTCATTGTGGTGCTGCAGGAAGCTATCCCGTTCAGTCACGGATCCATGCCTCGCATTGGTAAGAAATTAACAAACTCGTTGATATGAGCTTCCCCATTTTCATTTCATTATATAGGATTCTGATCAGGGCTTTAAAAACAATATACATGTAGCAGAGAAAACATGGAACAGCACCAAAAAATGATAGCCATGCAACAAACATGATGGTGGTACATGTTTGGAACGTCCTGCTAAATGGAGTAGTGAGACAACATGATAGTGGTAAATGTTTGGCACATCCTGCTAAATGGAGTAGTGAGACAACAAACATGATAGTGGTACATGTTTAGCACGTCCTGCTAAATGGAGTAGTGAGACAACAAACATGATGGTGGTACATGTATGGAACGTCCTGCTAAATGGAGTAGTGAGACAACAGACATGATGGTGGTACATGTATGGAACGTCCTGCTAAATGGAGTAGTGAGACAACAGACATGATGGTGGTACATGTATGGAACGTCCTGCTAAATGGAGTAGTGAGACAACAAACATGATGGTGGTACATGTATGGAACGTCCTGCTAAATGGAGTAGTGAGACAACAAACATGATGGTGGTACATGTATGGAAAGTCCTGCTAAATGGAGTAGTGAGACAACAAACATGATGGTGGTACATGTATGGAACGTCCTGCTAAATGGAGTAGTGAGACAACAAACATGATGGTGGTACATGTAAGGAACGTCCTGCTAAATGGAGTAGTGAGACAACAAACATGATGGTGGTACATGTATGGAACGTCCTGCTAAATGGAGTAGTGAGACAACATGATAGTGGTAAATGTTTGGCACGTCCTGCTAAATGGAGTAGTGAGACAACAAACATGATAGTGGTACATGTTTAGCACGTCCTGCTAAATGGAGTAGTGAGACAACAAACATGATGGTGGTACATGTATGGAACGTCCTGCTAAATGGAGTAGTGAGACAACAAACATGATGGTGGTACATGTATGGAACGTCCTGCTAAATGGAGTAGTGAGACAACAAACATGATGGTGGTACATGTATGGAACGTCCTGCTAAATGGAGTAGTGAGACAACATGATAGTGGTACATGTTTGGCACGTCCTGCTAAATGGAGTAGTGAGACAACATGATAGTGGTACATGTTTGGCACGTCCTGCTAAATGGAGTAGTGAGACAACAACATGATGGTGGTACATGTATGGAACGTCCTGCTAAATGGAGTAGTGAGACAACAAACATGATGGTGGTACATGTATGGAACGTCCTGCTAAATGGAGTAGTGAGACAACAAACATGATGGTGGTACATGTATGGAACGTCCTGCTAAATGGAGTAGTGAGACAACATGATAGTGGTAAATGTTTGGCACGTCCTGCTAAATGGAGTAGTGAGACAACAAACATGATAGTGGTACATGTTTAGCACGTCCTGCTAAATGGAGTAGTGAGACAACAAACATGATGGTGGTACATGTATGGAACGTCCTGCTAAATGGAGTAGTGAGACAACAAACATGATGGTGGTACATGTATGGAACGTCCTGCTAAATGGAGTAGTGAGACAACAAACATGATGGTGGTACATGTATGGAACGTCCTGCTAAATGGAGTAGTGAGACAACAAACATGATGGTGGTACATGTATGGAACGTCCTGCTAAATGGAGTAGTGAGACAACATGATAGTGGTAAATGTTTGGCACGTCCTGCTAAATGGAGTAGTGAGACAACAAACATGATAGTGGTACATGTTTAGCACGTCCTGCTAAATGGAGTAGTGAGACAACAAAATGATGGTGGTACATGTTTGGCACGTCCTGCTAAATGGAGTAGTGAGACAACAACATGATGGTGGTACATGTTTGGCACGTCCTGCTAAATGGAGTAGTGAGACAACATGATAGTGGTACAAAACAAGTAAAGGTTGCTCACTCGCCATTCATACTATCCACATTGTAATCAAATGTGCAAAATGGAGACTGATTATTAAACAATGCATTACACAGTAGGCATTTCAACACTTACATAACGCTCTATGGTAGACCATGGGATGCGTTACAAATGTTATGGGGGAGGGGTTGTTTGTCAAGATTTACTTAACAGCAACATCTTTAAAACAATGTGATTTTTTAAAGCATAAACTAAATACCTCCCACTTCCCTCATGCGATCATTTCTGAAATGGTCCTCATTTCAAATTCATGATAAAGAGTCAAAACTAAACAATTTCATTGTTTGAAATTATTTATTTAATCCAGCAGCATAAGTCATGTATAATGTTACGATATTATGAAATATTTAGATAAAAAACAGAAAATACAAGTAACCAAAGCAATTTAAAAAACACAAAGAAGTTTACCGCACCTTATCTTGCAAGCAATATTTTAAACAATCAGTAGTTAGGTTTTTTCGTTCAGTGAGCGGGGGGTAGGCCGATTGTAAACATGTGCCCTTTTGATTGCATTAGTTATGTAGTTTTTTTGCATTGTTGGTTCAATTAACAATTTAAAAATTTCTTCAACTAATAATAATTGATAATAAAATTACAAAGCAGTTTTAAAATATACTAATCATCCAGGACCCATGCTACCTGCCAACTTTGTCTCAGATGATGGTCGTTCGACAATGAAAAATCAAGATTGCTACCTTTTTATTTATATAGTTAGTTATTTATTTAATTAATTTTTTTATTTAGTTCTTTAAAATAGTATGTAACGTTAAAGGGACATACCCTAGTTTCAACCCGTGAAAATTAACACTAACTTTAATTAATCTACAAACCTGCAATACATTTGGATAAAGTTACAATTGAGTGAAACATGAGTCTGTGACTTTGAAATGGGAAATACCCTCTAAAAATAGAAACAAACCTCGACTCCATAACTGTTATTTCTTAGATGCACGTGCGTTTTTAAAAATATGACAAATGCATTTTGTGATGTTAAAAACACCAGGATGACCAAAAACATTTTGAATGTACAGAAATTGATAATCTAAACCATAAAATCTAAGTAAAGTATGATTTCAGTTATCAAAAATGGGTATAATAGTCAAACATATGCATTAGCGTTTAAAAACTAGGGTATGTCCCTTTAAGCCCCCACCCACCCTCCAAAATTACTTCATTAGCTCTTACAAATAAAAATAAGAAATTGTTTGAAAATGTTAGGTAATTCTAACCAAATATCCCTCCCTCAAGTCTTATAACGTACCCTATTTGAGCCTCTGGGTGTTTGTTCATCAGTAACCTACTTGCGAGCATATCAATCAAAATAAAGAGGGCTGTAATATAGCTTCTTTTTTTTTAATTTTGTAACACAACATGGGTACTTTGGGGTCGGTACTAAGCTTTGGTGCATTTACCTGATTGGAAATAATAAAACTAGTAATAATGCCAAAATCAGTTGGGTCCCAAAGTGGGCAGTATAACGAGGTTTGACTGTATGATTGTTTATTTGCAGGGGTATTGTAATTTGTATTGTTTATTTGCAGGGGTATTGTAATTTGTATTGTTTATTTGCAGGGGTATTGTAATTTGTATTGTTTATTTGCAGGGGTATTGTAATTTGTATTGTTTATTTGCAGGGGTATTGTAATTTGTATTGTTTATTTGCAGGAGTATTGTAATTTGTATTGTTTATTTGCAGGAGTATTGTAATTTGTATTGTTTATTTTTACGGGAGGGACGGGACGTAGCCCAGTGGTAAAGCGCTTGCTTGATGCACGGTTTGGGATCAGTCCCCATTGGTGGGCCCATTTGGCTATTACTCGTTCCAACCAGCGCACCATGACTGGTATATCAAAGACTGTGGTATGTGCATATAAAAGATCCCTTGCTACTAATGGAAAAATGTAGTGGGTTTCCTCTCTTAAGACTTATAAGTCAAAATTACCAAATGTTTGATATCCAATAGCAGATGATTAATACGTCAATGTGCTCTAGTGGTGTGATTAAAACACAAAACTTTAGTTTTACAGGTATTGTATTGGTAAAAAATATTGTTTATTTTTATGAATATTGTATTAGTAAAAAATATTGTTTATATTTCGGAATATTGTATTAGTAAATCTTACTGTTTAGTAAAAAGAGATGGTTTATTGTCATAGATATTCGATTAGTGATTGTTTATTTTCAGGGGTATTCTATTTGTCGACAATGATTCTGACAAGTTTCAGCATTATCCTGTCGGCTATAATTGGTAATCTGAGTGTGCGTGGCTCGCGGCGACGCCCCCTGCCTGCCTGGATTCAAAGTGTAAGACAAATCACTTAGTTCATATGGGGATGCATTTTATCTCACTTGGTAGAACACTAGACTAAAGTGTGATCAAACCCCTTGGCAGACCCATTAGTTTTTTTCCTGTCCCAACCAGGGTGCCATGAAATTATTGGTCCCTTACCGGTCCAACCAGAGGGGACTATAGGTTTTGTCTCTATCCTTCTGTCTGTCTGTCCATCTGTCCCACATAGAACTTTTTCACAATGCTTCAAGATATTGAGCTGAAATTCTTATATAGCTCTCTCTATCTCTCTTTCTGCCCCTTCTTTCTGCCCACTCTCTCTCTCTGTCTGTCTGTCTCTCTCTCTGTCTGTCTGTCTCTCTCTCTGTCTGTCTGTCTGTCTCTCTCTCTCTCTCTCTCTCTCTCTCTCTCTCTCTCTCTCTCTCTCTCTCTCTCTCTCTCTCTCTCTCTCTCTCTCTCTCTCTCTCTCTCCATATATTTTAAAATGTACTGTAATATTTCTTCCTTCTCTTGCAGACGTTTCTGAGTGGCAGTGGCCTGCGGCGCCTGCTGTGTATCGACCAGTACTCCCCTGTGGACAACCTCTTCTCCACCAGCCTGCGAGGGCTGGAGGACCTCGAAAACACCCCTCCGTGTCACCGCCATGGGGATGAGTCCGGTCCAGACCCCGCCCCACCGACGAGACTGGAGCAGCAGTTTACCGAGATGAACAAGTATCTGCGGTACATCGTGGGCAAGATGGCTGCCGATGTGTCCTACGAGAACGTCAACCAGGACTGGGAGGAGTTCGCGCGCGTCCTCGACCGCATCCTCTTTGTCGTCTTCTTCATCCTGTACGCCATGACCGCCATGTCGCTCCTCACCTAACTGTCTTAATCATCCTGTATGCCATGACCACCATGTGGCTCCTCACCTAACTGTCTTCTTCATCCTGTACGCCATGTTGCTCCTCACCTGACTGTCTTCTTCATCCTGTACGCCATGACCACCATGTCGCTCCTCACTTAACTGTCTTGTTCATCCTGTACACCATGTCGCTTGCTCCTCACCTAACTGTCTTATTCATCCTGTACACCATGACCACCATGTTGCTCCTCACCTAACTGTCTTATTCATCCTGTACGCCATGACCGCCATGTCACTCCTCACCTAACTGTCTTCTTCATCCTGTACGCCATGTTGTTTCATCACCTAACTGTCTTCTTCATCCTGTACGCCATGACCACCATGTCGCTCCTCACCTAACTGTCTTCTTCATCCTGTACACCATGTCGCTCCTCACCTAACTGTCTTATTCATCCTGTACACCATGACCACCATGCTGCTCCTCACCTAACTGTCTTCTTCATCCTGTACGCCATGACCACCATGTCGCTCCTCACCTAACTGTCTTCTTCATCCTGTACGCCATGTCGCTCCTCACCTAACTGTCTTATTCATCCTGTACACCATGACCACCATGTCGCTCCTCACCTAACTATCTTCTTCATCCTGTACGCCATGACGCTCCTCACCTAACTGTCTTCTTCATCCTGTATGCCATGACACTCCTCGCCTAACTGTCTTCTTCATCCTGTATGCCATGTTGCTCCTCACCTAACTGTCTTCTTCATCCTGTACGCCATGACCGCCATGTCGCTCCGCACCTAACTGTCTTCTTCATTCTGTACGCCATGTTGCTCCTCACCTAACTGTTAGTTCAGAGGCCTGAAAAACTTGCAACACTGATGGTTTTTGTTAAGTATTGATGCTCGCATCCTTGAATGAGTTCTGTTTGATCATTTTTTTCATCCTGTAGACGATGAGTGCAATTTCACTTGTCACTAAACTGTGTTGGTTCAACAGCTTGGAAATTGCAACATTGATGGTTTCTGTTGAGTATTTGTGCAAGTCAGGTGTTGCATAACCCAGGTTTTGTTGAGTTTTGTGCAAGTCAGGTGTTGCAGAACCCAGGTTTTGTTGAGTTTTTGTGCAAGTCAGGTGTTGCATAACCCAGGTTTTGTTGAGTATTTGTGCAAGTCAGGTGTTGCATAACCCAGGTTTTGTTTGCATGTTAAATTCAGGACATCATGTACATTGTTGTAATGGGTTATGCATTAAGGAATGTATTACATATAACCATGTTGTGTTTGACCATTTCCAGATGTTAATGCTCATTTTACAGGTGTGCAAAAAAAAAATGGCTCTCTCTGTTTTGTGTCTCTTGTCTCTTTGCAACAATAAAAGCAACATTAACGTCTGTAAATGTTACTTTGTAATTTTATAGTTATCCCCTAATTGAAAGCCCAAAGTTAACAAAAACTGGAAACAATTGTTTTGATTTGGAGGCTGTACTCCGGTTGTCAGATTGTGTATAGAACACATGCTGGGTGGTGCAGTCTGTGATGTATCTGAACTCTTTGTTGTGGGAGTAATGTTTAGCCCTAATGGTTAATAACTGAAGTTAGCGGCATACCTGTATTACGAATATTTGAGCTAGTTTGGTCCACATTTTCATCATTGTTTGTATATTATAATGCTCACTTTTATCGTTTTTGTTTATAATTTACTGCAAGTGTTGACATGTATTTCTAAACTATTACCCCACGACAGTTCATGTGTAATATGCTACATGTATGTGTTTTTGTGTTGATGTTGATCATGTGTTAGCAGGACACAATATTTCACGTAACCACAGTTCTGTTTATGTGTCAGTTATGCAACTTTAAATTAAGGCGAATTGCCGATCGGTTATGTGGTGTACCGTTACATGCTCTGCCGGGCGTCAAATAGTGGCCTGCGAAAAGCGAAACACAATCCATTTTTTAAATTTAGCAGGTCAAATAGAAATTCACCTGCTAAAACGACCAAACCAATTGCAGGTCATATTTAAGAGGCTATATATGTTTGGTTATTTCATCTGCTATTTAGCTCGTGTACTGTCTTATTTACAACATATGTTTGTCTTATTTAGACATATTTCTACAAGCTAGCTACTGTAGAAATGTAACAGCAGGCCATACTTCTATAAGCTAGCTACTGTAGAAATGTAACAGCAGGCCATATTTCTATAAGCTAGCTACTGTAGAAATGTAACAGCAGGCCATATTTTACTTCCCATTTTGAGCCCTGCTCTGAAATTAAAAGTTGCAGACTTCAGAAGGTAACTAATTTAAATGCAGGTTTGAGGTAATTGATTAGGTTACACAGATACAATTCACATAACCAAACAGTCGGTTACCTACATGTAGATCAAACATGTGTGAACCATCTTCTGGTTACCTAAACATGTTGAAATATTGCCCGCTGGTTTGTGTGCATCTGTGTCCAGGATGGTGTTAAGTATGCCCAAATTAAGTGTAATACTTATACTTGATGACTTGCAATTCACAACAAACAAATTGCTAAGATTAACATTTGTTAGTCATGGTACTTTCCATGAGCAAATCTGCCTTGGATCTTAAGAAAATAAATCAGGCATTTTATCAGGTATCCAATTTATTTTTTTAATTGGTGGGAGGGAGATGAATTTTATTTTTTATTTTATATAATATATTCTGGACTGGAAATATCGCCCATTGAGGAAAACAGAACTCTTTTGACCTATAAAATAATGGGGGACGGCAGGGAAGACCATCTAAGATTTACCCCCTGACTCGGAATTGGTCACTGATGATCCCAGAGATTAAGTCCGGGGTGGGCGTGCCTAAACCTTCGGGATATGGGCACGTAAAAAGAGTTCCCTTCTTTCTAAGATTTATTTTATTACAGCCTTAGAAGTAGTAAAGAAGCGGTCTTTGGGTCCTTGGTATAGTTTCTGTACTGTTGTCAGTTGGTTAGTAGTAGAGTATTACTGTTTTGACAGTGACCTAGATTCAGTAAAACATTCATTTATTTCTATTGTATTAAGTGTTAAATTATCTCATTTGACTTGCTCACTATACAGTATTTAAATTGTTTTTCACCCTAGCCCCCCCCCCCCCCCCCTCCCCCCAAAAATAAAATTGCATTTGACATATATACAGGTATATTTTACAATAAATTGACCATGCAGCTAATTTGAGAACCATCTGGAAAAGCATGCCACATCAGAATTTAGTATGTTGCCTGTTTGCTGATATTTAACGAGACAGCAAGTGATTGCGGCAGCTTGCTGGACAGGTTTTTGATCCTACTGTTAAATTAATATGATATGACAGAAGATGATAGTAACCAGTCAGATTGCCACATTATGGTGTAATGTTGTTTTTTAGGCCATGCTATTATGAACAGTTTACTGTAAATCATAAAATATTGGCAGTCTTAAAATTTAGAGAAAACCAAATTAGTGATATATTATCTACATAAAATTTTAGTGAGGTTGTCATATCAGAAACTAAGAATAAAGTTAAATTATGGAAACAGCTGAAATAATACTTTCGATCAGTTTTGACATTGCACAGCTTATAGTCGAAGATTGCAGTAACTAAGTATTGTTCTTTGCTATCCTTTTGGTTTAATCAATGTAACCATTATTGTGTGTTCAGTCAATCAGCGACAAGACAATTGAAAAGTTATTTTTGGAATGGTCTCTTGTATATCTCCTTAAATTTAACATGCAATATTTTATTTATATGGCCTCGCTGATTTCGCTAAACTTTTATGCTCTCTACCATTTCGTGATTTACAGTGTTTAAGAAAAACAGAGGTCTTGATGATCTTTGACTTTTTTGTCTCTTAATAATTGGGTCTTTAAAAAGACTGTCCTGAGTTTGCTGTCATTGTAACACATTTCTCTTTGATATAGACTTTCTAATGACCATATTTACATGTTGAATGCATTTTCTTATCTTTGATATAGACTTTCTAATGACTATATTTACATGTTGAATGCATTTTCTTATCTTTGATATAGACTTTCTAATGACTATATTTACATGTTGAATGCATTTTCTTCTCTTTGATATAGACTTTCTAATGACTATATTTACATATTGAATGCATTTTCTTCTGCTTGATACAGACTTGGAAATGGGAAAAATATCCTTAAAAAGTAGACTACATCGTCTCTCCATAACTGTTACTTCTCAGATTTATGTGCATTTTTACAAATTTTTAAAATGTATTAGAAACACCAGGATGACCAGAAGCACTTAGGATGTATGGAATTGGATAATGTAAACAATACAATCTAAGTAAAGTCTGATTTCAAGTATCAGAGAGTCGGATAAAACTATGATCTGTCACTTTAACATTGACAGCAAACTAAGAAGAGTTTGTTTGAGACATGCTACATGACTCAGGATATCATGTTCTACTTAACCAAGCAGCAGTTTTTGATCCGTCCATCGACCGTGTGTAAAACTCTGTATATACAGGTACCTAAGTACATATTTGTTTTACTACACACTTAAAACAGTTTATATGACAACTTGAAGAACAATTATGTTAAGATTTCAAATAAAATTATAACATGTTACTAAGCATTGTAATTAGGCACTGTTACTGTATTAGTACATGTAATACCTTTTAAAAGTCACAATAGTATGTTTTAGTTAAAAGAATGTTTTACACAAACGGTTTATATTTTTGGGACTTATACTTTTCTACTAAATGTTTTAAGACTGTCTCAATGTTGCTTGTTAATATATATTTTTTTATATATGCTTTTTATGATACACTTTATTTGAAAACTCGTCAAAACAGAACATTTTGTTCAATATTACATAGCAATTCGCTGTTTAACTTTCAGAGATTGTTAAATAGTAGACTAGTTTCTAATCCATTTTTGCATGTATATGATTAGAAACCAATGTTGTTAAAATGTTTTGAAACAAAATATTGCCTGCAGTACAAAATAACTGTTTCAGGAAGTCTTTTCTGTTGTATCATACATGAACAGAATTCAGGGCTCAACCTCACCAGTAGCCCAAGGTGTTTTGGCTACCATATGTTTGCTCGGGCTACCAGATGTCTAAACCTGGTAGTCCACCGGGCTAGTATGTATTTGTTTTACACGTCCAGTTACTCCGCAATCAACATGTATAAGTGTATATTTCACGGTATATTTCTCATGATTTAAAAAAAAACGTAACAGATGTTTAAATAAAAATAACTGATTTTAATATTTTCTCTCATTTTTTTTAATGTATTAAACTTATGGGGCTACCAACTTTTACTGGGGGCTACCAGATTTTATAACCTCATAGCCCGGCTGGCTACCACTGAAAAAAGTTATGGTCAAGGCCTGGAATTATTGTAAAACTGGACTATTTTGTCATTATGCTTGGGATGCTGTTGCTACAATCATAAGCGTAAGAGATGGTTGGGGGGGGGGGGGGGGGGGGGGGGGGGGGGGGGGGGGGGGGGTCAAATTAGGGCAAAAAACTAGAGAGATATTTGGGCAAAATGTGCTAAACTGTTCCTATAATTTTCAGTGTGAGCAAACCTTAATCTTATTTAATATTTTTTAATCCGTTTATAGTGCCAGATTTAATATGTGTTTGTATTATGTTACTATATGTGTTCGTTCCAGAATATTTGGAACTTGTTTTATTTGTTTTTTTAGTAATAATTTGTATTGTTATTTTACATTTTATTTATAACCAATTTTATAGAAATAGCCCACCAGTTGGTTTCATGTACATAGACACATAGATATACTAAATCAAAATGAGTAGTAGTGGGACACCTCCATGTATCATTAAAATGGAAAAAACCCAAACTTACATATGTTCAGTATTGCTTAGGTATTTACAGTAACATTTTATTCAGTGCTTATTGTTTGAAAACCATCAGCGAGCAATAAAGTGCAATTTAAATGCTCTCAATATCATATTTGATTTTGAATACAATAAACTAACGACATCAGCCTGTGATGAGGCTAGCAGTCTTCCGCCCACACAGAATCCGTTTGGTGTTAGCACATGTGGACTGGAGGACTGTAAAACCATCACGACTCGTTTATGGCCAGCTGTATTATAGGCAGGGTTGCACTTAATGGTTCAACAAAACAAATAAATACATTAATACTCAGCTAAGTCTTAATAGAGTGTTTGCCATGAACAAAAACAAGAGTGCTGACCACCACTCATGTTAAGGCACTAGGTGTCAAACCTGACTGCCTTTCAAGGCTAGCTCTGGGCGAGTGTGGAGGAGAGTGAGAGTGGTGACTCGCCTTTCAAGGCTAGATCTGGGCGAGCGTGGAAGAGAGCGAGAGTGGTGACTCACCTTTCAAGGCTAGATCTGGGCGAGCATGGAGGAGAGCAAGAATGATGACTCGCCTTTCAAGGCTAGCTCTGGGTGAGTGTGGAGGAGAGCGAAAGTGATGACTCACCTTTCAAGGCTAGCTCTGGGCGAGTGTGGAGGAGAGCGAGAGTGGTGACTCACCTTTCAAGGCTAGCTCTGGGTGAGTGTGGAGGAGAGAGAAAGTGATGACTCACCTTTCAAGGCTAGCTCTGGGCGAGTGTGGAGGAGAGCGAAAGTGATGACTCACCTTTCAAAAACATTTTGCCAAATTATGTCTTAAACTTAAAAACAGTACAGAAACCCAGTTATTTTCTAACAAAATATCAGTTATTCATGAAATTATTTTGCTAAAGTAAAATAAAATTCACCAGACAGTATTAGGATAGGATATTGCTTGATGATAAATTACACAAAACAAAACAAAACAACAAAGAAGAAAAAATAAGTAAAAACAAACCTAACTCTCACTATGTGGATGTCGCATGTTTTATTATCACGGTGCTGTTTGTATTGTGTTCCTTTACCAAGATCAATCACTTTGTAACAAATTATTGTTGTTATGTCTTCTGTGTGTGTGTGTGTGTGTGTGTCTTGTGTGTCTTGTGTGCGTGTGTGTGTGTGTGTGTGTGTGTGTGTGTGTGTTAAACTGTGTGTGTTTATGTGTACATGCATACTTTCTGTGTGTGTGTGTAACTTACATCTGCATGGTATAGTTATTACAGCAGTGTGTCAGCAGAGATGTCCTGGCCCCTCTGTTTGGGTTGCCGTATAAACGCGAAGCAGTTCACTGGACGACTTGCTGCATAATGTCGCCTCACTGATCTTGGAACCGTATTGTGGTTTATATTGAACAAATGTGGAGAACAATAATTTCTGTCTATTTTAAAATGTATTCATTTAATGTGCTTTTTTATATACCTGTATAAAACCTAGCTCATACCAAATAAACAGTGATTGTAATATATTTTGTTGTTTTTTGATGTTGCTTTTTCAAATATACATGTTACCACTATTTGATAATTTGACACAGTTTTCAGTTGGTGTGTTTTGTTTAATGACACTAAACTCCCACAACTTTGCGATCTCGCAGTGCAATTCTAAAAGATTTACAAAGAGGATGCTTTGTTGTCTAGCAGAGCCTAAGAGACCTTTGTGAATTAGGCCCCAAGATCACATTTAATTAATTAATGACCTGCTGTCTGATATGAAACATTTGGTAATTCTGACACTATCTTCAGAAGGAAATGTACATTGTTTCCATTGGCAACAAGGGATCGGATCATCATCCATGCACTTTTCCCAGACCGACAGCGGGTTTCCTCTCTCTATATCTGTGTGGTCTTTAACCATCTGTCTGACGCCATATAACCGTAAATAAAATGTGTTGAGTGCGTCGTTAAATAAACCATTTCCTTCCTTTTCCCAGATAGGATGGTACAGCCTTTGATATACCAGCGTAGGTATTGGAAGATTCCATCAATAGGGGTGGGGGTGTGTAGGGGTGGTGGAGGCAGTAGGGATATTAAATTGAATCATCTTTTTCAACTGTGCAACCATACCCCCATATCCACTTCTGACTGGGACTGGGGGTGGGACTACAAAATAATGGATCCACTGAAGGGGTTTGATCCTGTGACCCAAGCAAATTTTCCAGGGTTATGAAATTGCCCGTTTCGTTTGCACCCTCAGAAAACCCCTACATCTGCTGCTGATCAATGTTGATGCAGTGGTTGATAAGAGAATGTAACAGGACATTTAATATCTATGAAGGGTCCAAGGCAATAACCCATGACAAGCCTGGAATTTGGCCTAGACTTTGAGATTTTTCATTTCTATATATATATACAGCGAGAGAGGGGGGGGGGGGGGGGGGGGGGGGGGGGGGGGGGGGGAGGGAGGGAGAGAGAAAGGGGGGGGGGGGGGAAGACCGAGAGATAGGCCGATATATAGATGATTCATCACGAGTATTTTTTAATATGGAAAATATCAACCAAGTCTATGTTAATCGGTATTTGTCAAGGCTCTGCCGAAACAAATACCAATTAACTATATATATAATAATCCTAAAAGTGAAATTTTATTTCTTTATTAAAACCGGCCTCGGTGGCGTCGTGGTTAGGCCATCGGTCAACAGGCTGGTAGGTACTGGGTTCGGATCCCAGTTGAGGCATGGAATTTTTAATCCAGATACCAACTCCAAACCCTGAGTGAGTGCTCCGCAAGGCTCAATGGGTAGGTGTAAACCACTTGCACCGACCAGTAATCCATAACTGGTTCAACAAAGGCCTAGTTTGTGCTATCCTGCCTGTGGGAAGCGCAACTAAAAGATCCCTTGCTGCTAATCGGAAAGAGTAGCCCATGAAGTGGCGACAGCAGGTTTCCTCTCAAAATCGGTGTGGTCCTTAACCATATGTCTGACGCCATATAACCGTAAATAAAATGTGTTGAATGCGTCATTAAATAAAACATTTCTTTCTTTCTTTATTAAAATTATATAACTTACCACTAAGGGAGAGACCGTAATATAGGCATCGCCTGTTGGTCAACCCCAAACGTTAAACGTTAATAAATATTGTTTAAAAAAACAACTTTCCACTCCTCCAAAATTAACAACATATTCAAAAAAAAAGAAAGAAAAGAAAAGACGAGCGAAATAGTGGACTACTGTAATTTTTTAACAGCTCACTCCCAAAATTCGTGTTATTTACTTGCTTTCCTTGTGTTCATTAGTATACAAACATTGCATATCCGATGCGGTTCCACGCTCACCTGCAATAACAGTCTACAAAGCGATTTGGGAGATCCCTGATATGACGTCAAAAATGCTTTTGATTGGCTGATATATTTAGACTCGTAATACTCATTAAAAATGGCGTTTGCTTAGAAGGCATTCTTTCTTGGAATTTTAGATTATTGTGTGAAAAGTTATGATACTTTGATGGTTTGAGAGTGATCGAGGCGTGATTTCATTAGGTTTGTATCAGTGTTGCCAAAAGCAGCCATAATAAGAAAACAGGAAATGGCAAAAAAGACGTTTTGACACTTGTATTACGGCGAATGTTTTTGCTGAAAAACTGTGTGTGATGAGTCATTAGAAATGGCGATAACCCATTCCCAGCTCTTACCTGTATCATTTTGGTCAGTTCTGATGTTTGTTCTTTCAGACTATATCCAGTGGTAAGAATTCCACACTTCCCTCCACATGAAATATTCTAGTATTATGTTTAACAGTGCACTTTTTCAGTGGGAAATTCCAAAACCCTCGACATTTTGCTGTAGCTGGATATACATGCATTTTGATTATAATCAAAATCGTATCACAAAAGTATTATTTTGTCAGTGTGTGCATTATTACAGGTAGAAGCAAGTTAATTGCATTGAAATTATCATTATAAATGTATACCATTGACATAGGAAACTGCATTTGGTTAACACCAAAAACACATACAATACTTAATTACTTATGATAAGAACAAAAGTTGTTGGTAAATCATGCTTTTCACAGTATATATTTCCTGATTGCAGAGTTGTAAACTTTGAAATAAAACAATATCACATTACCAAAAATGTGACATCAAAGCAGGGATAGAAGCTAATGCTCACCCCGAGGGGCGAGTACAATTTAAATGATGCTAGTCCCCCCGGGGGGGGGGGGGGGGGTGTGGGTGTGTAATACTGGGCAGTTGTGACCCAGATTTATGATGCGGACAGTCAAACTATTTTGCCTATGAAACCTGTTAAACATAGATGTATTTCATCAAAATAAATTGCAATGACAGATTGACAAAGTCAAAAGTATGACAGTTTCGTTTGGTCTCGATAAATCTGGATATTTACTACAAACATAATCAGAACTTTCCTATTTTTGTTTCCGAATTCCAAAAATTGCTGTAATATTCCAATTATAGATGAGGCATGTTCGGAATGACGACCAAGTTGGTGCAGCGTGTTATACTTGAACTCAACCTGTGAAAACATTATTAGTTTTTTTGTTAGTTACACTTATTTTAGTTGCTTTGTATAGTTCCCATATATATTTGGTCTTCTCAAACTGCTTCAATAATGAAGTTGGGGTGGAGGGCTAGTGATTTTTCCTGGGGACTAGTAACTTTCCTCAGCTACTAGTCCCCCGGGCCAGTGAAACTATTTCCTAATTTCTACCACTGCAAAGGTTATTCCCATAGACTCTTCATATGGCTTATATGTATATAGTGAAAATGGCCCAAGTGAAAACGGAACCAAATTGGACAAAACTGAACCTAGCATTGGCTAAAACGACACCAAAATCTATAGACAAAAACGGAAGTTAGTGTTGGCTAAAATGGCACAAAATATTTTCAAATCATTACAAGCTGTGAACGAGGATATACACTGGGTGCTCGCCTGTTTGAGTGTACACCAGATTGGACGCAAGGCCCACCCCCTTTGCTAACCTTTCTTCCAAGACTTTTAACTTATAAATAGTTTAATATATTAAAGTTAACTAATGTAATTTACTATTATACTAAGTTCAGTAACAGTTATTATTTTTATGCGCCTTTTATATATCGTTTTTCTTGTTTTATGAACCAACAAAATAAATAAAATGCTTTGACTTTGTAAACTTATTTACAAAAAATACATTTGTAGGATGATGGGATGGACTATTGTAAGTATCTCATGGACGGAATGGATGTTCAGACCAGATCATTCAACTGTTAGGTCCTGTATTAAAAAAAGATTCTGTTTTAGCCAAAACATTGAGGTGCAGTTACAGCCAAATTGTTTCTGTTTTCGCCAACGAAAATGGTTCCGTTTTGGTAGTGGTGGCATTTTAGCCTGATCCCCTTCATATATTTAAATTTGTATTTTTTTCCAGATTTCTCAGACGTATTAATTTTTGAAGAGTTATAATGGCTCAGGGTCGTCCAATCAAATGTGTTGTTGTTGGAGATGGAACGGTGGGGAAAACCTGCATGCTGATCTCGTACACTACCGACAGTTTTCCTGGAGAGTATGTCCCTACAGTGTGAGTATTACTATTGTTACAGTGTGAGTATTGTTATTAGTCTCCTACGTTACAGGTTACATGTCTGTCCGTCTGTCTGTCTGTCCCACATAGTTTTCCAGATGGGTTTTTTCACAATGCCTAGAGATATTGAGCTAAAATTTTGTGTATAGCTTTATTATGTATAACATTCATGGTGTATGACCTATTTTGACAGAGTTATGGCCCTTGACCTTAGGAGATACAGAGCTGAAATTTTGCCTCAAGATATAGTCCGAAGGGATGTAGAAAGTGGTTCTTTCTACGTCCGAATATTGTTACATGCCCAATGCATAACTGGTATTCAAAACTTGTGGCAACATGTTTGCACCATTTCTCAACTGAAATAGTGCAACAAATGGACACACAAACCAAAAATGTATAACCTATCGTAATCACTAAATCCTGACAAAATAACATTAAAAAATTTCCACGCCATTTTAAATTTGTTAAATAGAGGAAGCAACTCGCCCTGCACATTAAGTAAAGTATTGACTTGATGTGTGCCCTGCACTACTCAAGATACTGAGCTGAAATTTTGTATATAGCTTTATCACGTTCTGTTGCAGATGAAATTTGACTTGCATGACGTTTAAAATGTAGCGGGTTTCAAGGTTTCTGCCAGAGGGATTTTTCAGATTTGTTTTCAATTACTCTTTATTATTAGTGTATGATTTTCATAACTCTAACCCGAAACTTAACCTATTTTCTTTTGGGGTGGGGTGGGGCCTCAAGTTGATTGTGGTTGCATTCAGTTCCATAGTACCATACCCAAATTTTTTTTCTGGCAGAAACAGTGGGTTTCCTTTCTAAGACTATATATCAAAATCACCAAATGTTTGACTTCCAATAGCCAATTTGCCTTTTTTCCCTTCATTTTACACATTTTTGATAGAGTTATGTCCCTTGAATTTACGAGACAAAACTTTGTTGGGCCTGGTAGGGGACATGTATTGCTTTAGAAGTATTCACAAAATGCTTGTTACAGTATGAGTATTGTTGTTACAGGTGTCGCCTCTGAAGGTTTTTTAAACATATATATATGTATATATATATACATGTAATAGAGAATAACTGGTTACTGACTTGAGATACCGGTACGAGGCATTTGACTGTAGCAGGATAAAGCCAATATTTCAAGACAATGGGTTATTTTATTTATCTTACAATTCGATATAATTCGAAACATTTATGAAATTAACTATTTTATTACGCAACTTCACGATCATTTTTCAGGGTAATAGATTCACATGTGTTGAATGCCTTTTCGCCTACAATATGTATACACAAAAACAAAATAGTTCTTAAATATTAACAATTTGTCTTATTTTTAAAATAAAAATTGTCTTCAAAATGTTTTAAAAGAAATAAAAACCCACAACTGGAAATACGACCATAAGTAATGTTTAACAATACACCATTTCATGGCTGATTGTAAACTAGTGTAACAGTAGTTCCATCACCAAGAGCTATATTTTTAATCGGTGATGAAGAATAGATAGTGAATAACTGGTTACTGCCTTAAGATATCGGCTTTATCCTGCGAAGGTTACAATGACAAATGCTGCTGAGCAACATTTGTCATTCGACCTGAGCAGGATAAAACCAATATCTTATGGCAGTAACCAGTTATTTTATTTCGCCTGCAATTCTACAGGAATAGTCGAAAAATCATTATTTATTCCATTTTTGTGTATGCAAAAACTAAATATCGTCAACCTAGCAAAACGTATGCAGTATGATGTCATACAAGATACATGACGTCATTCTTTGTAAGATGCTAGCTACATTCTGTCACATTCAAAAAGCATTTTTAAACTGTAATTCATAAATAGATATACAAGTTTGTATAGTTATCCCAAAACTAAAAGTTATTTATATTTACTGTAGGGCCATTCCATGGTAATGATTTAAGCCAGGACGTGACATTCTGACTCTTATGATCTCCTTCACTAAAACTTCCTTTTTAAATAGAAATGCAGTTTTATCATTTATGTACTCAATACATATGGTGGTATAAGCATGTCATTAAACTGTCATTAAAACCCATAAAACGTAAGTACATTGACAATAAATATAGATTTTTATATGCTTACGGGTGTTAACTTTAAGCTATAATAAAAACTTAGTTACATAACAGATCACATCCATGGACCAAATACCATGGAATGCCTCTGTACTAAAACATGATTTAATGAGTATGTTTATTGAAAATCTAGTCGGGCTTATGTCATGTGACCTATATTTTTGGTCAGTGACCGAAAATATTGAAATTTATCTAGTCGTAATATCTTGCTGAATGTATATAGTAATTGCGGATAAAAAATGTATCTAGTCATCATATCTTAGTGCTATATATAATGATTGTAGGATAAAAAGAAATATATACATGTATGTACACATTGTACCTAATCTTGCCAGTATATCATTGCACATTATGCGGCAACAATAGTCCTACACAAACTAGTTTTTTCCAATCCCAACCCAACCAGTGGCCCAAAACTGCAGGGTTCAAACTTAACGGCAATTGTCATAACTGTGGTACCAGTTGCCTTGGTCATGGGCTTTACTAACAGCAATTGTCATAGCTGCAGTATGAGTTGCCTTGGTCAAGGGCTTTACTGACTGCAACTGTTATAGCTGTGGTACAAGTTGCCTTGGTCAGAGTCTTTACTAATGGCAATTATCATAGCTGTGGTACAAGTTGCTTTGGTCGGGGACTTTACTGACGGCAATTATCATAGCTGTGGTACAAATTGCTTTGGTCGGGGACTTTACTGACAGCAGTTATCATAGCTGTGGTACAAGTTGCCTTGGTCGGGGGCTTTACTGATGGCAGTTGTCATAGCTGTTGTACAAGTTGCCTTGGTCGAGGGCTTTACTGATGGCAATTGTCATAGCTGCAGTATGAGTTCTTTGGTCGGGGGCTTTACTGACAGTAATTGTTATAGCTGCAGTATGAGTTGCCTTGGTCAAGGGCTTTACTGACGGCAATTGTCATAGCTGTGGTACAAGTTGCCTTGGTCGGGGGCTCTACTGACAGCAATTATCATAGCTGTGGTACAAGTTGCCTTGGTCGGGGGCTTTACTGACAGCAGTTGTCATAGCTGTGGTACAAGTTACCTTGGTCGGGGGCTTTACTGACAGCAATTATCATAGCTGTTGTACAAGTTGCCTTGGTCAGGGTCTTTACTGACAGCAGTTGTCATAGCTGCAGTATGAGTTCTTTGGTCAAGGATTTTACTTACAACAATTGTCATAGCTGTGGTACAAGTTGCCTTGGTCGGGGGCTTTACTGACGGCAATTGTCATAGCAATTGTCATAGCTGCAGTATGAGTTCTTTGGTCAAGGATTTTACTTACAACAATTATCATAGCTGTGGTACAAATTGCCTTGGTCGGGGGCTTTACTGACGGCAATTGTCATAGCTGCAGTATGAGTTCTTTGGTCAAGGATTTTACTTACAACAATTGTCATAGCTGTGGTCGGGGGCTTTACTAATGGAAATGTGCTACTGGATAAAAATTATTACTGTCGCTTTAGGGAATACTTTAAACTAAATTATCCATGGAACATTTTGTTCAGTATTGCATTGTGGCTAAGCAGGTTTCAAAGATCGCTAAACAGTTTTAAAACTTAAAAAACAGTTTTCAATTAACTAGAGATTTTGAAAACAAAATGGCCTGTTATATTTTTTTTCGTTGGAAATGTGGGTTCAGAATTGCTGTACCTGTAGGTAAGCATTTCGCCAGTGGCAAAAACATCTTTAAATTGCTGTAGATGACAAATTTCTTAAGGTTAAGCCCTGCACCTGCAAACATCAACGGCTTTGTACAATATCTATATCAAAGGCCATAGTATGTGCAATCCTGTCTGTGGGATGGTACATATATAAAATATCCCATGAGCACTGCGTTAGGAAAAAAGTACCAGGTTTCCTCTGATGACTACAAGTCAGAATTACCAAATTTTGACATCCAGTAGCGGATGATTAATGAATAAATGTGCTCTAGTGGTGTCATTCAACAAAACAAACTTCATACAATAATATGTTTTGTTCTGGCTACAGAAAGTTTCATATAAAAGATCTCTTGAGCTGCTTCACGAAAGGAGTAGCCTGTGTGGCTGCTGTAGGTTTTATCTCTCAATCAAGTGTCGATATCAGATCAGGTCAGGTCATCGGGTTTAACGCACACATTCAGAACAAGCTGTTATAGCGCACGACTGTCATGGATACAGGTGTCTGCTCTTGCTGGCTCCTCCGTCCATCACACGAAAAGGTGGGGAAGAGGAGGACTGATATGATAGCCCATACTGGCAAGTGCCAGTGAGCACAGGCAGCCCGGCTGGGGTCGGAAGTGGGGGTGGGTGGTTTTTGGCACCATTGAATTTGCAAACATCCTGTGAAATTATAGCCAAATAGAAACTGTTTCATAATTTCTTTGAGGTACATGTAATTTGGAGTGGTTCGCCGAAAGAGAAATGGGAACTTTGCCTTTATGGAGGCTGTGGTGGTTTGATTCCCATAGATGCTCTTTTAGTTCATTAGTGTCGAAATAACCAAGACGACATTAAATGGCCCTGGTTTAAAATATGGAATTGTTGTTTGACAGATATGCTTCTTTGTTTCTTTATAAAATGTGATATTTATAAAATGTACATACTGTATATCTTTGCCTGTAAGTCAACCTTGCCTATAATTTGAGTCCCTAATTTCAAGCCCTGAAAGCATATTTAGTTTATTGACCCATTTATAAGTCGACCAATAAATATTAAAGTATTTCTTACTTTCAGCAAATGCGGATCATTAATGGGTCATATATACAGTATTTGAACAAATAAAAATTATTTTACAGAACTTTATCTTTGTACATTGCGGTATTCCATTTCAATGAAATCTCATTACAATTACACATGGCATCAAAAGGAAATATGTCCTTAATAGATGGTGAAAACTGACTGTTACCGTATAGCACTGTACAGATAGGTTTGTCCATAAACAATGACTTTATTTATCAACAGATCAGTACGATATCCAGTGTGCAACTGAAAATTGACAGAAAAGATAACTGTTGTAGAAAATATACTGTTTTTCATGCCAAAATTGTCTTCCTGTTGGATATCAGTCTAAGCTATTTTTAGTGCAAGGTTATTAATATTCATGACATCTTACTGGCGAAATGAAAGTCCGCTCAACTCGCCGAGTTATTGGTGATAGTGAGAAGTCGAAGTTGCCGGAGTATTCTAGACCTAATTCGATTTCAGAACTGAAGTCACGCAACAGATGTCAAGATCTGACTTGTTTATTATGATAGATCACTTGTCACTATATGTCGGCCAGTGTTTTTACTTTGGCACCAGACTGTATCCTCAAGTAACGGCAAATGGTTTCTGCGCACACACACTATAATGTACGATTGATTTGATGAAATATTGTTTTACCTTGTTCAATTTATTGTCAAAATCAACCAATAAATGTTAATACTCATGTCAGTTTCTGTTGTGAAGAGATTAAATGAATGTCGTAGTCTAATGTTGACATTCTTCAGATACACCCGTAAACGATGCTATTTTTAATTTTTTTTTAAAGTGATGCGTGTCGCACTGTGTGCTGTGATCAGTCAAGCATTGTTAATCCTTGGTCACATTCAGTTCAGTAATGCCAGAAAATACTAATTAATACTTTAATTTTAATGGTACATTATCAACTACATGTTCTTAATAATATCAAGTTTTAATGAACCTACAATTATTTTGTTTAAATTTTATTACCAGAAGTTGTATTTTATATCGAAATATTACGATTAGAACTGAGTGTAAAATTCTTAATTAGCCTGATTGAACACGGAATTGTGCAAAATGTTACGAAATGTACACGATATATGTTCACTTCGCCTATGTATTTTTATCAAACTTCTCCCCTTTCTTCTGGGAAGGGAGAACTCACTTCTCCTACTTTTTCAATTCTAGATTAGGGCCTGCATGTTGGTGTGTTTAGTATATATTTTGCACAAAAGATGTTTCAACAACGATTAATGCTATTGACCAGATTTTAGAATAAACAGGCAACATGTGTTTAGTACTGTTTACAGTTTTGCTATTAGTGATAGTTGTTATTTTAATTAAGTGAACTGTTGTCTTAGTTTGTGTGAGATCAGTACGTCTTTCCATGATGCATTTTATGGCCAAAACACTAAAAGTTATATTAAATTAATTAAATTGTAAAATTAACACATTTGAGTATAAACACTGAGAAAATTCAACAATAAAAACTTCCAATACCTTCCCCAAAATGCTAATATTTTTAAATGTCATTTTTTGACCCACTTATAAAATAATATTTTGATGAAGAAAACCTGACTTATATGCAAAGGCATACAGAAATCCATAAAATATAATACTTAAGAAATGTAATATTTATAAAATATAATATTTATGAAATGTATTATTTATAAAATGTATTATTTATGAAATGTATTATTTATAAAATGTAATATTTATGAAATGTAATATTTATCCAAAAAATTAATATTATGAAATGTAATATTTGTGAAATGTAGTATTTGTAATATTTATGACGTAATAATTGACAAGAATCACTTTGCAGCTTCGATAACTACACTGCCAATTTGATGGTGGACGGAATACCAGTCAGCTTGGGATTGTGGGATACTGCGGGCCAGGAGGACTATGACAGACTACGACCTCTCTCTTACCCTCAGGTATAGCACTCACGTACTACATATAATGTATACCTTTTCTATTTAAATGTCTTTAAAAGATTACTCGTTCCAACCAGTGTACCACAACTGGTATATCAAAGGCTGTGGTATGTGATATCCTGTCTGTGCGATGGTTCATATATAAAGGTCACTTGCTACTAATGGAAAAATGTTGTGAGTTTCCTCTCTAAAGACTATATATCAAAATTACCAAATGTTTGACATCCAATAGCTGATGGTTATAAATCAATTTGCTCTAGTGGTGTTGTTAAACAAAACAAACTTTTAACTTTAGTCAGTACAATGACAGATCTCGAATTTGGCAAATTAGAGGGCACGGTCATTTAGCCTAGACCAGTGGAGATTTGTTTTGGTAGGTAGGGAGGGGCATTACAGCCAGACGATGGAGATTTGGTGGGTGGGGAGAAGCATTACAACCAGATGATGGAGATTTGGTGGGTGGGGAGAAGCATTACAGCCAGATGATGGAGATTTGGTGGGTGGGGAGAAGCATTACAGCCAGATGATGGAGATTTGGTGGGTGGGGAGAAGCATTACAGCCAGATGATGGAGATTTGGTGGGTGGGGAGGGGCATTACAGCCAGATGATGGAGATTTGGTGGGTGGGGATGGGCATTACAGCCAGACGATGGAGATTTGGTGGGTGTGGATGGGCATTACAGCCAGACGATGGAGATTTGGTGGGTGGAGATGGGCATTACAGCCAGACGATGGAGATTTGGTGGGTGGGGAGGGGCATTTCAGCCAGACGATGGAGATTTGGTGGGTGGGGAGGGGCATTACAGCCAGACGATGGAGATTTGGTGGGTGGGGAGGGGCATTGCAGCCAGAGTATGGAGATTTGGTGGGTGGGGAGGGGCATTACAGTCAGATGATGGAGATTTGGTGGGTGGGGAGGGGCAATACAGTCAGATGATGGAGATTTGGTGGATGGGATGGGGCATTACAGTCAGATGATGGAGATTTGGTGGGTGGGGAGGGGCATTATAGTCAGATGATGGAGATTTGGTGGGTGGGGACGTTCATTACAGCCAGCGATGTAGATTTGGTGGGTGGGAAGGTTCATTACAACCCTAAGGCAGGGAAACATTTGAGCTGGCTCTTATGCAGTTTATCTTCACATCTGCTTGCATATGGTCATAATTCAGTGAGACCGTTTGTACCTGGTAATACCTTCGCTGTGCGGGATTTGCCTCGGTCAGTAGAACGCTCGCCTGAGCAGGCCTCTGGACATTGAGAGAACTATAGTTTTTGTTCGAACATCGCTCGCACAAGAGTGTTTTTGTGTAGCCCATTTTTAATACTGTGCATTGAATTTAGGACATCATGTACATGTACATCGGGTTATGCAAAAAAAAAAGGGTTACCTGAATTTGTGTTCACATAATGATCCAACATTTATAAATGGTTTACTCCAATTTATAATTCTCAGTGTTCTGCTTAGGTCAAAGGATCAAACCTTCTTGACAGACCCATTGTTTTAATGTGTTGCTTGTTTTTCAGACAGATGTGTTTCTGATATGTGTTGCTTGTTTTTCAGACATGTGTTTCTGATGTGTTGCTTGTTTTTCAGACGGATGTGTTTCTGATATATGTTGCTTGTTTTCCAGACGGATGTGTTTCTGATATGTGTTGCTTGTTTTGCAGACGGATGTGTTTCTGATATGCTTCAGTGTTGTGAGTCCATCTTCACATGAGAATGTGACAACGAAATGGCAGCCAGAAATCAAACACCATTGTCCAGACGCTCCCATTATAATTGTCGGTAAGATTCTTCATAACATGGTTTTATTCTGCCCATATTTCTTTGACATATTGGATAAAGTTTTTTTTTTTAAAACAAGCTTTATTGGCTCAGAAACATTTGGTAACTACACTGGCCCAGAAACATTTGGTAACTACACTGACCCAGAAACATTTGGTAACTACACTGACCCAGAAACATTTGGTAACTACACTGACCCAGAAACATTTGGTAACTACACTGGCCCAGAAACATTTGGTCACTACACTGACCCAGAAACATTTGGTGACTACACTGGCCCAGAAACATTTGGTGACTACACTGGCCCAGAAACATTTGGTGACTACATTGACCCAGAAACATTTGGTGACTACATTGGCCCAGAAACATTTGATAACCCAGAAACATTTAATAACTACATTTGGTAACTACACTGACCCAGAAACATTTGGTGACTACATTGACCCAGAAACATTTGGGGACTACATTGGCCCAGAAACATTTGATAACCCAAAAACATTTGGTAACTACACTGGCCCAGAAACATTTGGTAACTACATTGACCCAGAAACATTTGATAACCCAGAAACATTTGGTGACTACATTGACCCAGAAACATTTGATAACCCAGAAACATTTGGTAACTACACTGGCCCAGAAACATTTGGTAACTACACTGGCCCAGAAACATTTGGTAACTACATTGACCCAGAAACATTTGATAACCCAGAAACATTTGGTCACTACACTGACCCAGAAACATTTGGTGACTACACTGACCCAGAAACATTTGGTGACTACACTGACCCAGAAACATTTGGTGACTACACTGGCCCAGAAACATTTGGTGACTATTGATCCAGAAACATTTGGTGACTACATTGATCCAGAAACATTTGGTGACTACATTGGCCCAAAAACATTTGGTGACCACACTGGCCCAGAAACATTTGGTGACTACACTGGCCCAGAAACATTTGGTAACTACATTGACCCAGAAACATTTGGTAACTACATTGGTCAGAAACATTTGGTAACTACATTGACCCAGAAACATTTGGTGACTACATTGGCCCAGAAACATTTGGTAACTACACTGACCCAGAAACATTTGGTGACTACATTGATCCAGAAACATTTGGTGACTACATTGGCCCAGAAACATTTGGTGACTACACTGGCCCAGAAACATTTGGTGACTACATTGGCCCAGAAACATTTGGTGACTACACTGGCCCAGAAACATTTGGTGACTACACTGGCCCAGAAACATTTGGTGACTACACTGGCCCAGAAACATTTGGTAACTATATTGGCCCAGAAACATTTGGTAACTACATTGACCCAGAAACATTTGGTAACTACATTGGTCAGAAACATTTGGTAACTACACTGGCCCAGAGACATTTGGTAACTACATTGGCCCAGAAACATTTGGTAACTACATTGACCCAGAAACATTTGGTAACTACATTGGTCAGAAACATTTGGTAACTACACTGGCCCAGAAACATTTGGTAACTACACTGGCCCAGAAACATTTGGTAACTACATTGACCCAGAAACATTTGTTAACTACATTGACCCAGAAACATTTGTTAACTACATTGACCCAGAAACATTTGTTAACTACATTGGCCCAGAAACATTTGGTAACTACATTGACCCAGAAACATTTGTTAACTACATTGACCCAGAAACATTTGTTAACTACATTGACCCAGAAACATTTGTTAACTACATTGACCCAGAAACATTTGGTAACTACATTGACCCAGAAACATTTGTTAACTACATTGGCCCAGAAACATTTGTTAACTACATTGGCCCAGAAACATTTGTTAACTACATTGACCCAGAAACATTTGTTAACTACATTAACTACATTGGCCCAGAAACATTTGTTAACTACATTGACCCAGAAACATTTGTTAACTACATTGACCCAGAAACATTTGTTAACTACATTGGCCCAGAAACATTTGGTAATTACACAGGGCTTCTAGAATTTGTTTTAAATCCAGTATACATGGGATCAGTGATTTTTTAAATTTACTAGCCGCGATTAAAAATTAACTAGCCCTACTTTACTGTAAGTTCGGGAACATTCCAAAATTAATGGGATAACTTTACCAGATGGCTTCGTTAGTAAGTGGGTAAAGTACTCGGATGACAGTAACGCAACTTTATCAGACTTGGACTCGGCCAAACAACTTTTCAAAATTCTACACATTTATGAACGTGCATCTGGAGCTGAAGTAAATCTTCGGAAAACCAATGGTTTCCTAATGGGTAAACTTAGGTATGAAAAATACACTCCTCTTGATATAAGATGGAATAATGAAAAAATTAAAATTTTAGGATTTTATTTTGGCAGCATTGACGTTTCGGCAGATAACTAACTGGGAACCCAAAATTAAAAAAAATTAAACAATTCTAAATATATGGAGTAACAGAAAATTAACATTACATGGTAAAGTAGTTGCTGTAAATTCACTCCCCACTAGTGGCTTGTGGTATTTATCAAACGTTTTGGAACTTCCGGAAAAATATGCTAAACAAATTGACACAATGATTTTTGATTTCATTTGGAGTTATAGAAAACATTTTATATTAAAACAGCAAATTCAACTACCTAAGGAGATAGGTGGGTTGGGGTTTGTAAATATTCAGCTAAAAATTAAAGCACAAAGAATTAAATTTGTAAATAGACTTGAGTTTAGAGGTGAAGGGAATTGGAAATCTTTAGCAGATTACTTTTTAGGCCAATATAAAAATTTTAACATTGAAAGACACATTTTAAAATGCAACATTGTAAACAAAAAAGGCAATTTTAACCTAATGCCGAACATTTACAAAGACATATTATTAATTTGGGACGAACTCGACATTACACGCAACATGGAGAGCTATCAACAGATTCTCTATGAACCTCTCCATGACAACCCGACGATAAGTAACAAACAATACAAAAGTATACGGAGCGAACGACTAAATTTAGTCAGAGACATATGGGACTTGGGGACGAACAACTTTATGGACTTTGCTGGTCGCTCGACTGGCGTGGCATTTTATCGCCAAATAAAAGACCTACAGGACAACTTTCAGCAACCTTTATTGTAGACATTAAAAAATGAAGACCCCTATGATGGTGACTTAGACACCATCTTTCGTATCAATGTAGGTGATACGAATAAAGACGTGACAGTCGCGAATACTAGGGACATATATATGCAGTTCTGCTATTACGAACTCACAAAGACGCATCGTTTAAGTCCAAATGGGAAACCATTTTTAATGAAAATATAAACCTAAATTTGTTTTGGCAAACACTAAATTCTGCATTAATTGAAAATCACGATTTTGACTTAATTTATAAAATGATTACAAATGTAATTGCAGTTAGAAACATCTCTATGATGGGCAGATTGAGTGGACTCAGTCTTTCACGCCTTTTTTTACTGCAACAAAACTAGATTATTCATTAAACAAATTGAACCTATTTTCAAAAAACCTTTTGGCAACAAATTCAGATTAAATCCATACATAATGATTTTTGGAATCAAACATAAAGTTGGCAACTATGCGTTGAACTTGGGAATTGTTCTCTGGAGTAAAGCAATAAGTGTAATTTGGACCATATGAAAATTATTAGAGGGAAATAAGCCATGTAATGAAATGGCACTTTTCAAACATTTAGTATATTCAAAATGAATATTTTGCCACATTAGAACGGTCTAATAGAAGAGAAAAATTCTTGAAACACTGGTGCTTCAAAGGGGTCGTTGCCTCGTGCAATGACGCCTTTGACATTACATATCAGCTGTGATAATTAATGGTGAAATGTGCACAAAACGTAGAAAAACAGGCCTGGCTTGTAGCTTTGGGGGCCAGGTCTGCAAACCAGGTTAGAATCTTGTAAATAATTTTTAATCAACATACACTAAATAGTAAAAGAAAACAAAAACACAAGCATACACTAAATAATTTATTATAATATAAGCACAAACACTTCTATGTACATTTATATATTTTAACATTCAACGAGAACCTGGTTAATTGTATATAGGTAGGCTTTTTCATGAATAAATGGGGCACCCGGCAAATCGTCCGGAAATGCCCGAAAAGTTAAAAAAAAAGAAAAAAAAAAGAAAAAAAGTGTTTGCTATCAGCAGAGATCGTCAAAAGTATAGGCCCTACGCTCGATTCTTCGCCTGTTCCGCCATTGCACGGCAAAGCACACACGATCACCTGTTGTCAGTTTCACGTAACACTGTGTTTGCAGATTTGAAATTGTATGGGTCGTCTCAAAAAATTAAATGAGAAATCTTGCACTGTACGAAACATGGTCGGTTGAGGATAGGGTATTAGGGCGTTTGATCTTGGCAATGTATTATCAACTATCGTACCTTCCTATTTCAGAATTAATATTGTATAAAATATTGATTATGTACATTTTAAATAAAATATACTAAAGTAGAAAAAAAGAAGAAAAAAAAAGAAAACAAGTTGATACAATTTTACTAAATAATAATTATAATAATCAGATATGTCACCTAAAGAGGGAGATAGAGCTTAAAAACACTATAGGCCTTGACCTAAGTTTTTTTAATGGTAGCCCACCAGGTTATACAATCTAGTAGCCCACAGTAAAAATTGGTAGCCCCATATCATTTGAAGTGGAAACACTGTACATTATAATATTATTAATAATATATTATTCTATAGACTGGGGGACTAGTAGAAATTATTGCAGGCTAGTAAATTTTAGTTGGTTTTGGTCCAGCGGGCTAGTGAAATATGTTCCATTTCTGCACCCTGGAACGATATCTGGAGTTGGGGGGGAGGGGCCTAATCTCTAATGGAGGGACACAGTCCAGTTGGGGTGGGGGACACAAGCCATATTTTAAACCAGATTTATAATAGAGTACAGTCCCCCTGGCCTCTTGATATAGAGGAAATACCTTACAAACTGTTGCCAGAACTGGGGACTTACATGTATTTGTTTCACGGTGTTGTTTAACTTGCAGGTACAAAAATAGATTTACGAGAGAACAAGGAAGCGATTGGTCAGCTAGCTGCTCAAGGACTTTCACCAATCAAACGAGAGCAGGGAATAAAAGTGGCCAATAAAATTCGAGCTAAGAAGTACATGGAGTGCTCAGCGCTGACGCAGCGTGGTCTCAAACAGGTGGGTCACAGGATCGAATCCCCTCACAAGACCCAACCTCTAGTTCTTTTCCCCACTTCCAACCAGTGCCTTACAACTTGTATACAGGGCTAGCTCTGAGTGTGTAGAACATTTTACCAAATTATCTAGTAACCTTCAGAAATGGCAGAAACCCAGCATTATTTTGCAACAAGATATCAATCATAATATGAAAATATTAAGTCAAATTACAATAAAATTTGCCAGTTCTGTTTAAAATTCACAACTGGTGAATTTGGTGAGTGGCTGAGCTAGCCATTGATATATCAAAGTCCATGTGCTGTCCTGTCTTTGGGAAAGTATAAGGGAAAGATACCTTGCTACTAATGTTTTAGAAGTATAGCAGGTTTCTGCAAGTTTTCTAGGCATTCTGTGTGTCCAAACATACATGTAGGCCCGTTTCCAAAAGAAAGTGGCACTGAAAATGTTTGACATCCAACAACCAATGATTAAAAAATCAATGTGCTCTAGTGGTGTCATTAAACAAAAAGAAACTTTAACTTTTTACTGGCCCCTAAGAAATGTAACGGTTATGCAATGTTTCATACCTTATCTTGTTCATCCTTTGATGTGTCATACATTGTACTGTTTTAAACAGTAGAGGCTGCATTTACAAAGCTTGTTTTTTATTAAACGAAGGTGTTAAAGCATTGTAAAGGTATGTGCCCAGTGGTAAAGTACTATTCCTCCTCCTAGCCAGTACACCACGACTGGTATATCAAAGGCTGTAGTAAGTGCTATCATGCCTGGGATGGTGCATATAAAAAATCCCTTGCTACTAATGGAAAAATGTAGTGAGTTTCCTTTCTAAGACTACAACAGTATGTCAACATTACCAAATGTTTGACATCCAATAGCCGATGATTAATAAATCAATGCTCTAGTGGTGTCGTTAAACAAAACAAACTTCTTTTATGGGGTAAAGGTATGTATTTACAAGCGTGTAAGTCAAAAACATCTTTGTAAATTCAGCGTTAGATGTTTTGTTCCCCGGTCATTTTGAACACACTGTATATTTGCCCTGTGTATGGCTTACGCTGGAAGCCACAAATTAATAGCATTTTGAACACTGTATATTTGCCCTGTGTAGGGCTTACGCTGGAAGCCACAAATTAATAGCATTTTGAACACTGTATATTTGCCCTATGTATGGCTTAAGCTGGAAGCCACAAATTAATAGCATTTTGAACACTGTATATTTACCCTGTGTAGGGCTTAAGCTGGAAGCCACAAATTAATAGCATTTTGAACACACTGTATATTTGCCCTGTGTAGGGCTTGAGCTGGAAGCCACAAATTAATAGCATTTTGAACACTGTATATTTACCCTGTGTAGGGCTTAAGCTGGAAGCCACAAATTAATAGCATTTTGAACACACTGTATATTTGCCCTGTGTAGGGCTTGAGCTGGAAGCCACAAATTAATAGCATTTTGAACACTGTATATTTACCCTGTGTAGGGCTTAAGCTGGAAGCCACAAATTAATAGCATTTTGAACACACTGTATATTTGCCCTGTGTAGGGCTTGAGCTAGAAGCCACAAATTAATAGCATTTTGAACACTGTATATTTGCCCTATGTATGGCTTATGCTGGAAGCCACAAATTAATAGCATTTTGAACACTGTATATTTACCCTGTGTAGGGCTTGAGCTGGAAGCCACAAATTAATAGCATTTTGAACACACTGTATATTTGCCCTGTGTAGGGCTTGAGCTGGAAGCCACAAATTAATAGCATTTTGAACACTGTATATTTACCCTGTGTAGGGCTTGAGCTGGAAGCCACACATTAATAGCATTTTAATAAATTTGAGTGAGAAATCTGTAGCCAAATTCATATAACAATTAGCTAAACGGAAAGGGCAAATTTACAAAGCCTGTTTTTCTTAAACGCGGGTGTTTAAGCCGTGTAAATATATGTAATTACATGTAAGACATAAACTGGCTTTACAAATTCAGGCTTTTTATTTAAAATACTAAATATAGAAATGAATTTTTGGGCTATATGGCGAATGCCTTCGTGTACAATATTCAGTGGACTTTAATTTTGAGCAATCAAAAACATCATCCTAGTGCTTGAATGAAACAAACCATTTGTTTGTTCAAGTGAAAATATTGGTGGACAAGTAGATTTCTAGATGTATTTGTCTGGTGGGCTAGTAAAAACATTCTGCTTATTTCTATCACTAATTGCCTCATTTATTTTATATTTAGATTGATTTTGTTACCAGACTTATGAAAGTTTTGAGGATATCCGATCTATTTTTAAAAATATCTTAATATTTACAAGTAAAGTTATCTGAAAGATCATTTAAAATAATAATTGTTAAGCCGACTGCTTTTTCTTAGAGGTGCACAAATCTAATTTGGAACGATCTAGATATAATGTTGCATAGTCCAAAATATAAAGATTTTGCAGTTTTCATGAGGTAATTTGGCGCATAATTTGGAGCGGTACATCAAAAAGAAATGGAACGATTTGAGTAATTTTGACTTAGTTTGCCGAATTGTAGCTCATATTTCACAAAGACTGTGGGATTAGTTTTTATGCATCCATCTGTGGTATGGCATTGTCCGTCCATACGTCCGGACCATATCTTGCATACAGATGCATACATGACCATCAAACCTAACATGTAAGAACAACTTGGGATGGCGGTGTGTCACATACTATTACTAGGTCACTGTGACCTACTTTTCACGGTTTACGGCACATAACAGTAAATCCTTGTCTGGATCATATCTTACACACAGATGCATGCATGACCATCAAACCACACATGTAAGAACAACTTGGGACAACGGTGTGTCACATACTATTACTAGGTCACTGTGACCTACTTTTCACGGTCTACTGCACATAACAGTAAATCCTTGTCTGGATCATATCTTGCATACAGGACCATCAAATCACATGTAGGAACAACTTGGGATGGTAGTTGATCCAAAACAAACTGTTAATCCATCCAATTACAAAAATTTCACATACTTACAATTGAATCATACCCGTAACATATTCATTAATATAGATATGGTTTTCCATCAAACTCCTGATGAGCTTATCATGTACCTCACCGGTACTCTTGTTATCATTGTTATGTTCTGTCACTGCATTTCGTTGACCATGACAGTTAGTCTCAGCAACACTGTCATTCATCTGACATCATCTTTTCTAACCTTAGCATTGCAATTAGTTTTGTATGTATCCGGTTATACTTACAATATCACTAGTAGAGAGTCATATACTCATAAATTACAAATATTAACAATTAAAATGGTTGCTGCTCAGCAAAAAGTATTCACTTATAAAAATACACCATCCTATGATAGGTGGCCAAACAATGTACACCTTCAGCACCCACTTTACCCAGTCATTAAAACTGGTTTAATATTAAAGGGAGAGTACACTAAGACATGAGCCTTATGTGTTGGAAAGATGCATACCCGGACTACCAACACATACTGACACTTTAACAAATGAGAAACGTGTCATTTTAGAGTTAACCGGCCTCGGTGGTGTCGTGGTTAGGCCATCGGTCTACAGGCTGGTATGTACTGGGTTCGGATCCCAGTCAAGGCTTGGGATTTTAAATCCAGATACCGACTCCAAACCCTGAGTGAGTGCTCCGCAAGGCTCAGTGGGTAGGTGTAAACCACTTGCACCGACCAGTGATCCATAACTGGTTCAACAAAGGCCATGGTTTGTGCTATCCTGCCTGTGGGAAGCGCAAATAAAAGATCCCTTGCTGCCTGTTGTAAAAGAGTAGCCTATGTGGCGACATCGGGTTTCCTCTAAAAAACAATCGGTGTCAGAATGACCATATGTTTGATGTCCAATAGCCGATGATAAGATAAAAAATCAATGTCAGCGAACATTTTGTTCAGTATCGCGTCGCGAAACGCGATGCAGTTTCCGGCTATCGCTACACAATATTAAAACGTATCGCTAAATGTCGCGATGCATATTTTTGACAGTATTAAATTTTGAAGATCGTCCTTAACCCCCAAATATTCCACTGATAACATGTTAAATCTATCACTGTAATGAACTATTTATCTAGGTGTAGATTTCCAAGTTTCATCAGATATTTTCTTTTTTGCAACAGCTTTTACGTGGTAAAACGGCTGTTCAGATATCCACCCACCGATAGACACCATAACATTATGACGTTTAGCTCTTAGGTTACGAATATTTTTCAACAATTTGCAAACAAAAAATCGTGTCATGTTTTAAAAATAATTACGTGAATCTTTGACAAGAATAATTTTTAAAACAAGGTGAAATTAGTTAGCAAATCGTATAGCGCATATAGTTTTGAAATGACCCCTTAATCGACCGTCTATTCCCAATAATTTTGACGTCACGCAGCAAACGTAGTTTGAGCAAGGTTGTTTTAAAAAACATTATCTCGCCTTCATGTAAAATTCTTTAATCTCATTGGTTGTTTGCCGTTGGACAAATCCCTTATACCCCTGTGGGCGGAGCCAAATTCTCTTATACCCCGTCTGTAATTTCCAACAGTTTCCAGCCACCCCAGTTAATGCTCAAGCAGTAATCAGATTATAAATAGCAATCAAGTATACATAATTAATTTTATTTTTACTATAAAATACACTATTTCAATACTTTTTAAAGCTGCACTGTTGAACTCGGCCACCTAATTACGGTCGTGGTGTTATTGTATTAATGCGCGATTAGCAACAGTTTTTTATTTATTTATTTTTTATTTTTAATATTTTATTTTTTTTACTACCCGTACATACCTTCGGCTCGGGGTAAAGAACACACAAAGGGTACATACAAAGCCATATACCTCTCGTGATGCTTCTACAACTTATAATGGCGACAAAAAAGAGAACTCTGTGGACACTGTTGCATCGAAGAGACCAAACATTGCTTGCGAGTCATCCTCCAACACTGAGTTTACTGAATGACTCTAAATTTAATTCTGTTCTTTGGGGTTCTGAACTAGAAATGTCACTAAAAGTTGATATAAAGGTTGCAAAAACTATTTTGTTCATATTTAATGAACCATACTAATGTTACAGAAATCGCTAATCAAAATAAGTGATTGCTAATCAATTTTAAAATTGATTCGCGACTGTCGCTCATCAAAATTTTAAAAACAAAATGTTCCCTGAATGTGCTCTAGTGGCGTCATTAAATAAAACACACTTTACTTTTAGAGTTAATAAAAAATCGTGATTATTCCTGCTAACTGGGGCAGCCATTTTCTTTTCTTTTCGAGGCGTCCGGTACTCTATCTTGGAGCGAAGTGACGTCAGCTCTGACCAACTCCTGTATGCACAGTGTAAACAAAAACAGTAATTTATGATAAGGCGCTTCTTTTTGATCAACCTGACTTGTAGAACAACATAAATGACGTGATAATATAATAAACTGTTTAACTAAATATATTTCAAGTTGCATCAATGGAACAAAATGGGGTTATAGTATTTTTCTCTGTTAAATAATCCAAAGGAAAAATGTACACTATTAGGCCTATTGGTCTGCTACGTTGGAGCAAAAAACGACAACCCACAATACCCAAGTGATAATATTCTTTTCTTTGGTCAGTTCTGTGATTTTAGATGGGAAAATCTACTTAATCAGTAGTTTTACAGAACTATTTACAGTAATAAACCATGTCCATTACCATTTTAGGGTGACAGGTAATATTACACAATACCAGTATGTATTTTTGTGTCTAGACAGCGGTAATTAATTGGCTGGTTACCAATCTAATACACACCTGCCAATCAGGAATCACAGGTAGAGGCAACTAACAGAATAGACCAATTAACTGAGTTAACACTGTTTCATTTCGGTACGTAGGTTAATCAATAAATCAATCAATCAATCAATTTTTATACATATTGTAAACTAAAGAATTCTTGTTATGGATTATTTTAAACCAATATATTAATATTCTCTTCTTACATAAAACAGAAATTGGAATTCCCCCTAACTCCGAAAGCACAACGCTGTTTGGTGTTCTTCGTTTTGCATTAAGAATATGCTAACAAAATTTAATTTTGACGTTTTCTAATTCAGCAATATTATTATTAATGCATGGACAAAACATGGTATAATTATTTCGATTTGTTATGTAGCCACTTTTTCAATGGTGGTTTATTTTGTATTGAAAAATAATATATACTTATTGCTGGCTTACTGGGATGTATATTATTACAGAATATTGCAATGCATGCCTATTTTATCATCCCGCAAAAAACAGGTAGATTTGTTTTTCTAGTTCTAAGACACATTCCTGATGTTATGCGTTAAGTATTACATAACCTCCAGCTTGCCAGAGGGCGTATTCACTGGAATGGAACAAAATGGCTGTGCCCTTAATATATAAAAGCTATCGCATTTAACCGTTTTATTAATTAAATATAATAATATACTTGTTGATATTAAATAATAATGTGCATTATATATCTTTGAATATGCATACCAGTCCAAAAGCCTTGCTTTTAAAAGCATTCATTTAACATTAAATCGGTTGCACGATTTCAGAAGGTATTGACTTGACACCACATGGAGTAGTTAATTGTGGAAGTAATGTAAAGCTTAATATTTTCTGGAGATTGCAACAAATTCTGTATCTTCTGTGGTGACTTATCCCCATGATCATCTAAGTAACAAGTTTAAATGATTGCAGCAAGTTTATCATGGCAGCAGTATCACAGCCTGATGCCATCAGTGATGAGCACACGTGGCAGCAAATGACATGCAATTGATTTATGTTTATTTGCTGTTGCCATCGTGGATTTGAGCAATGATAAAATACTCTGTATTAGTAAATGAATTAATTCCTTACACTAAAAACCTGTATTTGAAGTATAACTTATTGTTTGGGGTAAAACAGAATGTAAGTTATGACTACTGCCTACTATTGGTGGTTGTTTTCATGGTCATCTTGTGTTTAAATGATGATACAATCTTAAATCACCCAGTTGTTAGCAAGATGTTGTTATAAATGAATTCCGTGGGTCATACATTTTAATTGCTAACATCAAAATCTTTTTCAAGTGGATGTAAAATGTGATCATTGCAATTTCCTTGTTCTGGCTGATATCGTTTGTTTTGTTTTGTTTAATGACACTGCTAGAGCACATTAATTTATTAATCATCGGCTATTGGATGTCAAACATTTGAAAATTCTGACATGGTGCGGCCAACTTGAATTTAAATGATTTTGTGATACCTTAATTATTTGGGACTAATTCAAAATGAATTCCTTGACCCCTAAAATACCATAATAGACATCAACTGTTTTGTCATAGGTGATGAAATATCTGAGATATTGCCAGTTATGTGTTTTGGCAGCCATCTTGAATATTTCAAAATGCTCACGGGTACCAAGTTTGCACAACTTGGATCCTTCATCAGCACCTTTCAAAGATGCAAACACCACAAAGAACAATTGTAGGTACCGAACTACAAGGTTTTGTCAAAAAATGAGGTCTTGGTAAACAGAATATGTTGTTAATCAGTATCAGACATTTAGTGGCAATCACTGATCGCTGATCACTCAACACATAGTGACTTGCGAAACACCATGCAACAAAATTAGGTGTTTGTGTTAAACTGTGTCGTGTGGTTGTGTGTTTGTGGATATTTCTTTTTACGGGGAGCATGCCCCTGAAACACACATTTTCACCCCCTTCCAACTATTTTGCCAAACCTCTAAAAACATTGATGTATACTAATCAAAATAATTTCAGGGTCAGACGATGTTTTCAGCATTATTTTCTGATGATAGACAGGATAGCATATACCACAGCTTTTGATATACTACTGGGTTATGTCCTGCCCCAGCCAGGGGTGGATTCACACACTATTAAACAAATGTGCTAATGTGTAAACTCCATGTTTGACTCAATCCCAACTTTGACAGCATCTCACGAGACTCACTTCTATACAGTGACATTTATTTATTATTTTTTAAATTATTTATTAATTTTTTTAGTACATGATATCCAGATTTGGAATAACAGAAAATTTGCTAAGGCAGCAGTGTTAAAGATACATATTCTAAATATACTCTTCAATAGAAGAAACGCAAAACCACATTGTCGTAACATTTGGAGAATTGATTTAATTATTGAATGGTGAGTCCGATAATTACCAAATGTTGCTGGATTGTTCACAATTCACTCTAGTCCATTGTGAGTAAGTGATAGGACACACCACCAAGGTCAAGGTCATCTGGAGTCAATACCGGGTGTGGCCTCCGCGTGTGTTGACAACTGCCTGGCACCGCCTGCCCATTGAAGCAACCAGAGTACGGATGACGTCCCGGGGGATGGTGGCCCACTCGGCCTGCAAGGCTGCTGCCAGCTCGAGCAGGGTCTGGGGCTGTGGTTGTCGCTGTCGGAGGCGTCGGTCCAACTCGTCCCATAGATGCTCAATTGGGTTCAAATCCGGTGATATCGATGGCCAAGGAAGGACATTAATGTTGTTGTTCTGTAGGAAAGCCGTTGTGAGACGTGCTGTGTGAGGCCTGGCGTTGTCATGTTGGAACACTGCGTTGGCGTTGGCCATAACTGGAACGATGTGTGGCCGGAGGATCTGGTCAATGTAGCCCTGTGCATTCAGGTTGCCCTGCACGTGGACCAGGTCAGTTCTGCCAGTGTGTGAGATGGCTGCCCACACCATGACACTACCCCCGCCGAATCTGTCCACTTCCTGCACGCAGTTTGCCGCATAACGTTCACCACGACGCCTATACACGCGACATCTTCCATCATGACGTCGGAGCAGAAATCGGGACTCGTCACTGAACCACACCTGTCTCCATCGCAGTTGAGGCCATTGTCGATGAATCTGGCACCACTGCAGTCGGAATCGACGGTGTTGTGGTGTTAAGATGACACCTCGAACTGGACGTCTGGCACGAATTCCTACCTCACGTAGGCGGTTCCGTACGGTCTGGTCGGATATCCTGCGCAAACCTGGTATTGCTGCGGCTGTGGAGGTGGCAGTAGTCAATCGTTCCCGAATGTGGCGTACCCGGATGTAGCGGTCCTGCCCGGGGGTAGTGACCCGTGGTCGACCGGATCTAGGGAGGTCACGTGTTGATCCATGTTGCTGGTAACGGTCCCACAGTCTGGAGATGGTGCTTGGGGACACATGGAATGCCCTGGCAACGGCCGTTCTGGATTCGCCTGCGTCTAGTTGGCCGATGGCATTGTTTCTCTGCGGTTCACTGAGACGTGGCATGTCCTGGATTGTCAACTGTCGGCCAGATACAGAGGCCAGGCAAGCGAACACCCTGCACTTTTATACTGTCGGTGTTCATGTTGCACGTGCAGACAACGCACGTGCAGTGGTGACATGGTTTGCACGTGGCTGCGTTTTTGCGAATATTCACATTTTGGAACTTTATTGTACAGTAGCTGCGTTTTATCGAATGTAACCGTGGGAATGTGTTTGGGACATGCAATGACCTTATATTCACAAAGCATGAACCGGTAGGAAACAAAATCGGAGTTATAACCCATTTGTACCCTTTTGCGTTTCTTTTTTTGAAGAGTATATATGCATACATAGAGGTTATTACAGAGTGTTTTTCGGTATCGTCAATATCATATATTAGGAATAAAAATTGTATTATGCGAGCCTCTAGCACATACAAGTAAGTAGGCCTTCAGACCTTTATATTAATAAAATAATTTTCTGATTTTCCTTTACATTAAGGTGTGCAGGAATGGAGCTAGCTCTGGGCAAGCAAATCATTTAAACACCAAATTATCTGTAAAGCCAGTTATTTCCCCACCAAAAATCAGTTACCGGTATATCATGAAATTATTTTGCCAGTTTAAAATAATATTTGTCATTAGGTTTTTAAATTCCCAGTAAGCTAGTTTGGTGGTTGCCATAGCTAGCCCCGAGACCTACAAGTTCATCTTAAGACAACAGATTATGACAGCTTGACAAAAATTTACATCACATATCTACGATGCGCGATTGTTTGTGAGTGTGTGTGTATTGTGTGTATTGTGTGTTTGTGTATTGTATGTGTATTCTGTGTGTGTATGTGTGTCTGCGTGTGCATCACATATCTACGATGAGCTTTGGTCTATGAGTGTGTGTATTGTATATATTTTTGTGTGTGTATGCGTGAATGCATGCATCACATATCTACGATGAGTGATTGTCTGTGAGTGTGTGTGTGTGTATTGTATATATTTTGTGTGTATGTGGGTCTGCGCTTGAATCACATATCTAAGATGAGCGATAGTCTGTGAGTGTGTGTGTATTCTGTGTGTATGCATGTCTGCACGTGCATCACATTTAAGATGAGCGATAGTCTGTGAGTGTGTGTGTATTGTGTGTGTATGCGTGTGCATATGCATCACATATCCACGTTGAGCGATTGTGAGTGAATGTGTGTGTGTGTGTGTATGCATCTGCACATGCATCACATATCCACGATGAGCGATTGTCTGACAAGTTTCTCTTCGGCTGAAAACTCTGGATAGTCTGGATAATGCAGGTCGGATAGTAATTCATCTGAAATGGCGTTTGTCTTGATGTTTCAGGTGTTCGATGAAGCGGTGCGAGCAGTATTACAACCTCAAACGACGAACCGCCGTGAGACGAAGTGTGTCGTGCTGTGACCGCGGCCATGCTCTGCCAATCACAGAACAACACGGAATGACTGCAGCACGTGACCGCAATGGATGAAGTTTTACATGTTTTACTTGACCAATCAACGGCAGCCTTTGCAATTCAGAAACATTTCCTCAACAAAAGATTCTAGAAAATATAGTTTACTTCAGTTAAAATATACTTTGCCCTGGCATCTTTGTATCTCTGTATTGAAATTGCCCCAGCAAAAATAAATTTAATTCAAAATTAGTTTGCTTCAGCTAAAATACACTTTGCCTTGGCATTTGTATTTTAAATGTTAGTATTTTTATATTGAAATTGACTCAGTAAAAACTAAATTAATTCAAAATCAGTTTACTTCAGCTTAAATACACTTTGCCTTGCCAGTTGTTATTTTAAATGGTAGTATCTCTTGATGAATGCAAAAGTACTTTGCTTCTGCTAAAATGCACTTGCTGTGGCAATTGTATTTTAAATGTCTTTTTACAATTGTCTCTTCACTGATAAAAACAAGAGAGAAAAAAGCTACACTTAGTTTATTTTATGTCAGCTTTTTACCTTGACATTGCCGAAACGCTGAGGTGAATTGCAATGGCTGCAGCAGTAGGCTTGGAAGTGTTCACCCATACACTCTGAAAACATTTACCTACATAACCAACCTAATCACTTGCCTTTTTATAAATACTGTAATTATGATAATTTTCTTACGCTGTATTCAGTAATTTTCTGATTAGGTGACCTGTATACTCTTCATGTTGTTCTGTATGCCGATAAAAGAATTATGACAATTAGTTTGTTAACTTCTGTAAGTGCCTGAGTAGAAGCCTAGGCTTCTGTTTATTTCATGACTCTCTCAGACTCTCTATTCAATGTAGACTTCTGTTTATTGCATGACTCTCTCAGACTGCCTCTATTCAAGGTAGACTTCTGTTTATTTCATGACTCTCTCAGACTGTCTCTATTCAAGGTAGACTTCTGTTTATTGCATGACTCTCTCAGACTGTCTCTATTCAATGTAGACTTCTGTTTATTGCATGACTCTCTCAGACTGTCTCTATTCAAGGTAGACTCCTGTTTATTTCATGACTGTCTCAGACTGTCTCTATTCAAGGTAGACTTCTGTTTATTTCATGACTCTCTCAGACTGTCTCTATTCAAGGTAGACTTCTATTTATTGCATGACTCTCTCAGACTGTCTCTATTCAAGGTAGACTCCTATTTATTTCATGACTGTCTCAGACTGTCTCTATTCAAGGTAGACTTCTGTTTATTTCATGACTCTCTCAGACTGTCTCTATTCAAGGTAGACTTCTATTTATTGCATGACTCTCTCAGACTGTCTCTATTCAAGGTAGACTTCTATTTATTGCATGACTCTCTCAGACTGTCTCTATTCAAGGTAGACTCCTATTTATTTCATGACTCTCTCAGACTGTCTCTATTCAAGGTAGACTTCTGTTTATTTCATGACTCCCTCAGACTGCCTCTATTCAAGGTAGACTTCTGTTTATTTCATGACACTCTCAGACTGCCTCTATTCAAGGTAGGCTTCTATTTACTTCCTGCAGAATTTTCTAACAGAGGCAGGTTTCTATTCAAGGCAACCCTCTTTATTTTTTTTGCAGCACCCTGAGACCAGGCTAGGGATTTTTGAAGAAATCTTAGCACTACAAAATCATAAAACCAGCATAAAACCATCGTAGGTTGTTACATTGTTACAGTGATGTCATCGCTTGCGCTGATTTTCCAATTTCGTAGCCCTACGATAGCTTCTAAAACCACCTGACCTGGCTTCACCTCGAGGCAGGCTTCTACTCACAGGTTTACAGTGTTTTAATAAGTCATTGTTGGTTGCATTTGTCCATCATGTCCATTGTTTGAAAGTTTCCGATGATAGGTTACAATGTTTAGTGCTATCTTTTTCAAAGTTCAATGAACTTGTGAGTCATTTCCAATTATGAACAGTTTTACTACCATACATACATGTATGCTATGGTGGAACAGGTTAACCCAGTGTATGCTTTTGAAACAAAAAACAAATGTTACTTGAAAAGAAATAAGGGTAATTTTAGTGCTTAAGCCTAAAACAAATTGTGTGTTTCGGGAAATTTGCTGAAAAACATTAGTTACATGTAGAGTGGTCAGCATTTGAAAACCTCCAAATTATATAAAAATGTTTTTACTACATTCACCCATATGGGTGGAGATAAAATGTTATGTATGTACTTTTTTCACCTACATGTTAATACAAAAAACAACAACAAATAGTACAGTGAAACCTGTTTAAACTGGACCCTGAACAAACCAGAATCCTGTCAAAACCGGACGAGTTTCATTTTCTAAATTCTAAAATGCGACTCTCAAAAACAATTGATCCTGTCTATTAGGTCCTCGGCACGATCCGGTTTGTACTGGTTTTGGTTTTACTATAATATATATTAGGATCCCCCCTTTACTCTGTAGAGTTGTTTTAAATTGTAGGCTTTACCAGTGTACACTTTATGATGTGGGTGTGAGTGATTTTCTAAAAAGAGATTCAATATGGTTTTGTATGCTGTGAAAATGTTGATAATTATCAACGGCTTGTTAATTATTTTAAAACATCAGTATTGGATTTCTCCATCGGTTCAGATTTTCAGTGTTTGCGATGATTGCTTACACACTTTAATGATGATAGGTTACACACTTTAATGATGATAGGTTACACACTTTGAGAATGATAAGTTACACACTTTAATGATGATAGGTTACACACTTTAACGATGATAAGTTACACACTTTTGGAGTTAAACAAAAGTTAAACAAATTTATGTGTATGTATCGGCTCTATTTTTCATTAAATGTAAGTTCTAAATTAATTAAACTTGGTTTATAGTTGCATATACCAGTATTCATCTCAATACATATTTGAAAAAAATAGATAATTTATATTTTTAATTGTCTTTACATTAGCTCTATTTCCCACTAAATATAAGTTCTACATCAATGAAACTTGGTTTATACTGGTAGTTGAATATGTTCATCTAAATACATTAAAAAATAAATTAAATTATATATATTTGTGTTTAACTCATCAATGAAACTTGGTTTATGGTTGAGTATGTTCAACTCAATTCATATTTAAATTATTATTATTTTTTATTAAATTAATAAAAAAAATTCATTTAATTAAAAAAAGAGACGCAGCATTCCGAAAAGAAACACTAGCTTAATCCTGAATGTTAACATCAATTTTTTTTTTATTCTCTGAAACAGTTTATAATGGGTGAGACATTGTGACAAATTCTTGTTTGTTTCCCACGTGTGTAGGATTGCCCATGTTGTCTGTTGTGTGTAACCAGTTGTGATGTGCTGGCGACCTGGGCCCTTTTCCACGAAGCAGTCTTAACACTAAGATCACCTTATGTGTACACGGTGATTATCTACTAGTGTTTTCCCTAGCTTGTTTTAGCATGGTGTGACACGATGGTTCAGTAGTCTAGCGCCATCTTGCCTTAATCAGCGCCATTCTGCCCTGAGATTAAAGAAGCATTTTTCAATAATTAATTCTAAAATGACATGTATAAAACTCTAATGTAATAATTCAATATCCCAGTTATATATTTTGCCAATCATGTATTAAAATAAGCACACTAATTACATGCACATTTATTTTTATTTCAATTATTTTTTTTGTCTTTAATGAAAACAAAAAAGTACCCTAAAAATGAGGAAAGTGCCCTAAAAGTGTACAATGCCTTGTGAAATTTGTGGGGAAAACCCAATACACTAACAGTAATCATAGTGCTAAAATCTTTTTGTGGAATGGGACCCTGGTCGTCCGAGATGTATTTCATCTGTGCCTTGTCTTACTTCAAGTCGACTAAATCAGTTTCTGCTTCTGTAGGTCAATCATTGCCAGTAATCATTTTATATCTATAGTCTGTCCCACAGGGAACACCTTTTTCATACTATGGAATTTATACTTCCAGTTTATTATTTCTGAGCCAATTGATTTGTAAATTGCATACAAAAAATAGTATTTTTGTGTTATTTTCAAAACACTTTTACTTTTCTTCTTATGTCAAACCAAATTAAAATTATTTACAAAAAAAATGTTTTATAGAATGATGGGACGGACTATAGAGTTTTTCCTTTAAAAAGATAAAAATAAAGTCTAAGGGCCTAATTCACTAAACTATGATAACCTTGTGATATTGTGGTGCTGGGTAAAAGACTTGCTAAGACGATGCTTTGTTGCTATGAGAGCCTAGTGACGTAGGCCACAGGACACAGACTTTTTACCTGTCTTGGCGCTAGATGGAGTAAAACCATTGTAGGTTATGACATCACTATGGTGATTGGTGTAGTGACGTCATAGTCTATGATGATTTTACAATATCTTAGTGCTTAAATATCTGTAGCCAAGGGCCTAATTGACTGAATTCTTTGAACTTTGCGATATCGCAGTGCAATGCCAAAAGACTTGCAACAGAGATCTCTGTGAATTCTGCCACAGGGCTTTAAATAGTACTAATGTTGGCACAAATCGTTTTTGTTTGTTCCGATCACAGAGAGGTTGGTTTAGTGCACTAACATTGTTAACAACTGTACAATGAGTTGTTGATCTTGAGAAATGCATTTCACATTATTTTATTTAATTATAGCTTAATATTTAAGTGGTTTTGAGATCAAGAAGTTTCTACTTAACTGGGATATGCTTATTTGGGTCCAGAGATATGCTTATTTTGGCACAGTGCTTCAGTATAGTCCAAAGTTCTGAAAGTGTTTCTCTAAACCACAAATATTTTCTAGACGTTTTGTCAGTTACATCACTGACATCTTCATAAGAAGTCTTTAAAAAGCGAGAGAGAAAACAAAACTAATAACTGGGGTGAATGTAAAAAGATGTCAAAGTTGGCCGACTAACCTGAATGAGTGTGTTTATTGAATCATTGTTTATGTACACTGTGACTTTATTTTAACAGCTGGTGTAGATCTGAATACATTTCATTGTCAGATGAACAGCCTTGACCTTAATAATGTCATGCATAGAAACATCAAAGTAGGACAAATTAAACAACACGTCCTATTCTTATGCTACAATGTCTAACTATTCTGCAATGATTAACATAGCTTGGTTTTGTTGTCAGAATCATCATCGTGGAACAGCCAATCAAATATCTCTAAATTGATATCTCACATATGTGGGATACCATGACTTGATACTGAAAAACTCACCATGTTCCCTGCAATATTATTGGTGTATAGAATAACAGAATTTATAATAACATTAAATTTAGCTCTTTGTGCTTTGAGATGGATTTCCGCCCAGAACGTTTTAAAAGCCAGATACATTGTTCATTATTATTTAGCTTAGGTGATGTTCTTCTTTTATGTTTATATATTTATTTTCCGTTTGTTATTTGTATAGTATTTTACTTTTGTCTGCATTTTATGTTATTTACTATTGTGTTGTACATATGCAAGAGATGACGCTGCCTCCACTGACAGCATTCGAACATGGTGCGTGTTGGGTACGTGTTTGGGGTTCTAGTCCAGTGCTCCGCCACCACAAACACATCCACAGATTTAACACACTTACGAAATCTCATATCTATTCTATAATATAATTATATAAGATATTACACTCACTACCATTTTGTATCATGTTTATGTCCTGAGTGAAATAATGTTCTATTATTATGAGCTTTAGCCCGAGTTAAAGAAAATTATTTCACTCGGGACATAAACATGATATGAAATGGTAGCGAGTTTAATATCCTATTTATCAGCCATAATTGATCTTTACTTATGTCACTGCTTTCTTTTGACTGATGTTCTGGTATGGCCATTGTGTGCCAGGCGTATGACGTTGAAGTGTTATGTCCCACTTCATGAGCTAGTACTACGTAACACTTGGATATGAACCAAGATGTTATTCAACCATATGAATAACAAACACAAATGCGACTGTTTTAAATGGACTGCTTTCAGGTTACTGTCATTGTAACAAGATATCATTCAACCATGTTTTTTTTTTTTTTTATTTTTTTTTATTAAAGATTTATTGTCCCCAGAACATAGGCAGTGAACAGGTTCATTCAACCATGTTGGTAATAAGCAAACTCATCTCACCATGCTAGGACACAAACGTGACTTAAATGGACTGCTTTCAGGTTACTGTCATTGTAATATGGGTCCCAGGTTTTCTGTCAGAAAATAATGCGAGGGTATTTATGAAAGCAAAGACAGACCACAAGATCCCCTACTGAGTGTGAATATTTTGAAATCTGCTACAGCATTGCATGTGCTATGACGTATTTTAAAATTCTTTCTGTCATCTGTGTAAAAATTAAAAAAATATGTCCATTAATTTCCCGGGTTTTAGAGTGCATAATTCTACCATCCTTACTGTCTGGCAGAAACCCTGGTTCCGGTTAATAGTCTCTTTTTAACACTGACCATTACATCAGGCCTGTAGGAACCGGGGTTGGGGTGGGCACATACACCCCCATTCGAGGACAGAAATGTAGTTTTTTTGGTCCTACTTGATATGAATAAAGATTAAATAAACTGGCTTGTGCCCCTTCATTAGAGACTGTGCTCCCCACTACTATGAGCCTGTATATTCAGTGTGTTTATGGTTGCTTTATTGGTTGTTGAAACATGCCACATTTTGTACAGGTATCCAACATAATTAGTGTTCTGTATTAGAAAGCACTAGCCACATTTCATATCCATTATACCTGTAGGATGATATTATTTATCCTGTTGAAATGTAAACTTTTTTTCTCTATTTGTTACATTTTTTTATTTTTTTTATTTTATTTTAAACTTGAATGTGTAATTTAGTGAGGGCATTAAATATTTTAAATTAGTATTTACTTTTGCTAGTTACCAATAGAATGTTTTACAAAATGTTTTTTTTTATTAGTTTTTTTTTATCATGACTAGAATGTCTGTCAACATATCATATACATGTTCCTGTCGTTATGTTTTTGTTGCTTTATATTTTGTTTTGTGTTTTATTACTTTGCTTTTTTAATGTTACACTTTGTAGTGTATCATCGTGTCATGGCACAATAGCTGGACAGTGAGCATCTTAAATTTGGGTCGCATCTGCTCAGAATTACTGACCCATGGAATTAGCATAATTTAAATTGTATTCATCCCCATTGATTAATACTCGCCTGGAATGAGGGGTCAAGGATTAGTTTCTATTTCTTGATATGAAAAACACGCAGGTCTTTTAACCACACTGGGTGTTAGATTCTAGTCTATTTACAGTACCTTTTTAATAACAAAATGTATATACCGGTACAAGCTTGTGCAAGTTCTTTACACAAAATCTTTTATAATAAATTATATTGTTATAACATTTAAACACTATAGTTCAACTAAATGCGACTTTGTTTACATGGCATGTAAGCACATTACAATTTTGATTTTCCTAAGTAGGACTCGAACTTAACAATGGCACCGACGACATTGCCATCGTTGAGATATAAATTGCGGAAGGATTGCAACATCACCGACAGCACTTTTGTGCTGCTGGATAAATATATTACTGCCAATGGTAAAAGCTTTTCAATGGTAGCGAAATGAATACACCAAATTGATTAAAAAATTGGCTACATTTAAAACAGACTTAATGCAGTTAAATAACATTTCAGTCATGTTTATTTGCTGCAAAAGTAACTTAAAAAATTAGTTGTCTGTTAAGAAGAGCTAAAAAAACTACCGTCGGTGAGCTGTTATACACACAGCATTTTTTATTTTTAAATGCTGTTGGTGACAAATCCTTAAGTTCGAGCCCTGCATATGTTAATAATCATGGAAGGGTAACATGTACATGTGTATGTGTGGAATCAATTAATTTGTAAACTTTATTTATGACAAATAAATGTAAAAATAGCAAAACACTTCATAAGTGTATATGGCAGAGGCTGGGGGGGGGGGGGGGGGCAACTGCTCCCCCCAGTCCTGGAGAAAATCACCAAGTTCGGACAAAAACAATAGAGAAATTTGGGCAAAATGAGCTGGGCTGAACTCTTTTCACCATGTATTTTCATCATTCTACCCACAAATATTAGTTGTGATCCATGTAAAAATGCGTGGTGATTCATTTGCAACCATATATAACTGTTTGGCAGTAATACTAATATGAATAAACGGAGTAATCCAGATTTGAATACTATTCGGGTAAAAATCAGCCTGCCTGCCTAGAAAAATGTGAGCCCATACGCCTGTGAAACACTTGTAACTGTGACTTGACACCTTTAATTTGAGCCCGTTCACCTGTGAAACACTTGTATCTGTGACTTGACACCTTTAATTTGAGCCCGTTCGCCTGTGAAACACTTGTAACTATGACTTGACACCTTTAATGTAAGCCCGTTTGCCTGTGAAACACTTGTAACTATGACTTGACACCTTTAATTTAAGCCCGTTTGCCTGTGAAACACTTGTAACTCTGACTTGACACCTTTAATTTGAGCCCGTTCGCCTGTGAAACACTTGTAACTCTGACTTGACACCTTTAATTTGAGCCCGTTCACCTGTGAAACACTTGTAACTGTGACTTGACACCTTTAATTTGAGCCCGTTCGCCTGTGAAACACTTGTAACTGTGACTTGACACCTTTAATGTGAGCCCGTTTGCCTGTGAACCACTTGTAACTGTGACTTGACACCTTTAATTTGAGCCCGTTCACCTGTGAAACACTTGTAACTGTGACTTGACACCTTTAATTTGAGCCCGTTCGCCTGTGAAACACTTGTAACTGTGACTTGACACCTTTGTAACTGTGACTTGACACCTTTAATGTGAGCCCGTTCGCCTGTGAAACACTTGTAACTGTGACTTGACACCTTTAATGTGAGCCCGTTCGCCTGTGAAACACTTGTAACTGTGACTTGACACCTTTAATTTGAGCCCGTTCGCCTGTGAAACACTTGTAACTGTGACTTGACACCTTTAATGTGAGCCCGTTCGCCTGTGAAGCACTTGTAACTGTGACTTGACACCTTTAATGTGAGCCCGTTCGCCTGTGAAACACTTGTAACTGTGACTTGACACCTTTAATGTGAGCCCGTTCGCCTGTGAAACACTTGTAACTGTGACTTGACACCTTTAATGTGAGCCCGTTCGCCTGTGAAACACTTGTAACTGTGACATGACACCTTTAATTTGAGCCCGTTCGCCTGTGAAACACTTGTAACTGTGACTTGACACCTTTAATGTGAGCCCGTTCGCCTGTGAAACACTTGTAACTGTGACTTGACACCTTTAATGTGAGCCCGTTCGCCTGTGAAACACTTGTAACTGTGACTTGACACCTTTAATGTGAGCCCGTTCGCCTGTGAAACACTTGTAACTGTGACATGACACCTTTAATGTGAGCCCATTCGCCTGTGAAACACTTGTAACTGTGACTTGACACCTTTAATTTGAGCCCGTTCGCCTGTGAAACACTTGTAACTGTGACTTGACACCTTTAATGTGAGCCCGTTCACCTGTGAAACACTTGTAACTGTGACTTGACACCTTTAATGTGAACCCGTTCGCCTGTGAACCACTTGTAAGTGTGAAACACTTGTAACTGTGACTTGACACCTTTAATATGAGCCCGTTCGTCTGTGAAACACTTGTAACTGTGACTTGACACCTTTAATGCCTACTTCATCCTGCGTTATGTGTTTTAGTTGCAAAACTGAAAAGTGATTTTACGAAACTTGTTAAGACCCCAAGATGTCAGTTTGAGAAAAACAATGTTTTATGTTTAAAAAAGACTATAACTTCATGTACATGTGTATACCACTGATTTATTTCAGCTCCCAACTCCCCAAACCTCCAACCAACCCACCCCCAACCCTCCAACCCATCCACCCCCAAAAACCAACCCTCAAACACATTAACTTGCAGTCTTTCTGCCAGAAAATAATTTGAAGTTACGTTACGTAACATAATAAAAACAAAACAGACCATAAGTGCCTTTACTAGGTAGATGTAGGCTTAAACTCTTTTGACATCGAGGTGTTTTGTGTTAGGGGACGTAACACTTTGACATTTACCAAGATATCATTCAACCATGTTGGTAATAAGCAAACTTGGCTCACCATGCTAACACACCAACACAAATGCGAATGTTTTAAATGGACTGTTCTGGAAATTACAAAAAATTACAATTTTTGTGTGAAATTTACAAATCGGTCAGCTCACAAATAAATAACTTATAGTACAATCTATAGTATGAAAAAAAGCGTTCCCTTTGGTTATGAGTTTGATTTGAATCTTTTGAAACTGGACCCTGCATTTCATGTACTTTGACAAATATTAAACAGCAGTTCTCTTACTGTAATATTTCTAAAAATTATTAAAATGTATCCATTGAATGCCAAGATCTTAGACTACATACTTTTACTTTTTGTACCCTCTGGCAGAAACCCTGCCTCATCTATTCTAGAGACTGACTATATATTTGGTTTGTCTTTGTGAGTTTCAATCTATTTTGGGATAACCACAGGGTATGTAACTGCACAGTATGTCAAGTGAGCAATATATGCAGTTACCTCCATTTGTTCCATAAAATGTGGACTTAACAAGTTTATATATACAACTCTTCAGTTGCAAATAACTGTGTAATTGTGTTAATACTCAATGACTAGCTGCAATAATATTTACGTTTACCACTTTGTATTTATTACCATTGAAACGTTTTTGAATGTGTTCTTTGGAAACTTTTAATGTCAATTTTACATCTGTTTTATTTTTATTTTGGTTCCTTGCTTTGCTCCAAGATTTCCATGCTAAAACCACTAAGTACTTGTTTACTTCTCAAAGCTCTAGTCACATTGTTTATTGTCATTGTCACTTTTACAGGGCTCGAAATTAATTTTGTCAAGTGAGCATGGAATATTTTGTTCAGTATTGTGTCGTAATTTGCTACGCAAGTTTTAGAGATTGCCACACAATTTTAAAACATTAAACAGTAATTGCTGATCAATTTTTAATTGACTGGAAATATCGCTAATCAAAATTTTAAAAACAAAATATTCCCTGGTAGGGAGGGAATCTTTGCCACTAAAATTTTAAGGTAAAAGCAAATAGAGTAAAAGCACTCTAAATTGGACACCAGTTTTAAGAGAGATTCGGATTAGAGATGCTGTGTTCTGTACTGATATTTAAAAGGGGACTTTGAAAAACGTCCTGCTTTGAGGAAGTTTGGTTACAGTGTCCAGTTTTAAGGGGGTTTCACTGTAGCCCAGTGGTTAAGTGCTTGCTTGATGCTCGGTCGGTTTAGGATCAATCCCAATTGATGGACCCATTGTTCTATTTCTTGTTTTAGCCAGTGCACCACAACTGGTAAATCAAAGGCCGTGGTGTCTGCTATCCTGTCTGTGAGATGGTGTATATAAAAAATACGTTTCTACTAATGGGAAAAAATTAGCAGATATATCAAAAATTAGCAAATGTTTGACATCTAATAGCTGATGATTAATAAATCAATGTGCTGTAGTGGTGTCGTTAAACAAAACAAAGAAACCTTTATACGAACCATCCCACAAACAGGATAGCACATACCACAGCCTTTTTATATACCAATCGTGGTTCACTGGCTGGAATGAGAAATAGCCCAATGGGCCTGCCAACAAGGATTGATCCCAGACCGACCGTGCATCAAGCGATTACTTTACCATTGGGCTACGTCCTGCCCCACTCTAGTTGTGTTGGTGTATAATGAAAAACAGGAAAGCGTTCTTAATCCGTACCGTAAGGTACATGTATATGCATGAGACACAGAGGAGTGTTAATGAAGAACAGGAAAGCGTTCTTAATCCGTACCGTAAGGTATATGTATATGCATGAGACACAGAGAAGTGTTAATGAAGAACAGGAAAAGCGTTCTTAATCCGTACCGTAAGGTACATGTATATGCATGAGACACAGAGGAGTGTTAATGAAGAACAGGAAAGCGTTCTTAATCCGTACCGTAAGGTACATGTATATGCATGAGACACAGATGAGTATTAAGTTGGGGTTTTTTTCTTGTGTCACAATACCTTAATGTACTAATAAAACATTGCCAGACACATTAAATCAAGCATTATATGTCATGATGTGCACTATCCATTTTATATAAAGTGTACAAATGGCAATTTTCCAGTTAATATGTGGTCTTAGCAAATCATACATTGTAGATAACGACTCGAAGCACTTATATTTAATAAGAATGCATAATAAAAAAAAATGTATTTCATTGAAAATTCAAATTTTGCACTTGCTTGACCTTTGACCTCTATGTGACCTTGACCATGGTCGGGTTTAAAACAGTTGACCTTTTTAGAAATGCCCATCAAACATTTGGTGATGCCCCATAAACAAATGAATCCTTTCTCTTAAGAGATCAGAGATGAAAGTTTTCTATATTTATTTGGAATTCCACGATTTCTGCTGTTTGTCCAAACCTTTCCATATTTTCCATCCAAGACTTATCTGTGGTTTCGAGTGATTCTTTGCATACATTCTGAATGTGGGCCGCTATACTAGACTGTTGTGTAACCCTAACTCGGATCCCAGACCTCCAATATTAAAATTCCTGGATTTTGTTCACAATCCACTTTCATCTCTGAAACATACGTGCATTGGGCTATTTCTCGTTCATTGTTAGACTTTCTTCTTCTCATGAAGCTTCTATGACATGGAGGTCCTCATTTTCCACACACAATTTCAAACCCTTTTCTCAACCTAAATCCTGAATTCTATGTATGTGCCTGTGTACCCTTATGGTTTCGAAAGAAAATGTTTTATTTAATGATGCACTCAACACATTTTATTTACGGTTATATGGCATCAGACATATGGTTAAGGACCACACAGATATTGCGGGAGGAAACCCACTTTCGCCATTTCATGGGCTACTCTTTTCGATTAGCAGCAGAGGATCTTTTATATGCACCATCCGACAGACAGGGTAGTACATACCACGGCCTTTTATATACCAGTCGTGGTGCACTGGCTGGAAAGAGAAATAGCCCAACAGGTCACAGCGCTGCCATGGTCAGTGGTGTGGCCTCGACGGTCTTCTCTCAACCCTTGCTGTCTTGTTTCCAACAATAATGTTTTGTTTCATATTTTGTTCAGCCCACTTGTTACAAAAATATAATTTCAGGCCATATTTTACTTCCAATTTCGAGTCCTACTGCATACTTTTGAGTTACTACTGGTATTGAAAATGTGAGAATGATGTTATACATGTACATGTCTATGGTATTCAGGACAATATCTAGCACAAAATAAGTAGGGTGGCAGCACAAGAACAATTGGGGTATAGTCATAGGTTATTGGCAGATAGATAAAACTGGTACTCCTAAACAAAAAACACAACAATGATACCGCTAGGTATGACTCTGACTGAGTTACTATTGGTATTGAGTTTCACGGTCATTAGTGATGTTCTATCATTTTGAGTCATCATTGGTATTGAGCTTTACTACAGAATGACGTTTCTTTGAACTATTTTTCTATGCTAAGAGATTTCTTGAAGGTTGTGATACATTCTTGGTGTTTCTAGTTCATATCTTTCTATTTTCTATACAAATCAACAATTCATTAGTGATTATATTTGCTGTCGTAAGCTAATATGTTTCCGACTAACAGAGACTTGTTAATGACTAAAATAACAGTAAATACATTGTCTTCAATATCAGTGAGTGTATTCAGTATGTGTCTGTCGGCTGCACAAATCAGCCACTGGTGTTTCTGTCATTAGGCCTGTACATGTCGATGGTTAGCTTGCTTCATGTTTGCTGTACACAGAAAATTGATGTCTTCACTCTCAATTTTAATATGGAGGTATGGATATTTTTTTGTTTGTTTTTGAAATCACTTTTGGAGTTAAATGCAGTATTTTTAAAACTATACATTTTATTATTTTTATTAGTTAAATTATAGTTTTGTTGTAGAAAGAAAAATTACTGCGCATTTTTACATGGATTACAACTAAATTTCAGGGGTAGAATGATGGAAATATATGGTAAAAACGTCTCACGTTAGCACGTTTTCCCCGAATATATCTATAATTTTTGCCCGAATTTGAGGTTTTGCTCCGCGCCCGCCCCCCCCCCCCCCCCCCCCCGTCTCGCGTGCTCATGGTATCTAAGCATCTATTTACGCGTACATCATCTCTGTAATTCAGAATCTCCAGTGTAACAAATTGCTTCCTCAAATATGAATCTCAAACATTGTGCTGGTGCTAATAGTATTACCTACACTGTATCAAAGATGTTACTGCAAACATTTTTTTTTTTTTTTGTTGCACTTAGTCTTTCCTTCATATTTCTAATTTGCCAACATTGCATAATAATTTTACTTTTTTAATTATCATGTTACATCCTGCTAATAACATGGGCATCTCGAAATATTAGTGAGGTCATCTTACAAATAGCGTATCAGAATTGTAGTGATATCATCCAGCAATTGAATTGGTTGTCTCAAAATGCTAGTAACGTCATTCTGCAAGTGACTTATAGTCTGTCCCATCATTCTACAATTTTTTTTTTTTTTTTTTTTTTTTTTTTTTTTTTGCAAATAATTTCAGTTTGGTTTGACGTAAGAACAAAAGTAAAAATGTTTTTAAAATAACAAAAAAACCCACCGTTTCTGTGTATAATTTACAAATTAATCGGTTCTGGAATAAATAACTAGTAAATTCCATAGCATGAAAAAAAGGCGTTCTCTGTGGGACGGACTATAGATATCTCGAAATGCTACTAACGTCATTCTGGTAATGACAGATATATCGAAATAGTAGCATCGCCATTCTGATAATTTCGAAATATGAGTGACATCGTGGAAATAACGTGGTTGTCTCGAAATGTCGGTGATGTCATCCTGCAGACACTATATGATCTGTTTATTGTTTGTATGTCACATGTTTAGTGCTGTGTTTGTCTCTGTGTTACTCCACCACTGACTCGTGCTGGGAGTTGGAATTATTTATGTTTTCAGGCTTTCCGTCTCAGACTGCTCTTCAATGTGGGTGGTTCCGCTGTCAGTGAAAGATACAATTTTAGCCAATGTCTCAACTTTTAAAACGTTTGTGTTGATCACTGTTGTATTGAGTCCGATACACCTGCGAGAGAACCGAGTTTCAGTCGACGGCAGATGTATCGGATTGTGTCGCAGCCAGATATTGCTTGCCTCATACCAGGTGACCACAAGCCTCTTAGTGTTAAAATGAAATTCACAATTTCAAAAGAAAAGAAAAATGAAAGAAAAAAAGTAATTTTCGGTAATGTTAGTCACGGTCAGTTAAGTGTCCACTGACGTTTACTAAAGTAAGACTGACACGTTTTTAGTCAGCATTGTGTTATCTGATATGAACCCAAGAGCAAAAAAAAAGTGTATGCAATAGTGACAAAAAATAAGGGTATTTAAACTTCAAAAATTGTCTCAGAGTGTAACGCCAGTCACAGTGCAGTTGTCCACATTATCGTTGAGTTATATTTTCAACATACAGTTGTATTTCAGATATGTTAGATAGCGTTACACGAAGCTTTTACAAACTGACAGCAGTTAATGTCCATGTTTATTGTAACAAAGTCAATATTGTGTTTTCAGACATTATTAAAGTGAAAGAAAACCTTGGGACTAAATTCACCACACCGTCGCAACTTTGAAATATCGCAGTGAATTGCAAAAAGACGAAGTGATGTTACTTACGGTATTTTAAAGCCCCAAGCTGAATAGGCAAACTGTAACGAACTAGAATGATTTCACATTCGATACAGTCTAGTATGGTGTATAAACCAGGTCCCAGGCTGACTAGGCAACCTGTAACGAACTAGAATGTTTTCACATTGGATACAGTCTAGAATAGTGTGTAAACCAGGTCCCAGGCTGAATAGGCAACCTGTAACGAACTAGAATGATTTCACATTCGATACGGTGTACTATAGTCTGTAAACCAGGGGCCTACTTCACTAAACTCGCATATACTATATAGTCTGTAAACCAGGGGCCTACTTCACTGAACTCGCATATACTATATAGTCTGTAAACCATGGGCCTACTTCACTGAACTCGCATATACTATATAGTCTGTAAACCAGGGGTCTACGTCAGTAAACTCTCGCATATACTATATAGTCTGTAAACCAGGGACCTACGTCACTAAACTCGCATATACTATATAGTCTGTAAACCAGGGGCCTACTTCACTAAACTCGCATATACTATATAGTCTGTAAACCAGGGGCCTACGTCACTAAACTAGCATATTGTCTGTAAACCAGGGGCCTACTTCACTACACACTCGCAATTTTGCGATGTCGCAGTGCAGTACACAAATACTGACAAGAATATTGTTTAACGGGAGCCTAAAGGCGACGTCACACGAAACCAGCATCTCGTACGAGAAAGCCGATTGCCAAGCAACCGATGATTCGGATGGAATCGTAATGTCTGTCTTGTCACAATAGACAATGCTCGCACGAGGCTCTCGAATCTGTGGCGTCACCTTAAGAGAGATTAGCGAATTAGTTCCAGCTAAACAGACCTTCAAACGTGTACTTGTAATTTTATACGGCCTGAAATGAGTTCTGTATAGTTTGTTTTTGTTATTAACCTACAACGTGTGTATGTACATTGCAAATGGACTGTACTACATGTGTCATTCACTCCCTGTTTTAATGGGGGTTTGCAGACACGTGTATTGAAGTGCAATATTTCTTGAAATAAAAGCTGGCATTTTGATTCTTAGTTGTTATTTATTTTTTAAATATATAATCAATCACACACACACACACACACACACACACACACACACACACACACACACCTGTGGACCCGCCAGTACAGTACTTGGCGACACTTTGTTCGTTTGACATTTCTTAAGATATTTCCTAAATGTTACAAATATTAAACGTACTCTAGCCGTATTGTGACATAAAATATATGGGCATATTGCCAAAGAAGACGTGAGCTATCAAAAAGTCTGCATACACATGGTCTGTGAATAAACGTCTTCACATTTTCAAAACACGTATTTGTACATGCAGCACAAACCACCATGTTAGCTTGCTACTCGGACTTCCGGTGTGAATGTTCATCCCACTCCTGGTTTTCTTGGTTTCACGTCAGCAACGCTGTAGTCATGACGCCGCGTATTCACACAATTAACACCTGTGGTATATTGCTCATTCTGGCACAATTCCTAGAAGACTGACTTCGAGATAGGTAAGTTTTGGTTTTATATATTAGATAATATATGATTAATAGAGAACCATTCATGACACAATCTAAAATAATTCATTTAAGCTGCTAACCAGTCTGAATATTCAAGAGCAGGGTATAGGGACCAGCAGCCCTTCATTGAATTTTGTATTGCCGTGAAAGATCTAGGGCTTTAGGTTTCTTTAAACGCATGTGTTTTTAAGCATTGTAAATGCATGTAGTTACACGAGTGTAAATTAAAAAAAAAGAAGCTTTATAAATTCGGTCCCTAGTGTTTAACAAATAAATATAACTAATGGTTTGGGTTTTTTTTTAGTGAAGGGAAAATAATTTAAAGGACTGCTATACCTCATATTATAAAATTGATTGCCATTACCATTTTTGTTTAACATATATATCTTAAGAATGAAATGACTTACCGGGGTTTCCTGTATATTGGCCCACTCGAAATGAAGCCCATGGGCTTAAAACGGAAAGAATTATCTATCTATCTATCTATCTATGTATCTATCTATCTCTATATATACATCGTATTTACTATTAAAAGTAGAAAAAACTGCATACTTAACGACACATTTTAAATGTACCGTACTAGAATTCACTATTATAGTTTCAATGTCATATTTACTTATCTTTACATTTACATGACTAAAACAAATAATAATATGAAATAAAAAACATTGAAATTAATCAAATATAATGTTTACCTAATTAAATAATTCAATAAAATGAAAATCACAATTTACTGGTTTCGCTTCGTCAACAATCCTTAGGTAATTTAAGCGTCATGAATCCACAAAGGGACTTCTGAATGTGCAGCCATTGTTTCTGATTATAACATTTTGTACCGACTAAAATAACATACGGAATACAAATTCTTATTGAGAATATCAGTGTCTGCATACTACTATTCAATGTGTTTCTGATCATCCCAATGTTTGTAAGTAGCCCGACCTGGATTTCCACTCCCAATACTTTTGTACATACGAACAAGTGCATAGCGTTGCTGAACTAAGAAAACCTCGTATGTGCAGTTTTGGCGATTTTCACTTTTTTTTATTCTTTCAGAAGCAGAAATCTATTATCTTTTTGTTGTCAAAACCTCGTACATGTCCAGGCAATGGAAAGTATGGAAAATGTCAAATAAGTAAAACACGAATTTGAAAAACACTGTTTATCTGTTATGAAAACCTCGTATCTACCAACTGATTATTTTTATCCTTATCATATTTGAACCTTTTCTATCGAGTAAAGGTAAATTTGTTAGTGACCAAAGTGTGTATATTGTATATATGTACATATTATGTATTCAACTGGTGATCAAGGAAAAGCTATCATACCAGAAAAGAAGTGTAGACCCACCAGGAATTTCCGTATTTAAGGTCCAAGCATAAATACAAAAAAATACCATCTTAGAGAAGATAAAGGTTTATCTAAAATTAAGCCAGGGACTTACATTAAGAAGCTGAAAAACATTATCGAGTTATTATTTACGCAAAAATTATGTATTATATCGATTAATATGTAGGTTTATTTGTTTATTTTATTTTATTTCATTGCTATTGTTATTTATGTAAAGAGAGCAAAAATGAACATGCATCTTTACGTCTTTTAAGTTCTTTTAAAATTTCTCGTTATAAAATTTCCTCCAGTTACATAATAAATAAAATGTCATTTGTTAGCCCAGGGAACATTTCTATTAAAATATTATCCGAATGCTTGCCAATAGTCTTAAATGCGGCGAATGTTACTGTTTTTAAACCTATGGGCTTCATTTCACATGAATCCCAGTAACCTTGGGATGAAGTAAATGTTGTTGAACCTATGAATCATGTCCCAGATTTTAAACATTTTCGTTTATTCCGAGAGACAAGTATGTTCAGCTAAAACGAAAGGTATTAGTTTAAAACTATTTGTGGATATTCTCTTAAAAGACACATTTTCTAAACCATTGATGAAATATTCTTGTCAGTTATCCTAAATGGACAATGAACAATTCGTATACACATTATATTGTTATACACCCTAAAAAGTGGCAGACAGCCACCCTATGGGAAACCTACCATGTAACTTTTAAGATCTAATATAAAAGGTTTATTAAAACATTGATACACCTAATCTATTGGTGACCCGGGGCCAGTTTCACGAAGGCATTTACTGTAACCATCTGTTAAGCAATTGCTAGTGAAAATGTTTTCTTTGGTAATTTTTTTAAGTGAATTCATTATTGTGCCACTTTCTTGAATGTAGCAGACAATACTAATGAACATTACACATCGTCATTACTAGAAAACAGTTTTAAACTTTGGCCCTAACATGTTGAAGCCTGGTCAAGAATGTATGTAGGCTGGGGGTGGAGAGAAGGGTTCGTTGAACTGCTCCTGATTTAAGCGATTTAAAAACAAAATATTGTCCGGAGAACTGTTCTCTAAACATCGCTTACCACAGTATAGGCTCCCGCCCCTCCATAGTACCTGCAGCTCGCTTTCATTTTTTTTTTTTTTACCAACAGCAGATTAACAGTCAGTTAAACTAAATAACCTTTATATTGGTGGTCCCTGACTGATTGGGAAAGACATGTTGTTTATTTTTGTTTATTTTTTAAAAATTAATTTTAATGAAAAATGATACAAGTACACATGGCAAATACGCTAACTGATTCAGGGCCTCGTTCCATGAAGCGATCTTAGCGTTAAGATCACCTTAAGTACATAATATAGTTATTCACCTAAGGTGATCTTAGCGCTAAGATTGCGTCGTGCAACAGGGCCCAGGACACAATTGAGACTGGGAGTGTTTATAATATGATACACCTTACATGGCTAGGTTTAAGTATCACGGTAACTTGAAAAACAATGTAGGTCTACTGGTCATACTAAATGAAGAAATTATTAATATGAAAAACTCATAAGTAAAGTTTAAATCAGATTTTCACGGTGAAATACTCGTAAATGACATTTCTGTAATTCAAATTCAGTTATTGATAAATACTATTCATCAGTTTAAAATGACTTTATTTGTCATGTTATAGATCTTAAGAACCATTTCTTACACTGAATCAGCGTGTACCAAAACAGTTTTTTTTTTCGTTTCCTGTAAAACATAAAAATGCAGATAGGTATTTTACTTAGTTGAACAACGATAGGCCTGTTAGGAAATAAAATGAAGTTTGAGCTAGTACAGACACTAGGACGATCAGAAACACTTAATATACAGCCACTGATATATGTTATACAGATTCATTTACTTAATATGTAATTATAGTAATTAAAATGTCTCTGTTAGTACAGACACTAGGACGATCAGAAACACTTAGTATACAGCCACTGATATATGTTATACAGATTCATTTACTTAATATGTAATTATAGTAATTAAAAGGTCTCTGTTAGTACAGACACTAGGACGATCAGAAACACTTAGTATACAGCCACTGATATATGTTATACAGATTCATTTACTTAATATGTAATTATAGTAATTAAAATGTCTCTGTTAGTACAGACACTAGGACGATCAGAAACACTTAGTATACAGCCACTGATATATGTTATACAGATTCATTTACTTAATATGTAATTATAGTAATTAAAATGTCTCTGTTTGTACAGACACTAGGACGATCAGAAACACTTAGTATACAGCCACTGATATATGTTATACAGATTCATTTACTTAATATGTAATTATAGTAATTAAAATGTCTCTGTTAGTACAGACACTAGGA